>NC_042618.1:107858198-108173856 GCF_901001135.1 Rhinatrema bivittatum
TAGTTACCCATCTAAATAGCTTACCCAGCTATATTTAGCCCTTATCCAGCTGAATTCTAGCCAGGTAATATGGGGGTGCTTGACGGGGCACTAGGCATTCCAGGGAGGAGCAGAGTTAGCCAGTTAGACTGCGCCACTGAATATGCCCTGCTAATTAGCCAGATACATTTATCCGGCTAACTAGCAATGGATCCCTTAATTTATTCATTCCATTCATATTTTGTTTCTCATTAAAGTCAATGGGGGAAGCAGTGTGGCTTTCTCTCAGCTTTAAAATTGGAGTTTTCTAATTAATTCTAATGAAACTTTTGAGTAGACATCATCAGAAGAGGGAAAAGAGAACTCAAAGGCGCCAAGACTATGGCAAAGTGGCACCAAAAGTGGTATGAATAGCCTAAGGCACTGCAAAAGGACCAAAAGGTACCAGCAGTGACAGGAGCTTTCTAAGGCACTGTCAGAGAAGCAAAGCAGCAGCCAGAGTGGCAAGAATACCCCAAGGCTTCAAAGAAGACACCAATAACAGTGGCATGAACCCACAAAGGAAATACAAGAGGGGTAAAGTAGCATCAAGAGTGGCAAGCACATCCTAAGGCACCATGAAGGGGAATCAAAGCAGCAAAAGTGGCATAAAAATCCTTGGCACTGATAGAAGGATAAAACAGCATAAAGAGTGGCCTGAAGACCCCAAAACACCATGAAAGGTGAAGAGTGTGGTCTATGGCAACAAGGCAGAGTGGCAGAAAGACCCCCAAGGTGATATATCAAGAGAATGGCATCAAAACTAGAGATGTGAATCGTGTGATCGATCGTCTTAACGATTGATTTCGGCTGGGAGGGGGAGGGAATCGGATCGTCGCCGTTTGGGTTTTTTAAATATCGTGAAAATCGTGTAAATTGAAAACCGGCACACTAAAACATCCCTAAAACCCACCCCGACCCTTTAAAATAAATCCCCCACCCTCCCGAACCCCCCTCCCCCCAAATGCCTTAAATTACCTGGGGTCCAGTGGGGGGGAGGGCGGGAAAACCGGCACACTAAAACAACCCTAAAACCCACCCCGACCCTTTAAAATAAATCCCCCACCCTCCCGAACCCCCCAAAATGCCTTAAATTACCTGGGGTCCAGAGGAAGGGTCCCGGTGTGATCTTTTACCCTCGGACCTCCGGTGCTTGTAGAACTGGCGCCGGCGCTACCTTTGCCTTGTCATATGACAGGTCAAAGGTAGCGCCGGCGCCATTTTGTTTTTTGTCCGCCAAGGTCAGGAGCGTAGGAGATCGCTCCCGGACCCCCGCTGGACCCCCAGGAACTTTTGGCCAGCTTGGGGGGGCCTCCTGACCCCCACAAGACTTGCCAAAAGTCCAGCGGGGGTCCGGGAACGACTTCCTGCATGCAAATCGTTTTTCCGTACAGAAAAACGATTCGCAGCAGGAGATCGCTCCTGGACCCCTGCTGGACCCCCAGGGACTTTTGGCCAGCTTGGGGGGCCTCCTGACCCCCACAAGACTTGCCAAAAGTCCAGCGGGGGTCCGGAACGACCTCCTGCAGTCGAATCGTGTTGTCTATGGCCGGCGCCATTTTGCGTCGCCATTTTGCGCAAAATGGCGCCGGCCATAGACAACATGATTCGACTGCAGGAGGTCGTTCCGGACCCCCGCTGGACTTTTGGCAAGTCTTGTGGGGGTCAGGAGGCCCCCCCCAAGCTGGCCAAAAGTCCCTGGGGGTCCAGCGGGGGTCCGGGAGTGATCTCCTGCCGCGAATCGTTTTTCCGTACGGAAAAACCAAAGGTAGCGCCGGCGCCATTTCTACAAGCACCGGAGGTCCGAGAGTAAAAGATCACACCGGGACCCTTCCTCTGGACCCCAGGTAATTTAAGGCATTTTGGGGGGGTTCGGGAGGGTGGGGGATTTATTTTAAAGGGTCGGGGTGGGTTTTAGGGTTGTTTTAGTGTGCCGGTTTTCCCGCCCTCCCCCTTCCCCTCCCACTTCCCCCGATTTACGATTTTTTGACGATAAATCAGGGGAATTGTTATTGTATCACAGCTCTAACGATTTTTGACGATTTAAAATATATCGGACGATATTTTAAATCGTCAAAAAACGATTCACATCCCTAATCAAAACAAGTAGCAGTGAGACACCCAAGGTATAGCGTCTGGGGTATGGCAGCAAGTCAGAATGGCCACAAACCCCCCAAACTGGTATATCAAGAACATGGCAGCAAAACCACCAAGTGGAGTGTCAGGAGCAGGGCATCTAGGCAGAGTGGCAGCAGCAGCACCACCAAGATGTAGCATCAGCAGCAGAGTGGCAGCAGCATCTAATTCTCTTCCTCGCCTTTCTCTCCTTTCCACTTTGCTTGCAGTGGCATGATGGATTTAAAGGTGGTTACTGAGCTTTTTGATGCCACAATGTACTTTATTGAACTGTACCACTCACCAGTACTACTGTAATACTGACTGAATTTCTGTTTGTATCTGACGAAGTAGACTCTGTCTTCAAAAACTCATACTTTAATAAATTGGGTAGTCTATAAGGTGCCACTCGATTCCTGTCATTTTTTGCTGTAACAGATTAACATGGCTGTCCTTCTGATGAGTTTCTGTCTGTCACACACAGTCAAGTTGAGAGACTGAGTTCTCTTCAGTGCTTATCCAGCAGAGTGTCAACTTGCCAAGCCGAATTAGTAGCTTGCTAGTTACACAAACTCAGTTTCTGTGTAGTTAGTGGCTAAGGCTGTCCTTTTCAGTATGTGCAAAAAGTCTCTCTCTCACACACACACACACACACACACACACACACATGATTACTGCAGATTAATGCTTTTTTGCACAAAAATACTGTGACAGAAAAGATATAGCAAGGCAGTGCTTCTGTTCTTTATCTGCCAGTCAGATAGTAAACACTGTGCAGTCAGAGACAAAACATCATTATCACTGCTGTTTGTTTTTTTACTAACACTGCCCTTAGCTCTGTTATAGCGAACAGAAAAGAATGCAGCAGCACATCTGACTCTCACTTTCAGTGAGAGCCATACATTATGACTGCAGCAGTTAAGATAACAAAAAGGCCCTTTCCCAATGCAAAACTTCCTCCCTCTCCTCCTTTTAAGAACCTGTTCTTTGACTCTAAGAGAGCATCTGAAAAAACAAGCTTTTGCTCAAACCTTTCAGTGGGATGACATCAGTGTCGCTTGATCCAGATGCCAGGTCTAGGCTAGTTAAAAAAAAAAAAAAAGATTCACCTTGATTGGTTCTCCATCCTGTCTACTTGCCTACTAGATCTAGGTGTCATAGTGGATAACACATTGAAATTGTCGGTTCAGTGTGCTGCGGCAGTCAAAAAAAGCAAACAGAATGTTGGGAATTATTAGAAAGGGAATGGTGAATAAAAACGGAAAATGTCATAATGCCTCTGTATCGCTCCATGGTGAGACCGCACCTTGAATACTGTGTACAATTCTGGTCGCCGCATCTCAAAAAAGATATAGTTGCGATGGAGAAGGTACAGAGAAGGGCAACCAAAATGATAAAGGGAATGGAACAGCTCCCCTATGAGGAAAGACTAAAGAGGTTAGGGCTGTTCAGCTTGGAGAAGAGACGGCTGAGGGGGGATAATGAGAGGTCTAGAACGGGTAAATGTTAATCAGTTATTTACTCTTTCGGATAATAGAAAGAATAGGAGGCACTCCACGAAGTTAGTATGGGGCACATTTAAAACTAATCGGAGAAAGTTCTTTTTCACTCAACACACAATTAAACTCTGGAATTTGTTGTCAGAAGATGTGGTTAGTGCAGTTAGTATAGCTGTGTTTAAAAAAGGATTGGATACGTTCTTGGAGGAGAAGTCCATTACCTGCTATTAATTAAGTTGACTTAGAAAATAGCCACTACTATTACTAGCAACAGTAGCATGGAATAGACTTAGTTTTGGGGTACTTGCCAGGTTCTTATGACCTGAATTGGCCACTGTTGGAAACAGGATGCTGGGCTTGATGGACCCTTGGTCTGACCCAGTATGGCATGTTCTTGAGTTCTTATATTCTCCTGCCTTGGCTCCAGTCTGGCTTCTACCTCAGACAGGCATTGATTGGTTGCTATAGTTACCAGAACCACAGAAGCACTTTTCAATGAGCCATAAACTTAAGAACATAAGAAAATAACCCATGCTATAGTTACACAATGTTAGGTTCCATATTAGGAGCTACCACCCAAGAAAGAGACCTAGGCATCATAGTGGATAACACATTGAAATTGTCGGTTCAGTGTGCTGTGGCACACAGTATCCTGTCTCCAACAGTGGCCAATTCAGACCATAAGAACCTGGCAAATTCCCAAAAACTAAGTCTATCCCATGTTACTGTTGCTAGTAATAGCAGTGTCTGTTTTCTAAGTCAACTTAATTAATAGCAGGTAATGGACTTTTCCAAGAATTTATCCAATCCTTTTTTAAACCCAGCTACACTAACTGCACTAACCACATCCACTGGCAACAAATTCCAGAGTTTAATTGTGCGTTGAGAGAAAAAGAATTTTTTCCAATTAGTTTTAAATGTGCCACATGCTAACTTCATGGAGTGCCCCCTAGTCCTTCTATTATCCAAAAGAGTAAATAACTGATTCACATTTACCTGTTCTAGACCTCTCAAGATTTTAAACATCTTTATCTTATCCCCCCTCAGCCATCTCTTCTCCAAGCTGAAAAGTCCTAACCTCTTTAATCTTTCCTCATAAGGGAGCTGTTCCATCCCCTTTATCATTTTGGTCGCCCTTCTCTGTACCTTCTCCATCACAACTATATCTTTTTTGAGATGCGGCGACCAGAATTGTACACAGTATTCAAGGTGCGGTCTCACCATGGAGCAATATAGAGGCATTATGACATTTTCCGTTTTATTCACCATTCCCTTTCTAATAATTCCCAACATTCTGTTTGCTTTTTTGACTGCCGCAGCACACTGAACCGACAATTTCAATGTGCTATCCACTATGACGCCTAGATCTCTTTCTTGGGTGGTAGCTCCTAATATGGAACCTAACATTGTGTATCTATAGCTTGGGTTATTTTTCCCTATATGCATCACCTTGCACTTATCCACATTAAATTTCATGTGCCATTTGGATGCCCAATATTCCAGTCTCACAAGGTCTTCCTGCAATTTATCACAATCTACTTGTGATTTAGCTACTCTGAATAATTTTGTATCATCTGCAAATTTGATTACCTCACTCATCGTATTTCTTTCCAGATCATTTATAAATATATTGAAAAGTATGGGTCCCAATACAGATCCCTGAGGCACTCCACTGCCCACTTTCTTCCACTGAGAAAATTGTCCATTAATCCTACTCTGTTTCCTGTCTTTTAGCCAGATTGTAATCCACGAAAGGACATCGCCACTTACCCCATGACTTTTTACTTTTCCTAGAAGCCTCTCATGAGGAATTTTGTCAAACGCCTTTTGAAAATCCAAATGCACTACATCTACCGGGTCACCTTTATCTTCATGTTTATTAACTCCTTCAGAAAAGTAAAGCAGATTTGTGAGGCAAGACTTGCCTTGGGTAAACCCATGCTTTGTTCCATTAAACCATGCCTTTCTATATGTTTTATTATTTTGATATTTAGAACACTTTCCTCTATTTTTCCTGGCACTGAAAGTCAGGCTAACTGGTCTGTAGTTTCCTGGATCACCCTTGGAGCCCTTTTTAAATATTGGGGTTACGTTAAGCCACCCTCCAGGTACAATGGATGATTTTAATGATAGGTTACAAATTTTTACTAATAGATCTGAAATTTCATTTTTTAGTTCCTTCAGAACTCTGGGGTGTATACCATCCGATCCAGGTGATTTACTACTCTTCAGTTTGTCAATCAGGCCTACCACACCTTCTCGGTTCACCGTGATTTGATTCAGTCCATCTGAATCATTACCCATGAAAACCTTCTCCATTATGGGTACCTCCCCAACATCCTCTTCAGTAAATACAGACGCAAAGAAATTGTTTAATCTTTCCGTGATGGCCTTATCTTCTCTAAGTGCCCCTTTAACCCCTCGATCATCTAACGGTCCAACTGACTCCTTCACAGGCTTTCTGCTTCGGATATATTTTAAAAAGTTTTTACTGTGAGTTTTTACCTCTGCCGCCAACTTCTTTTCAAATTCTGTCTTAGCCTGTCTTATCAATGTCTTACATTTAACTTGCCAACGCTTATGCTTTATCCTATTTTCTTCTGTTGGATCCTTCTTCCAATGAATGAAGATCTTTTGGCTAAAATAGCTTCTTTCACCTCACCTTTTAACCGTTCTGGTAATCGTTTTGCCTTCCTTCCACCTTTCTTAATGTGTGGAATACATCTGGTCTGTGCTTCTAGGATGGTATTTCTTAACAATGACCATGCCTCTTGCACACTTCTTACCTTTGTAGCTGCTCCTTTCAGTTTTTTTCTAACTATATGAGTTGAAAATTTGTTTTTATGTTAATTTATAGCTCCCCCTCCATTTATTTTTTTGGGGGGGCTATGAATGAAACAAAAATGATCTCTTTTGTTGCATTTTACCCATTTGTTTCAAAGAAATGTACATCCCTGTTAAATGATATTTTGAAAATCAGCTGGGGAGTTTTGCACGTAAAAGTATGCGTGGAAGACAATTTCACACATATTTTTACCCCTAACTTGTGGTTTGTATTCTGGGGAGAGGGGTAGTTGGGGCAGGGAAAGGATTTGCCTGCCCCACACATTTTTTATTTTTTAAAGTATAGATATAAATCTACATGTATAAAGTCATATCTGCTTGGGAGCAATTGTAACTATGTGTCTATATGTCCTTGCACAAAAACAGCAAACCAGCAAGTTTTCAAAGCAGACGTGCTTTGAAAATCTGGGATACAGTCTGCAAGTAAACAGTTCACGAAGTCCTTAGCTCTATACGGACTGTCTGAAAATTACAGATTTTTTTCTCTCGGGTGCTCTTTTCATTGCTTCATTTATTTACATTTCATGTAAATAAATGCTAATCATGAGGTCATGAGGTCGGCTCCTTGGCTCCTTGCCTCCCTCACATATTTTATTGTATATAGTAATTTATCTTCATTCTCCCCCTCTTTTTTTCCTTCTCCCAGTTAAGGCATCCTTGTTATAATGTAACTTTTTGCTCCTCTAAATTGGCACTTGTTAATTGGTTGGTTATAGTTTTGCTTAGTTCAATGTAAACCGAGTTGATTTGATTTGTATCAAGAAAGTCGGTATATAAAAGCCTTAAATAAATAAATAAATAAATAAATAAATACATTTGTTGGAATATCCCATTGTGTTCATCCATGGTGTTTGTTTTTTTCTTCTAATCCCAGTCTATTGAACAGGAGATTGAGGTTTGCCATAAAATGATGGCTGAATTAGGACAAACTTCCCAAACTCTGACAACGCATGGCTCTGTCTCCTATGATGAGGTTGATGTGCCACAAGATCAGATTTACGCACAACTCCTCGACCTGCAGGAAAGAGCCACAACAAGGTAAATGCAAATGGACCCAACTAGGACAGTTGTACCTCAGCTGCTTGTGAGGCAGTGTGGGTTATCTCATAATCTTCTTTCATTTCTATTGCATCTTATTTTCACATTCTGGTTACACAATAAGGTGTTACAACATAAAAACACAAAGAGCAGCACTGCGAACCTTTATGCTCAAAGAAACCATTCACTACAAAAGGTATCGCCACAAATCTTCTCCGAAGAACACTCTCCACCATCTACTGTAGAATTTATTTGTATAAAATTTTTATATGTAAAACGGGACCGCATCAGCAAGCCTTAGACGACGTGCTCGGTGCAACCAAGCAGTCCGGTCTTCTCGATCACTTGCGGCCCGTCAGATTGTTTTATAAGATTCATCATCCGGTGTTATCTCAGGATCTTATTTGTATAGCCCTTTGTTACCTAGGATATAGGTCAGCATTCAAGCTAAGCGACTCATCTAGAAATTCAACGCTGTTAACTCGTGTAAAAATTCATAGCTGATGACTCGACAGCGGCCGTGTTTCACAGCCCCTCGGCTGCTTCCTCAGGAGTCAATGATATCAGCAAGTGTCTATTCAGTCGGGAACCATGTCTCCATCAATTTGGTTGAAAAACGTCGGGCTAGCGTTGAATTTCTAGATGAGTCACTTAGCTTGTATGCTGACCTATATCCTAAGTAACAAAGGGCTATACAAATAAGATCCTGAGATAACACCGGATGGTGAATCTTATAAAACAATCTGATGGGCCGCAAGTGATCGAGAAGACCGGACGGCATGGTTGCACCGAGCACGTCGTCTAAGGCTTGCTGATGCGGTCCCGTTTACATATAAAAATTTTATACAAATAAATTCTACAGTAGATGGTGGAGAGTGTTCTTCGGAGAAGATTTGTGGCGATACCTTTTGTAGTGAATGGTACACAATAAGGTGAACATATTTCTGCATATGTTTTTCACAATTTGGGAAACAAGGCCTTCTGGTTCTCTCTTTCCTATGTTCCACATACCCTGCTGCATACCAGATCACTAAAGATTATTTTTCTAACTGGGTCTGAACTTGTGACTTGCTGGCTGTTAAGATAAACTATATAACTGAGCTAAAAACGGCCCTACTAACTAAACTAATTTGTCCATTTTTGCTAATGCAGCATGATTACTTATTTCTCTTATCTTGTAACTTCACATTGGAGAAAAATATATTCAGTAGAAAACAGACGAGATCAATAAACTGTTGAATGTTGAAAAAATCTTCAATTTTCTTTTGTAGTCAGAGCTAAATGTCATGGAGACGTGGAATTCACTATAAAGCAGGGGAGAAGACAGTCACTGCCTTCTGTCATATAGACCTCAGTTTAATAGTTTTGGGAGAAGGGAAATTTTGGCCTGGCTGTTCCTCCTTTCTCCGTTTTTCTTTCCACTCAGTTGGAGCCAGTGCTGGGATTCTGGCACCATGGGCCTTCATTCACATCTAAGCAGGGATCTTTCCCCAGATTGTTCCTAGTCTGCTCACTGCAGCAACAGTTCTCAGGCTGGGAGCCAATCACCAGAGATCCTTTCACATTATGGCTCTAAACCTGGCCACCAAATGTCACCCTAAATGATGGCCATGACCCCCACTCCAGGGGCTGTAAGCACTGCCTCCACAGCATCCCCAACCCTGGCCAACCCGGGGTACAGAAGTCAAGGCCTGATCTGGGGATCGTCTGCATGGTAGTGTGCACTGGGCCAGCCCTATAGTTTAAAACTCATCAAGCTCAGCCTTCCTCAGGTTTTCCAAGGGCCATTTAGTAAAATTAAATAACATCATTAAGGTCCTGCTATTTATGTCATTTTGGATTTATAGTTCTATGTGAAAGATTATTGCTATCCCTGGTAATGAATAACAGGAATTAGATCAACCTTTTGGGATTTGCCAAGTGCTAGTAGCCTGGATTGGCCACTGTCAGAGATAGGATGTTGGGTTTGATCTAGCTTGGTCTGACCCAGAATAGCAGGGAAACATTTGTTTCGTTTTTTATTTTGTTTTGGGGATCTTTTCCCCATGAATGTCATTTCGTTTAATATTTAGTTTGTTTATTTCATTTAAAAAAACATATCAAATATCAAAAAACCCAAAATTAAAAAAAAAAAGGAAATAGATCCTCCCAAGGCCTCCCATCCCCATTACCCTTACCTCCCAGCCAGAAAAATTCCAGAACAGAATTCTCCCCCCCCCCCAGCCCCCACTTATTTGATGCAGTGGGGATCCACTGGTGAAGCCTAGGCCCAGGCCAAAGCCTCAGCCTTGCATAGGCCACAGTAAATCGCCATGACCTTGGCTTATGCTGGATGCAAGGCTGAGACTTGGAGGCCTGGTCCTGAAGCCTCGGCCTTGGCCTGATGTGGGGGCCTAAGCCAGATATTGGGGCCTTGGCTAAAGCCCATACCCAGACCCAATGCTAGGGCCCAGCCCAGAGACTGGGTTCTGAAGCCAGGGCCTCGGCCTGATGCATTCTCCTTGGCAGAGGCCAGAACCTGGATCCAGGCCTGGTGCCGGGGCCCAGTCGTTAGATGGGGCCCAGTCTGAAGCCTCAGCACTGACCCGGTTCCTGATGCCTGAGCCTTGGTTTAGGGTCAGGCCCAGGCCTCGGAGATCCTTTTCTTAGGTCTTCAATCTTCTGTCTTCTTTCTCCAGTGATGCCATCCAATGGGGCTGCGCCAGAGTTAATTAACTCCAGGGCATCTTCCCCAGTGTAAAGCGCCATTTTGCTGTATGGCAATTCCATACAGCAAAATGGCGCCCTCCGCTGAGAAGGATGAGCTGGAATTAATATACTCTTGCATGATCCCAGCGAACAGCATCATTAGAAGAAAAAAAAAAGAAAACTGAAGACCTAAGAAGAGGATCTCGAGGCCTGGATCCGAGGACGAGGCATTGGCATCAAGACTCAGCCTCCAGGCCATTCTCCAGCTTTGGGCATGGATCCGGGTTCCCACTTAGGCCAAGACCTAGACATCAGGACCTAGCTTCCAGGATGGGCCCTGGCGTTGGGACCAGGCCATGGCCTTGGGACCCAGCCTGACTGCAGCATCGGATACCCGACGGATTAGATAAGTAATTTTTGGGGGGGGATTCTGGGCCTTTGCTCGGGTCTCAGCTGAAGCCCCAGCTTTGGACCAGGGCTAGGCCGAGACCCCAGCATTGCGCTCAGTCCTAGGCCATGGCCCTTGTTTTGGTTGTCTATGCCCTAAGCGAGGTCCTGGTTTCTAGCCTTGGCCGAGATGCCGGCATCAAGTTTGGGCATAGGCTGTGGCCCCTGCTTTGGGTCTCAGCCTATGCCTTCAGCAAGGCCCCGGTCTTGAGCCTAGGCCTAGACCCAACTGGAAGTTTTAAATGAATTAAGCAAATAAAATTTGTTTAATTCGAGGGCTCCCAAATGAAACAAACTGCCCCTTATTCGTTGCATTTTGCAAATTTGTTTAAAACAAATGCACAATTCTAATGTTCATTATCTGTCTGGACAGGCGGAAAAAGCTGGATGAAACTCTGTGCTTGCATGAGTTCCTGAGGGAATCCAGAGACCTCCAGGAGTGGATAAATCAGCAGCAACAAGTTGTTAGCTCCAAAGATTATGGCAATGATTATGAACATGTCCTGGTGAGTGCCTCCCATTCCTCTGTCACTCTAATCCTCCTCTGCTTATTTCCCTGCTGCTGTCTATTTTACAGTCACCCTTTCCACATGTGCTTTCCCGTTCCCTTATCCATGGTCTTTTATCCTGTTAGATGGCATCTATAAATATACATTCCTGAGCTATTCCATTAAATCAAAATAAATGAAATATTAGACTTGCAGAATCTCTTTAAGTAGCAAAGCCAAAACTAATGAATGATTGAATGGTATATGGACTAGTTTTATAGAAAATGCCACTTCTGGGAGATGCTGTACTTACCCTTTCATACTTAGGTTCTTGTTGAGTTATATGATGCCAATAGAAAAGTGTTAAACCTTAATACTGTGTTGGGAAAAGATTTTTCTTCTGTGTTTGTTGTAATGGTTGAGTCAGAAATTAACCAGTCAACTGTGAGCTTTCAATCCATCTGTAATAAAGGTTATGAAGCTTTCTATTGTGCATTTTCTCATGATTTTCTTTTGAAAGCATCTTCGTGCCAAATACAACACATTCCAGCACCATGTGGAAACAGCTGCACAGAGAGTAGCAGCATGCCAACATCTGGCTGACAGCCTGCTGGGCCGTGGGCATTCTGAGTCCAAAGAGATCCGTCAGAAACAGAAGGCGTTACGGTAAGATGTGTTTACACCTCTGATTTCTGTTCCAGCTCTGCTTAGTTGGTTTTAGGGCATGCACTCATTGGGATGCATTTGAATCAGAATATAGACATTAAATTTAGCTTTGTGCATTGGTGTGAGCTGGTATTGCAGGAGATGTAAAAGCCACTTTGGACTAGAACATGCTGAGGGTTGTGCCAGGATGATGGTTTTGCCTGCTTGAAGATAAGGTACTATCATCTAATTGGTAGGGAAATTACACTCTGTACAAGGAGGGTCATTTTATAACTGTGTGGGCAGGGCTAAAGCCTATATGTATCTTGTATACGCAGACTTTACCTTACTATTTCAAAGCAAACTTGCACACATAAGTTTGCTTTGAAAATGCTCAGGTAATTGATCTAGTGCTTATTAAGATTACACTGCTCAAAGTTACACCTGCTCTTTGGGAAGAGAGGGGTTGTAACTTGTCCACAGTAATTTACATGTGTACTCTTTTTAAATTAAAAAAGTGTTCATGGAAGTCCCAATCCTGCCCCTTAAATTCCTTCCCCCGGGGGAGGAGTCAAGATGGTGGCACAAGCTTAGACACAGCATTAAGTTTGGTTTTTCTGAGGTTCAACATGCTGTCCAAGAGGAAAGGAAGGGTGAGAGTCTTTCCTACTGTGATCTCCACCCCTTCCAGATCAGCGGTCTATTGTGGAGTTTGCATCTCCCATGTCCTCGGTGATTCGAGCACTGAGCCCCATTGGCGAAGCAGTGAGAGGAGTTGCGCTTTCGCCCGGAGAAATATCACTTAGCCCACCAGACAGTCGGCTACTACCACCTGTTACTACACAGGAAACTGCTGTTCAGCTTTGGGCACGCAGTGATGATGTCATCGCTGATTCCTGCATGGAGGGGCCGTCGGCAGTAACACAATGTTTGGATCTGACTCCCCTTCTATCCTGCTTGAAGATGATGCCACAGAGGCCCGAGCTGTTATCAACAGTGTTCATTCGAATCCTGTTCCAAACAGATTCTTAGGGCTTATACAACTGAGGGGTGAGTCAGTAGTTTCACAGCTTACTTTTCCTTATATTAAGCTGGAGGTGGTGACACTCGACGCTTTATGGGGCTTGGTAGCTAATTTGTTTCAGTCCTTCATGACTCAGTCTCAAAGTTTCCAGGCTGTTTCCCAGAGATTGGATCTGGTGGTTCAGGACAATCAGTGCATATTTCAGGAACACTTGGAAAAAATTCAAGTTGTCGGAAAGGATGCTCAAGATGTTAAAGAAGTAAATCCAGCCATTATTCGTGAGCTAGAAAAGTGGAGAACGTGGAAAATCAACTCCGCCATTTGAACTTGAGGTTGACTTAATTTTCCAAGATTTGTTAGGGACCTTCCTTGTTTAACCTTACAGAAAAACTTATGAATATTCTACAGATTCCATCTGAGCAAATTGCTGTTTCAGTAGGATTTATTTCCCCCCTTTTAAGTCCAGAACTGATCAGCCTGGTTCACATCAGTTTCCTGAGAATTCTGAGAACCTTACGGCTTCATTGGAGTCTTCTGCAAGTGAGATTTCTGAGAGATCTACATTATGTGTTTCCTTATATATGATCAAGACTTAAGTTTTTTTAATGAAAAAATATTTTCAACATATGAATGAGAATTTTTTTGGTGGCTAAGGTCACACAGGAAAGAAGGAAGGGATTCCTTGGAATGCACCAAGAAGTTCAAGCTTTAGTCTCATCCTTCCTTCGCAGGTACCCCTGAAAACGCATTAAGAAGTTAATTGCAGATTGCTTTATCCCAGAGCAGCTTAGGGCTTTTTTTTAGATGTAAGAACTGGCAACATGCTTCCTTCCTCTTAAGCCCTGAATAATTGTAACTGTCTTTGAAAGTTCAGGACTGGGTGAATGCTTGGGTGAATGCTTGTGTTAATGTATTTTCCTCTTTTTGATTATTGTTGTTTACTCCTCTGTTTCCTTTCTCCTCTTCTTCATTTGTTGGACTTTATAATGAGGAAGATTGTTATCATTTTTCTTTATCTTTTGAACTTCTATTTTGTTGTTAATACTCTCATGTTGTTTCTGTGCAAAGTTTTTTCTCTGTATTAATAATTTGAAATCTCATAAATAAATATATTTTTTTAAAAAGCCTTCCCTCAGTTTGCATAAAGATCCGTGTGCAATCAGGTTGCATGCGTGCTCATACAATCCTGGGCTATTTTAGAACAGCCATTTACGTGCATAAAATATGGTGTTCAAAATTCAACCCAAAATGGCTAATGCCTAAAAAGTGTATTGTACCTGCAGACTGGGGCAGACAGATAAAGAACATGCGAGCCTTTGATCTAATAACACCTAGCATCACAAAAATGTATTTGCTTTCTTCTTTGAAAAGTTGTTAAAAATATCAGCTGGGAGGGCACTGTTAAACTCCTCCATGTACACCCATATGAGTTCATTTGTAGCACAACAGATATGGAATTTAGATGGGAAATCTACTGTACTTAGGACTGTTATTGGATGCATACAGAAATATTCTGTTACTGTACTAACATAGTAGATGATGACGGAAAAAGACCAATTGGCCGATCCAGTCTGTTCAGTATTCCTGTCCACACTACCATGGATATCTTCCAAGTGCCAGTTACAGAGTGTGACTGCTTGTAGGATATCACTTCTTATTCAAGACAGTATTTAAGGTTTTGCCTCTTTGTATTCCACCTTGTTGGGTAGTTAAGTATTCAAGATCCCCTATTTAGCTCTCACCCAGCACCCCTCCCTTCCCATGTCTGATCACAAAGGGGCTGATGCAATTATTTGCGCTGAAAGCGGGCGCTGACTTTTCAGCGCCCGCTTTTTTAATGCACGCATGGCGCCCGCAAGGGGGGAGGGGGCCATGCAATATGCAAATTAGGGGTTGCGGCTGCCAGTTATGAAGACTGACGCCGGTAAACTCGGCCTCGGTTTTCATAACCAGCCTGACTGCCAGTAATGAAAACGGCCGCCGAGTTTACCGGCGTTGGTCTTCATAACTTGGCGGTCTTTCGAGTTATATTATTTTATTTTTTTTACTTTAAAAAAGAAGTATAGAAAAGCAGTTTTTTCTGCTTTTCTGTACGTCTTTTCAATGCGCTCAGCTATTAACGCCTGCTCCAGGCAGGCATTAATACCTGAGTGATAAATGTGCATTTGGAGTGAATGAATAATAGGCTCATTCACATGCATTTGCATGTGATGAGCACTATCTCATTCACTTTGCGTCGGACGTGCATTAAATAGGCGCTAATTCCCCTATTGCAATAGGGGGTGGATTAGCGCCTATTTATCCTGCACCCGACTGCGGGTTAACAGTGCGCTGTATTGCATTGGCCCCCTGTAATAATCTAAATAGCTAGTGATACTAGCATAGCTGTTACCCAAACATCTGGCCTCAGATGTCCCCATGGCTTTATGGATTGTACCCCAACACCAGCAACATGCTTGGACCGACAGAGTTGACGTGAGGCTTGCATATCCTGCCAGACTGTCCCAACTACTTGGTTGCCTGCAGTTCTGCTAGGACTGCTAGGTATTACCGTACTAGCAATCTGCCAGACACATCCAGCTATTAGTACTATCATTGCAGGCTGCCAGACAGATCTGGCTGTTCTGTCACTGCAGGCTGCCAGACAGGCCCGGCTGCATGGTTGCCCGTGTTTCTATTAGTTCTTCTGGTGTTTCATATTACCTCCTTTCCCATTCATTCTGGCAGCCCCAACACTTGATGAATTGTTTTAGAAGGGCGCTTAAACATGTGTCGCTAGGTTATGCTTCAGCTATGTCTTCATTTTCTTGCGGCTAAGGGTCCTCTGTACTTATTCCAAGCCTTCATGAAGCCTGTTAACATTTTAGCTTCCACCACTCACCACTGAGAAGGCCTTCCTTTCACCCACCACCTTTTATGGAGCCTTTTTGCTGCTTTGCCCATTCATTTTTCTTGCTTTTAGCATTCAGGGTTTATTTTGTTGTCCACATGCTTTGTGTCTTGTTGTTCTGCATGCTGTGAACCATAGGGTATGAATGTTAACTGTACACTGCTTTGTGACATTTACAGATGATTAAAATATTATTATTTTCTATACTGTACACTCTTTTTCTTACTTGCACATTTGTATTCTTTTCCCTCTCTTCCACCCATCTCTTCTTCTTATAGTTTATATAATTCCTTTCACCACTTCTCTCTCTCCCTCACATACATGCACTCACTTATTCACATTCCACACACAAACTATTTTCTTTCTCTCACTTATATGAACCTTTTCTTACTCTCTGAGGTATCCTTCTTTGTCTTGCTCTTCTTTGTCTCTCAGACAAACATTTCATATCGTCTTTCTTTCTCTCTGCCTTAAGGTAATCCTTCTCTCTTTCTCTTCCTGCTTTTTCTCCCTGTTTTTGGCTCTGTTACACGGGCCTGTGTCACCTATACTCCACACCTCTTTTGTTTTATGTGTTGCAGAAACTCCTGGGAAAATCTGCTAGAGATGACCAGAGCACGAGGGAAGCTACTGCAGGATGCCGAGGCCATTCACAAATATTACTGGGATCTAGCTGAGGCCATTACCCAGATTGAGGTAAATATCCAAGAAAAATATCACCTACTGGATCTGGAGGTCCCAGTAAGCCAGTGCAGTGAGAAATTAGTGGTGGCAGGGAAAGGGAAGGGCAGGGGATCCAGATGTCAGACATCAGTCAGTAAAGCATGGGAACTGAGATCCAAAGACAGTGAACAAGTGACCGATCACCATTCTGTAGCACAAGATTATTTATTTATTTATTTATTTATTTTTGGTTTTTATATACCGATGTTCCTGTATAATATACATATCACACCGGTTTACAAGGAACTCAAACTGACGCCTCAGTGGGCAGTTTACATTGCAACAAGATAACAATATAACAGATAATATGGGGGGGGCAGCGGAACTTGGCAAAGGATACAGAGATTAAGCATAAATAGCTAAATAGAGGTAACTAAATATACAAATAGCTGCCCTGAATTAGATTAGAAGTAGAACCATGGTTTTGAAGATTAGCAGCTAACATATGTAGCTTTTTCTGCTTGGGCCAACAGCAAGGCAATCTTGCTATGGATGAAAACACTAAACAGACATTTTTCTATAACATCTCTCTGCTTCCCAACAAACATGGTAAATCCAGAAACTATTGCTCTAGCTATTTCGTATAAAAGTCTTATCTTTAGATATGTGAGGAAGACTTTTCTCTTGTGAGGATGTCTGCCTCATAGGGGTCAGCGTTCTAAAGTCCTCTAGCATGGTGCATTAGCATGTACGGACTTGCTGTTTATCTTGCACGATGATATTAATAACATGCAAATGAAGAAGAGTGTAAATCAGACACCTATCTAGGTCAACACATCTACAAAGTAATTAGAAACACCTTTTCTACCGCACAAATAGCTGTTTTGCATCTCATTACCTCACCCTCATTGGCCTAATCTTTGCATTAAAACTCTCTTAAGCTAACTTACACACAATAAAAGTGCTGTTAATGCATTTAAACTAGATTACACATGTTGGTACTGCTTTTAATGCATATTAATGCTTGCAGAAGCATTAGCAGACTTTAGAACATTGGTGGTGTGTGATTACATTTGTTCCCTCTCCATGTTTATTCTTTTTTTTTTCATTTCTTGTTTTTTTTTTCCTTCCCAGGAGAAGCGTAAGGCTGTTCCTGATGACATTGCCAAGGACCTGAGTGGTGTGCATTCCCAGCTGCGTAAACATCAGGCCCTTGAGCATGAGCTGGTGGGGAATAAGCAGAAGGTAGGGAAATAACTTATCCTTCATTGACAGATATAGTATATCTCTGTGGAATATTCATCATGGTCAAGACATCGCGTATTAAATGACCACTTCAATAGCTGCCATAAATCTCCATTCTTTTCACTTACACACTTGTTTTTCTGTAGTGGAAAAAATTTACTATTTTACCTTGCCGAGTAACTTGCAGTATGTCCTGCTATCCCCTTCTAGAGGACAATTTTTCAGTACAAAACACAATTTGTAGGTTACAACTGACCTGGTATATTCACAGGCAGGCCTATATTCAGCTGGCCTTGTCCAGATAATGTTATTTATACAACTTCATCCGGTTATCTTTATCTGGATATTCAACCCAAATGTGGCCAGTGTGAATATCTGCATGAATCTGTCTGGGTAACACGAGGCCTGCAGATCAGAGTTATCCAGGTAACTGTGCAGGGCCAACGCTGAATATCAGTGCTATCCAGTGAAAGTGAAACCACACCCTGGGAACCCATCTAGCACCACCTTTTTTTCACTTGGGTAAACTTTGTACAGCAGCAAGTTGCCCAGACAAAATTTAGCCAGTATGCAAGAGGGGAGAGGGAATTTCAAAGGTTGGGGTTTGACAAGCTAACTCCTAAAGTTTGTCAGACTACCCTTTGAATATGAAGCTCTTGATGTGCCTACATGGCCTTAACCTAATCAGAGCTTTTTCCATGGGAAAGAGAGCTTAAAAACGAGGTTTTAGGGAGTCATGTGATGCTGCTGGAGGGATCGGATGTGCATCTGATCTCTCTGAGAACCCTCTCCTCTTTAAGTGGTAAAAACTTGAGCTTTCCTCACAAATTCACTTCCACAGTTAAGTTTTATACTGACTCTACTCAAGGAAGTGCTCTAGCTGCCCCGAATAGCAAAAATTCAGCGCTCATTGCGTCCAAATCAGGCAAGAAGGACAAGGACAAGGTAAAAGAAGGAGAAGTCGAAATGGCCGACCAAACGGAGCCTGCTCCGGCGTCCGAAACACCAGATCAGGCAGGCACGGATATCGCCACGGCAGTCATCACCGTGCTTGAAGGCACACAAATCTCAGGCATCGAGCAGCAGCTTCGGGCCGTGGAACAACGTTTGTCTGAAGTTGAGGATACGTCCGCTTCCATATCTCAGGAAGTGCAAACCCTTAAAAAGATACGTGAGGCACTGCAAAACAAGGTTGAGGACCTTGAGAATCCATCCCGCAGGAATAACCTGCGGGTTGTTGGAATCCCTGAGTCCATTCCCGAGCTAGAATTGGGCCCCCAGATAGAGGCCTGGTTGGTGCAGGCCCTACAAGTGGACACCACATGCAGCAGGGTTTTACTATTTCAAGACGTCTCTACTTCTGTGGTGGCGTGCAGGAAGGCCTTCACTCCGGCCTGCTCACAGCTCGCTAAACTGAAAATCCATTCTAGTTTGTTATACCCTGCAAAATTAAAGATCTTCTATGACGGACAAGCCTGAATCTTTAATGAGGTAAAGGATGTGAACTCTTTTATCAACGACCTACAAGCCGGATAAACTTTCAACGTGGGGATTAAAACAGAAGTTCTCCTAGGCTGATTTTTTACTTTTTTCGGTATTCTATTTTTATTCTTTTTTCTAATTAACAGGCCGATTCAGTAAAGTCTGCGGGAGAGCGGGGGCGCGTGCACAGGCCACTCGCCTGTGCGCGCGATGCAGTATTTAAATTAGGTCCGGTGGTAGAAACGGGCAAAAGGAGGCGCTAGGGACACTAGCGCGTCCCTAGTGCCTCCTTTTGGCTCGGAGCGGCGGCTGTCAGCAGGTTTGACAGCCGACGCTCAATTTTGCCAGCGTCGGTTCTCGAGCCCGCTGACAGCTACGGGCTCGGAAACCAGACGCCGTAAAAGTTGAGCGTCCGGTTTTCGACCCGACAGCCGCCGGCCGACTTCAAATTTTTTTTTTTTTTTTTAACTTTTTTTTACCCTTCGGGACCTCCGACTTAATATCGCCATGATATTAAGTCGGAGGGTGCACAGAAAAGCAGTTTTTACTGCTTTTCTGTGCACTTTCCCGGTGCCCGAAGAAATTAACGCCTATCTTTGGGTAGGCGCTAATTTCTGAAAGTAAAACAAGAAAAAGCACAACTAAATCCTTCTAATACCATCCACCTTTTTGCATCGAAACTCTTCAAGCAAATCTACAAACTGAACTAACAAACATAGACCTATCAAACACAGAAAACACAACATCATCCTGGATTACCATAACTAGAACTGTAGCAGATAAGATAAAACCCATGATAAAGAAAACAATAAAAGAACCAAAAAATCAGAACCTTTGGTACAATGACAACATCAGAGCAGCCAAACGGAAACTCAGAAAAAAAGAGACATCATGGAGAAACAACAAAACAACCACACTACTAAACGCATACAGAACACAACTAGCAGAATACAAAAAACTCATCCATAAAACCAAAAAAGACTTTTACACTAACAAAATAAACAAATACCAACAAAACTCTAAGATGCTCTTCAACATAGTAAAAAGCCTAACCAAATCATCTTATGATGATCAGCCACAATCAACACCAAAGATCACTAGTAATGACTTTGCAGACTTCTTTAATGAAAAAATCAAAATCCTCATAAAGAACAACCTAAAAATGACTCACAAGACCAGAAAATACCAAACATTCAAACAAAAAGCTGGCCCAACTTTGAGACAGCATCTTCTTTGGAAGTCCAAATGATCATTAAAAAAAATGAACCCAGCCAAACACCCTATTGACGCCATACCCATTACAACGATAAAAAATCTCGAACCATCAATAACTAAGATGATAACTGACATCGTAAACCTTTCCCTCATGGAAGGAAACTACCTAAGTTTCTAAGCTCCTCCATAAAACTACATACCCCAAACAGAAACCTCAGATCAGCAAATAAAGGACTCCTAAAGACACCACCTACTCGTTCCAAACAACTCACCTCAACCCAAAAGAGAGCAATCTCCCTAGGTAGCCCAAAACTCTGGAACTCCCTCCCAACCGAACTCAGAACTCAAGAAAACCTAAAAACCTTAAAAAAAGATCTAAAAACATGGATGTTCACCAAAGCATACCAACTCACCCAATGAACAACACAACGCCAACCCCCTCCAATTTAACCTGAAGAAAAATGAAACTCAACACAACGATGTATTATAACAAAGAATTGAAACGTAAAAACTGAACAACTAACTTCTATATGATATCCCTATGTTAACAAGATTTTGAACCTTTTTGAAACCCTTGTTATCCTCCTTAACCTTGTAACCTTTTTATTTTTGTAAACCGTTATGATGGCAAAACTGAATGACGGTATATAAAACTCGATAAATAAATAAATAATCCTTTTTTAACAACATTTTTAAGGTGCTTAATTTATATTTGCATCTACTTATCATATTAGGGAGGGATTTCAATATGGTGTATGATCCATTGAGGGACCTGCAACCCCTCAGACAGCCCACCCGGTTAGATAATTCGCAAGGTATTCTCTTCTTATGTCAACATTTGGGCTTGGTGGATGTCTGGAGAGTTCTTCATCCTGATGATAGGGATTTTACTCATATCTCCAGAGCGCATGGTTCCAAGTCCCATTTGGATTATATACTGGTTAGCCAAAGCCAATTCACCAAGGTGATGGGTTCAGAGATAGGACCACTCCCTATCTCTGATCATGCACCTGTTAAGCGTGCCGCCCGAGGCAGACCCGCGGCGCAGCCATCTCACCTTCTCTCATGGACTCCAGCCCCTGGTTCCTCTTCACTGGTGGCGGTGAGCTGCCAGCTCCAACCTCAGGTCACCTCCGGTGCCTCCAGCCCTGCCTTGCTACCCAGTGTTGCCAGCCAAGATGTCCCTGTTCTTCGGGTCTCTCCGCGTGGCTCGCAGAGAGACACTGCCATCCATCAGCGTCGCGCCCCCTCCTAGGTGCTCGCGCATCATTAGTTCTTTTAAAGGGCCCGTGGCGGGAACCTGGCCGCGGACCCAGATGCTGACATCAGACTCCAGCGTATAAAAGCTCAGGCCTCACTCCATAGTGTCGCCTTTACAATAGGTCTCCTTGTACTCCTCGTACTCATTGCTGATCCTAGAATCGTCTCTTTGTTGTGTTCCTGATTCCTGTGATTCCCGGTTCCTGTCTTACTTGTTCCTGTATCATCTATGTGTTAGACTGACTCTGGATTGGACCCACTACGCCTGACTACTCTTCAGCTTCTCTCCAGCCCCGGATCTCCGCTACGCCTGACTATGCCTGCCTTCTCTGTGCCCTGACCTCTGCCTTTCCTGACCATGCCTGCCTTCTCTGTGCCCTGACCTCTGCCTTGCCTGACCACGCCTGCCTTCTCCATGCCCTGACCTTCGCTTTGATTGACCACGCTACAGACCTCTTAGTGTCCATAGTTCTACCTTGCTTGCCACAACCTCCGTTTGCTGCTGGCTCTGATCATAGCCTGTCATAGACGCCTCCTCTTGCCTATCCTCTGGATGTGGACTTACAAGGGCCTTGGCCTTTATCTGCTTAGGCGCCTTCAGTTCTCTCCTGTTCCTTTGGCGTCTAAGTTCCTGAACTGAACCCAGTCCAGGTAGGACTACGCCACCTATAGACTGCTGTCTCTGGGCTGAACTACTTGTCTCTACTGACTATCCTCAAGGCCCACCTAAGTCCTGCCGGCCCCGGCACCCAAAGGCTCAACCCGAGGGGAATGAGGGCTGATATAGGTGAAGCTCCAGTGACTTCTAACCTCAGCCCACTCCACCTGCTGACTTTGGGGACTTGTAGGAGCCTACCTATGGGTTGCGTCAACCCCACCTCGGACCAAGGGTCCACCTCCGATGCAACAGCACCAGTTTGGGTGGACTTTAAAGGAACCTTTCTTATTCCGGGCAACGGGAGATGGAAATTCCCAGCTTATCTGTATTATGGTGTTAAGTTTCAAGATTATATACGGGAGAAATGGAGGGAATTTGAATATTTCAATCAAGAGCATCAAACAGACCCAATCTTGTACTAGGATGTGGCTAAAACTGTGTTACGAGGAGAGGTAATCGCTTATTCAATCAGGCAGAAAAAGAATTAGCTCATGCTATAATCCGGCTAGAAAAGCAGTTAGGTGAAGCAAAAAAGAGATATTGCCAGAATCCTTCTGCAAGAACTCGCACTAAATTTTATGCGATTTGATCCGCACTCTACAATTTAATCCAGCAAAAGACCCAGAAAAGTCTTCTCTATTACAAATATCAATTTTTTAAACATGGTAATAAAGCAGGGAAACTTTTAGCGGGTCTTATTAAATTGTGGGAAGGTAAATCTCAAGTCATAGCTTTAAAAGACGCAAAAGGGTAGATTAAGATGGCCACCAAAGATATTGGAGAAATATTCTCTCAATATTACTAAGATTTATACACAGCTGACCCAAGTAATCCAGTAGCCATACAGGAATATCTGGCTAAGATTGATTTGCCTAAGATATCAGATCAGGACCTACAGCGTTTAAACGCTCTGCTTAATTCCAATAAGCTGGTCTCGGCCATCAGATCTGCCGCCTTGGATAAAGCTCCGAAACCCGATGGACTGTCCAACAAGTTTTATAAAATTATGTCATCCCAAATCTGCTCTACCTTACTGAAGGTCTTTGAAGTCCTCTCTTCCCCTGACTTTACTACCTGGGAAGCAAATAAAGCCACGATTTTAGTCCTTCCCAAACCAGGACGGGACGGGGAGTTATCGGGTACATATCACCCAATATCACTTATAAATTGCGATCTTAAAATTCTTGCTAAGATCATAGCAGATCATTTATCTTCTTTTCTCTTTAAATTGATTCTGCCAGCTCAGGTAGGGTTTATTAAGGGGCGGCAAGCTGTTACAAATGTCAGAAGATTGCTCGCTTCATTAGACCTAGCCCACCAGATGAAGCTTAATTCACTACTGGTCAGTTTTGATGCCGAAAAGGCCTTCGATTGGGTCAATTGGGCATTATTCATGACTCTCAATAGATATGGTTTCCAGGCTCAGTTTATTTCCTTTTTATCTATACTATACGCCAGCCCGCAGGCGGCAGAATTGGTTAATGGGGGATTTTCTAAAAATGTCACATTTGAGAGGGGCACTCGATAGGGCTCTTTGTTCTTTCTTTGGACCCATTGTTACAAACTCTGAATGATAATAAACATATTGTGGGGATAAAAATGGGCAAATCGGCCTTCAAGATAGCCACCTTCGCTGATGATCTGCTACCTCATGTGGCCAATCCAGTTAAATCCCTTGGCAATGCTCTGATGGCTATCAAAGACTACGAACCTTTAGTAGGTTCCAAGCTAAAACTAGATAAATCAGAGGCTGTGATGGTTGGTTCCGATGGCTGAGATTTATGGGGGTATAATTTCCCTCTGAAATGGGTGGGGAGTAAAATTAAATATCTGGGGGTATGGATTCCACAAGATATTACTAAATTGTACGAAGCAAATATCCTGAAAATTCTTTTTCACTCAACGCACAATAAAGCTTTGGAATTTGTTGTCAGAGGATGTGGTTAGGGCAGTTAGTGTAGCTGGGTTCAAAAAAGGTTTGGATAAGTAATCAAGTTTACTTAGGGAATAGCCACTGCTATTAATTGCATCAGTGGCATGGGATCTTCTTAGTGTTTGGGTAATTGCCAGGTTCTTGTGGCCTGCTTTGGCCTCTGTTGGAAACAGGATGCTGGGCTTGATGGACACTTGGTCTCACCCAGCATGGCAATTTCTTATGTTCTTATGATTCTACAGGAGAAACTCTATCCCACCAGATTTGCGACAGGAACCCTGCCTGCCCACATTCAGGAAAAGACTCAAAACGTGGCTATTCCTGAAAGCCTTTCCTGAACTAAACTGATCCTATTCCATTATTAACTAGGCGCTCAGACTTTGCCTTATTCATGGTAATTAATATCTCTACCGCATAATTAATATCCCTACCTCACAAGGACAATTCATTAATGCTTTAAGCACATTGACTGGCATTTACGTTCTCTCTATTTAATCCCCAGCTTCTTTTCCATGCTCCAAGTTGTATTACTCCCTTGTTTTATTGTAACTGCATACCTTAACCTTCTCTTGTTTAAAGTTTTTATCATTATTATTACTACAACTATTATTATTATTATTATTATTATTATTAAGATAAATGTTAGTTTTTTACCTTGTTTGTTACCTATCCACTTGTTAATTGTAAACCGACATGATGCGATATCTATTGCGAATGCCGGTATAGAAAAACGTTAAATAAATAAATAAATAAAATCTGAAAGATTGCTCACTTCTTGGATGCATCTCCCCTTATCTTTGATAGGCCAAATACATTTACTCAAAATGATTATTCTGATCAGATGGTTAATATGTTCTAGGGGTCCTTCCCATACTTTTAACCACATCTTCTATAAAAAAAAAATTTCACAGGGTGGTTAACACTGTTTTTGTGGAGGGAGAAGTGGCCCTGATTTGCCCTCCAAGTCCTCATGAATCCCATTTCCAAGGGAGGCCTTGGACTGCCAGATATTCGAGTTTATAACCATGCCATAAATCTGAGCCATATAGGAGACTGCTTGATGAACACTTCTTACTTTTTGGATCCATTCTTGGAGGCACAACTAGTTTCCCCCTTATCCTTAAGTTATGCGAATCAAGCACTATATACCTCGACCTCAGTATATTTAAAACCCAAGCTTCTTTTATCTCCACTATGTGGTACATGGCAGTGGCTGCTGTCTAGGGCCATTTTACCACATGGGGGCTCTCCTTAAGTATTAATGGGGACTTTCTTCCTGGAATGAGCTCCTCTGTGTACCAGAAATGGGAGGCTGAGGGTTTGCATTGGATATCTCAGTTACTTACTGATGAGAGTTCTCTCATTGCCTTTTCAAGCCTCAGTGTTCAATATAATCTCTCCTCTAACGACCTCTTCTACTACTATCAGGTGCAGCATTATATTAAATCTCTCAATCCAGCACTGCTTCAGAAATCGAATTGGAGGCCTCTTTTGGACTGGTTTGATGTTAAAGATCCAAAAAAGCATTCTATTACATTTTAATATAAATCCCTGGAACAACTTTACAAACGATTGTCATTGGAGAATGCATGGTCCAAATGGCAACAGGAATTATAATGCTCTGTCAATTTAAACACTTACAAAGCTTCTCTTTTGATCACTCCAAAGATTTCTTGTAATGCCCTACTATGAGAGACCAGATACAAAGTGTTCAATAGGATGTACTTTACGCAGCATCAAGCTTTCTTAGCTAAGGTTACTGATTCAGACATTTGTTTAAAATGCAAGAAGGAGGTCTCCAGCTTGGGCCATGCGCTTTGGAAATGTTCTTTTCTTCAATCATTCTGGAAAAAAGGTGTTCCAGTTTGCTAGTAAAGTGCTGGAGCTCATGATCCCCTACACTCTGATTCTGGCTCATTTTGGAATGTTCCCTCAATCATTTAATGGTTCTCCCGTCCACAAATTATGGCTGATAAAAGTATTCACTCTGGCTGTCAACATTTATTATCCTAAGGGACTGGCAAAAGCCAGGCAGTCCATCGATTGCCCATTTTCATTCATTAATCTTACATTTTGTGACCATGGAAACTTTCATCGATAGACACACTTCTTTCTCTGCCAGGAGGAGACTGATCTCCCAGTGGATGCCCTGACTGATGACTCTGCCACATGAAGTTCGCAGTATGATCCTCAACCATATGGATTGCTAGTACAAATTTCCTTTGTTCGCACCATTACTTCAAGTATTGTTACCATTTCTCAAAGCTTAGATTGCTATTTTTGCTTTTTATTTTTATCCATATTTTGTTTCTCACCTGTTTGCCGCTCAGCTGGGAGGGGTGGGGGGAGGGGAAAACCAACTGAGCATTAGCTTGTTAAGATTATACTCACAACATGTGTTAACAACTTCATGTGATATGTAACAGAACCCATTATGTATCATATGCCAAAATAGGCGATTTATGTATTTTGTTGTGAATAAACAAATTTGAACATAAAAAGATGTTTTAGAACATCTGGTATGGCATGCAATTGTGATCGTAATTCAGTATCTTTTACTAAGGTCCAAAATCTACTTAGGAAGTTAAGTGAATGCTATTATTTTTATGAGCTTGTCATGTTTTATCCTTTCCATATTGCTCACTCATCATCCACATTGGTGCATTTTTTCTCCTTTCTGCAGCTTCAAGAGCTGATTGATGCTGCAGACTGCTTGTTGCACAGGTGCTCTGAGAGCCAGGTGGCAGTGCTTCAAGATAAACTGCAAGCTGTGGTGGTAAACTGGGAATCCTTGAAGACTAAAGTGGAGCAGCGGAGGGTGAATCTGGAGCAGACTTGCAATTTCTACCTTTTCCTTACCACTGTAAGAGCTTAGGTCTCCTAGTTCTATATTGCTGTCTGGTAGCATTAAGTACATTTAGACACTGTCTGTTTTTCTTATAAACATGTTTTGATGGTGATGATTCTGAGCGACTAGCTAGGATCACTGTGAAACAGGAGGTTGTAATAACTCTGATAGACTAAAGAATAACAAATCACCAGGACTGGATGGTATTCACCCCAGTGTTCTGAAAGAACTGAAAAATGAAACTGAAGACTTGTTTCTAGTGATTTACAATCTATCATTTTAAACAGCCACGATACCAGAAGACTGGAGGATGGCCAATGTGATGCCAATTTTTTAAAAAGGTTCCAGAGGTGATCTGGGAAACTACAGACCAGAGAGTCTGATGTCTGTGTTGAACAAAATGGTCAAAGCTATTCTTAAAAACAAAATTACTTGTAACCCCTGGATAGGAAAACCTGGATACTGGATCCAAAGGCTCACATCTCAAATGTTGGACCCTAATTGAATAATTCTCATCATGATATCCTGTACTCTGAGTTTACCCTGTTGGAGGAAACTTAGCTTCAAATCCCTTTTACATTGTTTACCCCAAATCACCCATTTAGTCCTCTGTAAACAGCATTGATGATCTCCCAACTACAATAGCAGCAATAATCACTTTAGAAACAGTATGGGTCCCAATTCAACTTTACTGATAGGTTATAAAGTGAATTGAAGATTCTTAACTAGGGATGTGAATCGTTTTTGAACGATTAAAATTATCATCAGATAATTTTAAAATCGTCCTAAATCGTCAGAGTGCACGATACAATACAAATGCCCCCGATTTATCGTCATAAATCGTCCTAAATCGTTAAATAGGGCACAGGAATTATTTGGGGGAGGGCGGGAAAACCGGCACACCAAAACAACCCCTAAATCCACCCTGACCCTTTAAAACCAATTCCTTACCCTCCCCCACCCTCCCGAACCCCCCCAAAATGTTAAATTACCTGGTGGTCCAATGGGGGGGTCCCGGCGCGATCTCCCGCTCTCGGGCCATCGGCGCCATTTTGGCTGCCACTAATTAAAATGGCGCCGATGGCCCGATAAAAAAAAAACCCACCCGACCCTTTAAATCAACCCCCCTTAGCCTCCCCCACCCTCCCGACCCCCCCAAAACCTTTTAAAATTACCTGGTCGTCCAGGGGGGCCTCGGGGAGCGATTTCCCGTTCCCAGGCATCAGCTGCGCTAAAAAAAAAATGGCACCGATGCCCCTTTGCCCTTACCATGTGACAGGGTATCCGTGCCATTGGCCGGCCCCTGTCACATGGTAGGAGCACTGGACGGCCGGCGCCATCTTGATGGGGCATCGGCGCCATTTTTTTTTAGCGCAGCTGATGCCTGGGAACGGGAAATCGCTCCCCGAGGCCCCCCTGGATGACCAGGTAATTTAAAAAGGTTTTGGGGGGGTCGGGAGGGTGGGGGAGGTTAAGGGGGGTCGATTTAAAGGGTCGGGTGGGGTTTTTTTTTAGCGGCGCAGGCCTCCCTAAAAAAAAAATTAGTGATGTGAATTGGAATCGGAAACGATTCCAATTCACATATCTTAACAATCAGATTTCCCCCCCCCCCCCCCAGCCGAACCTGATCGTTAAGACGATCTGGCACACGATTCACATCTCTATTCTTAACAGCTCAGTTATAAAAAATAGCCAATTAATTGTTACAAAATGAGATTTAATAAATCTGTGACTCTTTTTCTTCTTCCAGTAAAAGTCCTCAATTATTCCAGCCAATGCCTTGGTTAATTTGGCCTCTCATGTCTCCTCACTTTACCACTTAATGTCCAGATCCTCCCATGGGAATGGGAAGAAAAATATATCCCAGTTTACTTCCATCATCAAAGAAAGTCACAGTTCTCATACCTCTCCTGTAGACTTCTCTATTCCTCACTTCTCATTCCGTGGTACCAATGGAGCATCTGAATTCTCACTCTTCCCAGTTGACTCTCACCTGCATCTGTAGCACTCAATCTCAAATATACTCCACACATTCTTCTCCTCTGATAATGGATGCAAGACCATCAGGAGCGGATTCCGGGTAAAGATCAGCCCAGGGATTTTCCACCCAGGCCGGCCCAGGTGATACCCTGTGGTCTGAACGACTGGCCCACAAGGGGATGCCCGATCCCCCAATAGGCCAATCCACCCCAGAAGACCATTCTTAACCATTGACACCTCTTCTTCCCAGGTCCTTTCCAGGTAAAAAGGCACCTCCTTCGTCAGACACCCCACTCAGAGTTCCTGGGCCCTTAGATCCTCAGAAACAAAAATGCAAAATGTTCACTCAAAGGGGAAACCAAACTAGAGGCAAGAAGGTTGGAAAGAAAACTTCCTCCTCCACACAACCAAAATGTTTCCAACAAACCATGGACAAACATGCAAGGAATTAGGTACTCTGTCTCCTTACTTGTCTCACTCTCTATTTAGAAAGACCCCAGAGTTCTGTTCCCAGGAATTTAATAAACTTGGAAGAGCATAGGATTGCTGCCCTTTACGAGGTTAACTCAGAAAATCCAACTCAAAAATCCACACTCTGAGATGGTGGCAAGGGTTTATAAAGGCTTCAAACACACCATCTCCTTCTCCCACCTGGGGAAGCCAAACCCAAACCTCTGCTTAACTAATCTTTCTGTACCTCCCCTGAAATTTGGTTCACTTCATATGGTAAGGAATCCTATGGCTCCTTGCATACTGACCACCTAAATAGGCATGATTTAATGGGGGAGAGTCAACATGGGATTTTGCAAAGGGAAGTGTTGCCGTACCAATTTACTAGATTTTTATGAAGGTGTAAATAAACATGTGGACAAAGGTGAGCCTCTTCATATAGTGTATTTGAATTTTCAGAAGGTATTTGACAAAGTCCCTCATGAAAAACTCCTCGGGAAATTAGGAGGTCATGGGATTGGAGGCAGTGTTCTGTTGTGGATTGGTAACTGGATAAAAGACAGGAAACACAGTAGGACTAATGGTCAGTTTTCTGAATGGAGAAAAGTCATTAACGGAATTTATTTATTTATTTAAAAACTTTTCTATACCATCGTTTAGTAGTATACCATCACAACGGTTTACAGATAGGCACATAAATAAGTCTGGTTAGGATTATAAATTAGCTAGTAGGTGCCAATAAAGTTTCGGTTACATGATTCAAATAATATACGCTATTTGGATTGTGGAATGGAAATTCCATTTATATGAATAATAGGATATCCATATATGAGAATACTGTACTCTTAAATTAATCTTTAGGTATGAGAAAAAATAATAAAGGAGGGATAACTGCTATTTGTTGACTTTTAACAGTGTGCCAGAGTTCTCTTTCTTGTTCGCTAGTATTCCTTACTCCCCACTCTCATTGTGAAAAGCTTTTTTGAAGAGCCATGTTTTTAAACTTTTTTAAAAGAGTTTTAGATCTTTCATTAGTCTTATTTCGAGTGGTAGTGTGTTCTATAATATTGGACCGGCTAGGGATAGTGCTCTCTCTCTTACTTGTGTCAGTTTTGCTGTCTTTACAGAGGGAATGGTTAGTAGAGCTTTATTGGCTGATCTTAGATTTCTCTGGGGGACATGTAGTCGTAGTGCAGTGTTTAGCCAGTCAGTATTTTCCTCATAGATTAGTTTGTGGATTGTTCATAGTGTTTTAAATTGCACTCTTTGTTCAATTGGCAGCCAGTGTAATTCAGCGAGTGTTTGAGTGATGTCATCTCTTCTGCTTTTTCCAGTTAGAATTCTGGCTGCAGAGTTCTGTAAGATTTGTAGTGGTCTTAGTGTTGTATATGGTAATCCAAGGAAGAGTGTGTTACAATAGTCTGTGCTTGCGAATATAAGTGCTTGAAGAACGGTTCTAAAGTTCGCTTGGGTTAATAGGGGTTTTAGCCTTCTAAGCACCATAAGTTTGGCATAACCTTCTCTAACTTTCACTGATATGTGTTGCTTAAGATTGAGTTCATTGTCAATTATGCCCCTGGAGTCATTGTCAATTATGCCCCTGGAGTCTGTATTAGGACCTGTGCTATTTAACATATTCATAAATGATCTGGAGAAAGGAACGACAAGTGAGATGACCACATTTGCAAATGACCCAAATTTGTTTCAAGATATTAAAACAGCAGCGGGTTGTGAAGAACTGCAGAAGGATCTTGTGAGACTAGGAGACAGCTTTTAAATGGCATTTGCAATTTAATGGGAGCAAGTGCAAAATAATGCACATAGGGAAAAATAATCCTAACTACAAGTATGCAATGCTGAGTTCCGGGTTAGGAGTCAACATCTAGGAAAAGGACCTTGGAGTCCTTGTGGACAATACCTTGAAATATATGGCTCAGTGTGCAGTGACAGCAGTCAACAATAGAACATTAGTAATTATTTGGAAAGGAATAAAGAACAAAACTGAGAATATCATAATGCCTTTGTATTGATCCATGGTATGACAGCATCTTGAGTACTGTGTGCCATTCTCGTCGCCTAATCTCAAAAAAGACATAGCAGACATAGAAAAAGTACAGAAAAGGGAGATAGCAATGATCAAGGAGATGGAAAAGCTTCTTTATGGAGAAAGGCTAACAGATTAGGGCTCATTAGCATGGAAATTTATAAAATCATTAGTGGGATGCAACAGATAAATGGGGAATGATTATTTACTCTTTCAACCAATACTAGGACTAGGGGCATTCCATGAAACTAGCAATGAGCAGATGTAAAACAAATCATAAGAAGTATTTTTTCACTCAGTGCACAATCAAGCTATGGAATTTGTTGCTGGAGAATGTTGTCAAAGCAAGTAACATTGTGGAGTACAAAAGAGGATTGGAAAAGTTCCTGAAGCAAAAGTTCACAACAATTATTATCCAGGCAGACTTGGGAAAGCCATCCGTTATCTCTGGGGGGAGCAACAAGAATATGGATTTACCAGGCACATGTGATCAACCTGATCACTGTAAGAGACAGAATATTGGGCTCAATGGACCTTGGTCTGACCCAGCATGGCTGTTCTTATGTTCTTATGATATATTAGTCCCTATCTAGAATTCTGGGAGATTACCAGGGGCATAAGATCAGCGTAGGGCAACATCATTTCTTCATTTCTCCCTAATAATTCTACTACACTTCCTCTTCCTGGTGCTAATTCTCCCCAATCTCTTTTTTGGTCGCTTTGATTATGGCCTTCTTGATTTTAACCATTTTCTATAAAACAGCTTCCTGAATCTCTTATTAATCTTGTCTATTTGTCCTGACTAAATTGTAAACTCCATTGAGCAGGGATTACTTAGTAACATAGAGGTAAATATTCAAAGGAAAATGGCTAGGTATGTTAGCCAGATAAAATGTATCTGGCTAATTTACATGGAACATTCAATAGCACAGCTATACTGCTGAATATCCCCACGTTGCTGCTATTTAGCTGGATAAGTTATATGGCAGATTAAACTTATTTGGTCTTCTTAACTGGACAAATAAAAATATCGCTACTTATCTGGCTAAGGTAGCTGGATAAGTAGCATCACCACAATCCACCCACTGCCCGCCCACTACATGCCCAGCTATCTACTTAGCCAGATATTCAGCGGGTGCCAATTAGCTGGAAAAGTCGCTACTTATCTGGCTAAGTATTGCTGAATATCAGATTCACAGTAGATGTAATCAGATAAAGACCAAATTGGCCAATCACCAGCAGCCACCAAAATTAGGGAGGCTGTTATCCAAATAAATCCAGCCTCCCCATGCTCATTGAAGTTTGGCTTTTGCTCATTCGGGTTACTCTGGCCACCTTGGAAGTCCGATACAATCATACCACTGCTGTTTGGAGCTGTTATCTCAATGCCTTCTTGAAGCCCGATGCAGACTGCTGTTTTGGGTTGTACTGTTGCTTCATGCAGGTTACCCCAGTGCTGTACTACTATTGATTTGTACAAGTTACTCCTATTGTTTCTCATGTGTGGCTATGCAGCATGGAAATATATCTTGTAGCATTATCATAAATGATTAATAGTGGTAATAGTAGTAGTAGAATGAGAGTAAGTATTTTGACGGTGAATAAATGAATGTGTTATGAGAGCTGATGGGACTGTGTGTCAGTGAGAAGGAGTGAGTGTGTGTGTGGGATTATGTGTTTTTGCAGTTAGGCCTTCTATCTATCCATTTGGGATCCTGCCAGGTACTTGTGACCTGGCTTGGCCACTGTTGAAACAGGATACTGGGCTGGATGGACCTTTGGTCTGACCCAGTATGGCAAGTCTTATGGTCTATGTATGAGTTTGGCTCACACACTTGTTAAAGTGTGTAGTCATGCAAGACTATGTTCAGACTGGAGTGCTTATAAATAGACTGGGGCCTAAATCAGTATTGCTGCAGATAGACTTACAGATAAATGATGCTTCCTATCCCTGGAACACATGTTTCAGCAAACGACTAATATGCCCTTTTCATTCTGTTGCATTCTTGCGGCCAATCACAAAATTAGTTTTTACCAATAAAATCCTAGCGTGGCATCAATTTATGATTTTTAAAAATCCTGTTTTAAAAAACAGGTGGTCACAGGCCAAGGGACAACTTGATTGAAACTTGGGAGTATTAGATCGAAATCAGACTCATAACTGAATTATATTAATGAGTAAAATCTCGTAGAAGTGTGTGAGGCCAGTAATATGAAACCTGGAATGGTCTTTCAAGGATATATCTGGAGGGCTGCATGATTAAGGTCATTGGATCTCCCCGCTCTCTGAATTTCAGTCTGCTAATACTGACAGAGCACGTGTGAGACTGACAGAAGACACATCTTTGGTGTCCGCACTCTGCAAAAAGTGTAATTTATATTGAACCAGTTTATTGCAGCCACAGGACATTGGCCAATGGTTGCCACTGAATTAATGTACCCAAAAACACACCTGGCATGTATTAATGTTTTAGGCACACTCTGTTACTCACTTCAAAGAATTGTACCATCGGTACACCAAAAGTTTTTTTGAAAGGAAAGAGGATGGTTTCATATGTTTGTCAATAGGCAACCCTCCTTCGGTGCCTTCCTTTTTTAATCATTAACTCACCCTCCGTCCTCCCTTTTATTGAAAATATAAATTTAAAAAAATGTTTGATAGTGGGCAACAGATTACCTCTATTCTTTTTATCTTTTGTTTTGAATTTATTTTAACTTGTGTCCATTTAATATTTTCGTGTGTGAAACGACACTTCTTACTTATATAATGAACCGTCAGACAAATGACTGAATTTTACTTACCTTTGAACTGTCTCAATGTCCATTCCTGCTTGGTCAAGAATCCCATTTTCAAGAATCCCAACTTGCGCAAGTTTCGACACCCATTGTCTTCATCAGGGATTGTTTCCCGCTCTATTTTTCCTTTTCCTTTTCTTTTTCATAAAATTCAAAGCAGTACTTCTCGTATGCAACCGCTTCTTCCAGTCTCAATTCAGTGCTCCACAAGCCTCCATGTAACGCTGGCTCTGACGGTGCTGTACTCTAGTTCACTTCCTGATTACTGTTTAAAGAACTCCCCGGATACCAGCTCCCCTTAAAAGTAAAATAAAAATCACCAGAGATCTTATTAGATCCTCCTGCCAACCCTGGGGCTACCAATCAAAGAAGCCCCACCAAAAATAAAGAAAATTAATACATGCCAGGTGTGTTTTTGGGAGTATTATTAGGGTAACACTTGGGGAGATCTCTTTTTGATTAGCACTGAATTAATGCAGTCAAAAGAAAAAAAGTACTTATAAAGCTATGTCAGAGAGATGTCAGATTGACACAAATAAGAAAGTTATAAGATGATTCTTATCGTTTCTTTCTGGGGTTTAGGCGCGAGATTACTTCTCTTGGACAGCAGAAATGATGAGAGAGATGAAGGCAAAAGAGACCATTCGGGGTGTATCCACCAGCAGTCAATGCCTTAAAGGTCACCAGGACCTGAGGGCAAAGATAGAGGCAAAAGAGGAGATGTACAACATGGTTGAGAAGCGGGGACAGGCTCTTCTGCTTGAGGAGAAGGCTCCAGCAACACAGGTACAGGCAGCAGAAATCATTTTTTTGCCATTAAAGCATGGATTTATTTATTTCATACATTTCTAACCCACTTCTCCTGGGGGCTCAAAGCGGAAGTACAAAAGCACAGCAGAGTAATTGTACAAGAAATCATTGCAACAAAAACAGAATGCAGGGAGGCTGATATTCAGCGCCTCTCAGCCAGATAAGTAGGGACTTATCTAGCCAAGTTGCGGTGGCTGAATATCCAGTCCTGTTCAGCAGCTGCCACTTAGCTGGATATATGGTAGGCGGGATATGGGCAGTCTGGGGATGAGCTACTTATCCAGCTAACATAGGCCTGGACTCACTACGCTGCGATATTTTATCTTGGGAGGGCCCCAATATCACAGAGGAGGTGTTCCTGCGATATTTTGCCCCTCCTCGACATAATATTGCAGTAGTATCACCACGTCCCTTTGTCGTGCAGAAAAAGCCCATGAGTTAAAAAGAATGTGACTGAGGCCCATACAAAGCGCGATGGCGGCCCCCTACGTACGGGGCCACCATCGCCTTAAAGGGCCCCGCGGCTCCCCTTAAAAGTAAAATAAAAATCACCGGAGATCTTAATAGATCCTCCAGCCTGCCAAGCCTGGGGCTACCAATCAAAGAAGCCCCACCAAAAATAAAGAAAATAAATGCTTAAGGTTGCTATGTGATGACAACCCCTGCCCAGCCAACCCCCCACTCTTTATTCACGCAAACCCCGCCAAAGAGTGAGCTCCCCCTAACCCCAGCCCCTTTTTCCATAAAAATAATAGGCCAGTAGTAGCATAGGTGGGCTACTTCTCCCATACCTTGTACCCCCCCTGGACCCCTCCTCGACGTCCCCATTACCGTAAAACCAGCATTGGTATTCAGCTTGAGGGCTCGGGGCAACTCCTAGTCCTGGACCAGGTAGGCAACATTTTCCAATGGCCCAGGCCCTCCACATGAACACCAGGGCTGCTTTTAAGGTAATGGGGTGTCGGGGGGGGGGGGGATCGAGGTGGGGGGGGGCCTCTAGCCAACCAATGTTATTTTTGGAGAGTTGGGGGTGGAGGGGTGAGGGGTGGAGGGGTGAGGGGGACCACTACTGGCCTATTACCTTTATGGAAATGGGGAAGGCTGGGGGAGTCACTCTTGGGGGGGGGGGGGGGGCAGTTGCAAGAATAAGGAGGGAGTTGGCAGGGGGGCATCGTCACATGGTACTTTTAAGTATTCATTTTATTTTTGGCAGGGCCACCTCAATTGGCGGCCCCGGGGTGGGCGGAAAGGGTCTTATATAAAACCCCCCATTGATTTCTTTTTAACTTGTAGGGAGGAGCTATATTGGGCCACAGGGCCTTTTACTTCTACCGTGGTTAGGGTCTTGGTGCTCCTGAGGTAGAATAAGATTTTTGAAATCCATGTAGACAAATAATGTGGCTGACAAATTTCAAAGTCAGCCACGTTATTTTAGTTACATAGGATTACGTATACATGAACTGCTTTGCAAAATTCATGCATGCAAATGCCATGCAAAGCAACTCATTGTAATAGGGACAAGTTTCCAGCCTGAATATCACAAAATATTACCGCAATAGGGCTATGTTGTGCAATATACACCATTTATCAGGCGTTATAGCCTATCATGGCTTGATAAATCTCCCCATAGCTGGATAAGTAGAAATAGTCAAGCTTTTCTGGTTAACCAGAAATATTAGACCTCAATAGCAGGTCTAAAGTTAGCTGGTTAAGCCGTATCCATATAACTAGCGATTTATTCAGGGATTTTCAGCAGCAAAGCCATGTCCCCAAATATCCCTTGTAAGTTAGCCAGATAAGTCTTATCCAGCTACTACTTAGCTGTTTATGTTGGAATATCCATCTCAGATGACACAAGCAAAACATCATCAAACTAACATAAATTACAAACATACCATAATAATTATACCATAATAATTATATAAACAAAAACAGAATAAAAATCACCATATGTTAAATACATTGCAATAAACTATAAATGCATGAATAATCATAACAATCACAATAGGGCATTCAAAAATCGAATAACAAATCTATCTAATAGAAGAAATAAAAAGCCCCAAGGATAGGAATAATCATTATAACCTCTAAGATAATTATAAACTTAAACATAATCATTCCTAATTTAAACAAAGAATGCATTAATCAAGTAATGCTAACTTGTATTTATGTACAGTCTTGCAAATGCACTTCTATAAGGATCAACTTATCTGACACATAAAACATACAGACTTATGCAGTACAGTAACCAATCATGAAAAACATTTATAGTGTACTGTGTAACATTTACATTTGTTTAAAGACAGCCTCTCAGCCACATTAACCTTTAAATCAGAAATAATTTTCTTTCAATTTGTGGGGCTCCTTACTGCATTCTGACCTCTTCCTTGGGTCTGTCAGGAACCTGCTCATCTTGGCAACACAAAAATGAAAATGTTAAAGACTCTGTGATGTTTCTACTGACCTGCAAAATCAGTGAACAGTTTCAGTTCTCTCATGCCAGCACTTACAGGAAATTCCACTGCAACACAAGCTCCACTGAACACGCAGATATACCCAAAATGTGGGTCTCTTAACATCCGCCGACACCCCTCATACACTGAGATGTGAAAATGGGCATATATAGGGCAGTTTTCAAAGGCAGTTACCCAATCCCTGGTGCTAAAAATGTGAACCCTGTCTCTCCCCTCCCAGAGGGTAAATTTCAGCCACCAAATTTTACAAGTCAAATAGATTTTGCCATGGAAACAAAAAAAGTGATCCTAGGGACAGTGGGGAGGGAACATATGCACAAAGATTTGAGTTTCAGATCCCCATGTGTACTTTCCTGTGCATATCCAGCCCATAGCAGGAGCTTAGCAAACTATCCAGCTAGTTTTCCTTTGAAACTTAGCTGAACGGTCTGGGAGCACAAAAGTATCCACACACCTTCAAACCAGCTGCATTTTTGAAAATTGCCCCCTTCCTCCCCTTACTATGGGAGTCATTTTATAATGGCCTGCATTGGGTATTTTTTACCCGCAGACTTTACACTAATTTTCAAATAGAAAGCATGCGGGTGCTTACCCTGTGAAAATGATGCCAGGAAAACTACGTGTGCACATTTACATCTGCTAATTTGTGCAGGTAGTTTTTCCAAGGAACATTTTGTGCATGTTTCTGAAAATTCAAAAGTGTGGGCGTAAGCACAAACCCTTCTTTAACCCCATCTCTGGGAATTTCCTCCCCTACTGCGGGTGAAAGAATGAACTTAGTGGCCCTACTAACAAAGTTTTATTTGCACACCGGGCAGGCAATTAAAAAAAAAAAGAAAAACCATGTTTGTAGGTAAAGCATTGTTTTGCCCATAGAAATAGCTTCTAAAATTACCCTCTCTATGACCACATTACTAGGTATGCAAAATAAGCATAATCATGCCTACACTCACATACTGTATATTCACACCCAGGTGTGTACTATACTGAATATTAATGTAAGGATGGCCGTGTACACGTACAAATCCCTCATACGTTGCATACTCTACCATTAATGCTATTGGAGTTGGGTGTCAAGTTCTCAGTGTTCCATACCAACATTCACAGTTACATAAGGAGTAGAAAACAATAATTTTATTTACTAGGACTACAGCTTAGCATCAAAGAGGCCCCTATTCAGCTGTTGGGTGACTATCAAATTTAACAAGATATAATATCTCGGCTAAGTTAGCTTGATATGTTTGCGGCGCAGCTGTACCACTGAATATACCCAGGTATCTTAATGTCAATTAGCATTACGACTGCTCTTTGGATCTACATTGGCTGGATTATGCTGAAAATCAGTGTTATCAGGCTAACTTAATGCAACTCCACCCTGGAACACCCCCAGACAAACCCTGACATAACTGGATACGTTTTCACCAGCTAAAAACATATCCAGCTATGTCAGAAGTTGGCAGACCAATGGGATTTTCAAATTGCAGTATTTGTCCGGCTAAGTGCCAAACCTAGCTGGTCAAAGACACTGAAAATGAACCTCAGATTGCTTTGGGATGCAATTAAAATTCTGAGCTGGAAGACCGGGCATGTTACTGGTGACAGCAGGAGACCCTGCCAGCACCACCAGTAAACCTGCTCTCACTGTGTGTTCTTACCCTCTCCATGATCTCCAGCTTTCTGTTCATCTTTGCCAGATCCAGGAGAGGCTGCAGGCACTAGCAGCGGAAAGGAGCCAGCTATACCAGGAGTGGGAATTGAAGAAGGAATGGCTGGAGCGGGTGCACTTGGAGCAGGTGTTCTACAGGGATCTAGGCAACATGGAGAAAATTCTGAACTCCCAAGAGGTGAGGGAGCAGGTCACCTGGGTGGGGTGGGGAAAGGGGAGCACTTTGCAGAATCTTACACCTGCAAAACCTGTATCCCATGGGACAAGATCCAGAACTTTCTATGAACTGATTCACGCAGACTCTGCAGTGAATTGCAGCTGCAGCTGTGGCAGCTTCGCCTGAATATTCTCCAATAATATAAGCCCAGCAGTTTGAACACAAGAGATTATTGAGCTGGTTCTTTCTTATTTCTTTCTCACTCTTGAGGAGAAAGAAATAGTGGGAGGGGCAATTTTCAAAGGGGGCAATATTGGGAGGGGCAGTTTGTGCGGGTGAACAGTGTTTTTATGTGGGTCAAAAGCATAAATCGGTTGTCAGTGCAGCTAAAAGTCGGCACGTTTTTTGCACCATGTGTGCAGCCTTTTAGCCACATTAGGAGGAGGCCTTCCCAGGGTCAGAGGCGGAAAAATACACGCGCAGACTGCATTTCCAACTCTTCACGTGCTGTTTTTCATGGAATCTGAGCCAATATAAAAGGCTTATGCAAATGCCCACTGATACTTTGCACCCATGGTAGGTTTCAAAGTGAAAGTGACAGTGCAAAATCCAGGGGTTAAAAATACCCCCAGACTTTGTCTCAAGGCAGATAGTCTGACAGTTGTCCCCTTTGTGCTAGCTCTTGCTTCATTCTTTGGCTGATTGCCATGAGAAACACCTGTGCTAAACTTTTACTGTAGGCTCGCAAAGAGCTGAGCTCAGTTTAAGCAGCCGAAGAGCAGCCTCAGGACGTTTTCTTAAAACGGGGAGGTGGCTACCGCACAAGAAGCAAAGCTTTTGTTCCATAAGAATATAAAGATGTAAAAAGATGAAATGACTTAAAAAAAAAAAAAAAAAAGAAATGGAGACCTAGGAAGGAGAGCAGCAGATGGAAGAATGGAGTCAAGTAATAGGTAAGTGGATACTTTCCGGAATGGAGGTAGTGTTGCTATTTGAAGTGTTAGCCTTTTCGTCTCTGGTGCACTGCTTGAGCCTACTGCCTGACAATCACTTCTCCAGCATATGCTTCAGCAGGTTTAATGCTGTTGGTAGCCTCTTGCCCAGGAAAATCCCATGACTCTAATATTAGAAAGAGGTTTAAAGTCCGACTGGAGGTGAATTCACAAGTTTGGCTTGTGACTCAGTGCTGGAACAACATGGGGTTTTGCAGGTCAGGACTAAGCCGCCTTATTAGAAATGTGCACAGCTCTGTTTCAGGAACAGCAATGAAGTTAAGAATCTGTTGTCCTGCACGAAGCCCATCTCTCCAGCTCCTGTTGCAGTAATTGGGCTTTGGCTTCAGATGGTGTTGAGGGGCCAGAGGAGAGGGAGGACCCCTTTCTGGGATTCAGGATGATAATCCTGGACCGTTGTGTAGGCAGTTCATTTGGGAGAAGACAAAAGTGCTTGCAGGGAGAGGGGACTGACGTCAGTAAAAAGCAAGGAAAGGGAGTCCATGTGTCTGTAAGGGAAGTAAAGGTTGTGTGTGTGTGTGTCTACAGCTAGAGTATTTCCTAAGATTACTCCTGAGTCTATCCCCTTTGAACCTCATCTCATGACCCCTCGTTCTAGAGCCTCCTTTCCATTGAAAAAGGCTCACCTCCTGTGCATGGAAACCTGTGCGATGTTTGAATGTCTCTATCATATCTCCCCTATCTCGCCTTTCCTCTGGAGTGCACGTGTTAGATGACAGGTGATAAGAATGCAAACAGGTGCCACACCATGCGGGTGCAGGAGAAAGTGTGCCCGAGAGAAACAATGAGTAAGATTAACAGTGCACCATTTAAGAGGTAATGGGAGAAAGATGAGACAAAAGCACAGAAAAGGGAAAAGAAAAATATAGGGAGGCTGGAATAGGAGAAGAAATCAAACAAGAGATGTGGAGGTGAGACAGAATAAGTGCGTTAGGAAGGAGCACAAAAATGTTGCTGAAATATTTGAAAGCTGATCAAAGTTATTGCACCCCTGCCCATTATACGATAAGCTCTATTAATAATGTTTAAAAATGCTACAGTTTGAAAAAGTTCTGAAATGTTTTGTGAACTGTCACTATTGTTTAAAGATTGTAAAAATTCCCTGAAAGCTTATGACTGGTGCAGGATCTGCTAGCCATCAAATTACTAGAAGCCAGCAGGGAAAGGGCTTCAGCACGGCTGTCATCTTGCAGGGACCTTGAGCTGATGTAGGCCTTGAGTTGACTGGGTCTGCTACTGCCACTTGCAGGAACCGATTTAGTGCAGTCTCGTATTCCTCTTGAGAACCTAAGAACATAAAATATGCCATACCCGGTCAGATCAAGAGTCCATCAAGCCCAGAGTCCTGTCCCCAGTAGCGGTCAATCCAAGTCACAAGTACCCAAACTTTAAATAGATGCTATCTTCTGGCTAATCCTCTTCACCTTTTCTTTGGGATTTTTTTAAAAATCATTTTGCCTTCCCCACCTGGTGGGAGCTCTGACTGCAGTGCTGAGAAGGGTACAGAAGGTTAGCAGCTCTTCAGAACAAACCCTCTGGAGTAGAGCTGGCTCGTTAAGTGAAACTGTAACCCTTTGGGTAAGGGAAACTGAATATTTCAGACACGTGTCCCAGCTGGGCAAATGCTCAGCGTCCCAGTGCCAACAAAATGTTTTCCAAGCCCAGGCTGGCAGCTGCCGGCGTCCAGCAGGAATTGTAACTCCTGTTGCTGAGTCACTGCAGGGAGCAAGGCATTTCATAGGGGACCCAGGGATAAATCTCGGGCCCGGCTTTACCCCTACAGAAAAATACTGCAGCATGCATCAGCAAATACTATCACCTCACCCCAAACGATTCAGATGCCTTTGGCTTTCATCAATGGTTCCCAAACCTGTCCTCGGTGACCCCCAAGCCAACTGGATTTTCAAGATATCTACAAGGAATGTGCATGAGAATGTATGCAAATATATCTGATGCTTATACACACTGTGGATATCCTGAAAACCTGACCAGGGGGGGGTTACCTGAGGACGAGTTTGGGAACCACTGTGAGTTAATGACAGAGCAAAGAGCAGCAGGTGTTAGTAAAATTAATGAAGAGGCTTGCTGAGGCGATTAACATGTGCCCTGTTTAGGCTGTTAAGACCGGACTCATGCATTATCTTACTCATGCAATTCTTGTCCCTTAATTTAGTTAGAGAATCACATATGAACAGAAGATTGAAGAAGCTTAAAACTGGTGGTTAGCACTCCACTAGCAATAGAAATTTGTTAACTTAAGTACACCCATGTAACATGAGTACCCACAAAGGACACACATTATTCCTATCATGGAGTTGAAAAGGTTGCACAGGGACAAGAGCTGGAGTAGAGCAATGCATTATGCATCTTACTTACAATTAATTAGAAGATGGAAGATTTGGATCAGCCAGTTGGATTGAGTCTTGGCTTGGCTCAGTAGCAGTGCCATGCGGAGACCTGAGTTTGATTCCTAAGCCCCTTGGGCCAGCTGGGGCTGAGAATACTGTGGATGTCATGTTTACTCCCCCCCCCCCCCCCCCGCTTCCCCTGGGAGTCCCAGCCAGTGTTGAAGCAGTGACACCTACTGGTCAGATTTGGGGTAAACACGCATTCGATTCCAGAGGGCACTGAGGTCTGTGACCCCACCAAGCTGAAGACTATTTCTGTGATGGTTGCTGAGCTACGTGAGAGGCAGGTTAAAAGAATTAGAGAGATAGGAAAACCCCCGGTAGCTGCAAACGAAGACTAGAGTTTAATGGAACATTCTTGACAAAAGAGATGTAAAATGATAACATTCTCAGGGGGTTTTTTTTCTTTGCAATCACACAACCACCTTCCCCCTTTTTTAAGTGGTGAAAAGTTGAAGATCTAGCAATGTCAACAATGATCTCTCTGTTGCACAAATGGACTCCCATTCATGTCAATGGAGAATTCATTTTGTAATATGCAAAAATTGCAGAATATGCCTGAAAATGTTCACAAAAGGAAAACTGTAATCTTTTTCACATCTCTGCTTGTAGCACCTGACAGCTCTGGACTGTATATTGTACTGACCAGCTTCCCACTGATTCTTCAACTCTTATTACAGGGACACTTCCAGGCTCACCTGGAGAAGTGCCACTCTGCATAAAATATTAGGGGTCATCAAAATAAAAGCTGCATGAGTCTGGCATGACAGTCTGCATGAAGCCGTCAGATTCATTTTTGGTATCTCTCTATGGCCTTCCTGATCTCAGGGAGGCTCAATTTCAAAGGCATTTCCACAGGTAAAAAAACAGTGCTTTTCCCCAAGGAAGTGGCTTATTCTAAAAACTCCTACCCCATATAAGGGTAAACTCACATGCATATATCTGGTATATACATATGTGTACCCAGGCTGAGCAGAGGCATTTCCAGGGGCAGAGCTGGGAGGGGTTTGGATTTGCATGTATATCTTTTGGATTTTCAAAAGTATGCATGTCAAGTTTCCTGAAAATTCTGCGTACAAATTGGCAGATGTAATTGTGGATAGTTTTGATGGGAGAATTTTCAAAGCAAACGTACCCGCATAAGTTTACTTTGAAAATTGATGTTAACTTACAAGCATATTTGCCTATAAGTTAACACCACCTAGAGCGCAATTTTCAAAAGTCATTTACCCAGATAAATAATAATTTGCCCAAGTAAGAGGGCTGTCTAAAAGTTTTTTTGTGTTCCAAAATGTGTGGATTTTTGCCTCTAGTGAGGGCACAGATTGGTCACAGGAAGAAAACAATGCACAGATTTTGACAGCCCTCGTAGGGTTGAAGTCCGTGTACGTCCACTTTGAAAATCAGTGGGGTATGTGCCCACGCCTGCATGACATATGCACACACATTTAGGCTTGCTTGGGAATGGGCGGAAATATGTACATTTACATTTATGCACATGCTTGTGAAAATCAAAACCGTATGCGTGAATGGTTCCCCCGCCCCAACTCCATCCCTGGGAGCACTTCTTTCATGTAAAAGCATGTGTGGAATCACATCCTGCATACTTTTTACACGTACATCCCCCAGGGGTAATCTTCAAAAAGCCCATTTACGTGTGTAAATGCTTTTGAAAATGACTTGCATCAATTGCATATTCAGATGCATTGGTGTTGTTTTCCATTCAGAAACTACCTGCTGAAAAAGCAGGTGCAAATGCCCATGGTGTTACGCGTGCCGGCCACAGCAGTCCCACGGCTTGGCCCCCTCACCTCTCTCAAAGTGGTCCCTCGTATCTGGTGGCTATTGGCCGCCAGCTCCATCCTCGGGCCGCCCCTGGGGCCTCCAGCTCTGCTACAGTTCCTGATGCTCCGTGTGGCCCGCAGAGAGACACCATCCCAACCAACACCGAGCCCCTCCCTAAGAATGCACGCGTGCACAGCTGATCCTTTAATAGGGCCCACGGCGGGAACCTGGCCGTGGCCCCGGATGATGACGTCAGCTAAGCTCTGGTATATAAGGCTGAGTTCCGCTCTCTCAAATTGCCTTTGCAACATGTCCCCTCGCTAGTCGAGTGCTCGTTGCTTCTTCTGTTCCTGGTTCCTGAGCTTGATTGCCTTCATTCCTGTTTCCTTGTTCCTGAGTTCATGTTCCTTCGTCTCTACTTCGGATTGCTAACCTGGTTTGACCTCTGCATTGCCTGACTACTCCGTTGCCTCTCTCCATACCCGGACCTCTGCATTGCCTGACTACTCCGTTGCCTCTCTCCAGCCCCGGACCTCTGCATTGCCTGACTACTCCGTTGCCTCTCTCCAACCCCTGGACCTCTGCATTGCCTGACTACTCCATTGCCTCTCGCCAGCCCTGGACCTCTGCATCGCCTGACCACGCCGTTGCTTCTTTCTAGCCCTGGACTTCTGCTTCGTCTGACCATCCTTTGACTCTCTCCTCGTCCAGACCTCAGCCTTGCTTCCCACTGCTTCCAGCCTGACGCCAGTCCTGAACCCAGCTTGCTTAAAGATGCCTCTTCAGCCTTTGTCCTGGACGTGGTTCATTCAGGCTTCGGCCTGCTCTTGCTCGGGTGCCCTCTGTCAGACTGTGTTCCTATTGGTGCCTGGATCTCTGGGACTCCGCCTCGTCCAGTACAGACTGTTACCTACACTGGTTGCTGCCTCTGGGCTGACCTCCATCCATCCATCGACGACCACTGACGGAGGCCACCTAAGTCCAGCCGGCCCCGGCACCCAAAGGCTCAACCCGCGGGGAACGAGGGCAGGTATTGGTGAAGCGCCAGCTGACCTCCGTCCGTCAGCCCTCTCTGCCTGCCAACGGTGGGGACCCGTAGGATCCCTCCTACGGGTAGCGTCAACCCCACCTCGGCCCAAGGGTCTACCTCCGGCGCAACACATGGATACAAGGTAGCCATGACAATTTTCAAAGAGAAAGTACACGTGGTCTTTCCCTTTGAAAATGTATACAAAGTCCACAAGCTTAGAGTCTGTGGCTGCTCATAAAATAAAACCCTAGGTTTTCATCCAAATAAGCATCATAAGCCTTTTTACACAAGGATGGGGAAACAAACTTTTCTTTCAACTCACTTTTTTTTTTTTTTTCAATTTATACTTTATTGAAAATTGTTTTATATATTCCACCATAATTCCAAAATAAAATAAGAAATCTTGTTATACAACATTCAATATCATTCAAGTACAATAATATTTAACCATAATCCAAAATAATGTTGAACAAGACAAAATAATTGGGGGATCACATAATAACTCATTAACCAAATACATCTAATAAGAAGAGAGAAAATTGCTATTTAATTCCTATTGGCCTTATAGTTAGATGTTATTAACTCTGTTAGGCTCAGATTTGTCTGCAATAAATGTCTTCAAGTGTAGGGGGTCGGAGAATATAAATTTATTACCCTGAAAATTTATATAACACTTAGCAGGAAACTTTAGAAAAAATGTTGCCCCTATTTCTAGGGTTTTACTTTTCAGGGCAAGGAATTGTCTTCGATGGGCCTGTGTAGGCCTCGAGACATCAGGGAATAAATATACTCTTTGCCCACAGAAGGAGCGATCTTTATTCCTGAAAAACTTCTCAAACACTTGATCTTTCTCTTTCTCAAGAGAGAAAGAAACAAATAAAGTAGTTCTTTTATTTATAATGTCGAGTGATTCCTCCAAAAAGGAGGAAATCCCTGGACTTCTCTCTACTTCTTGATTTCTTTCAACTCACTTAGTTATTTTCGGGTCTGACTCCCCTGGCAAGAGAACAAGCGCAATGCGCTACTCACCCTCACAAAGTTACACCTGCACTTTGCTACGTGTAACGTGCAGATTAATTTACACGTGTTTGTTTTTTAATTCTTGTGTGTAAATCCCAAGCTTGCCCCTTCCCTCCCTTCTGGAATGCCTATTTTTTTTAATTTTGTATTTTATTTATCAAGATTTCAAATTATTCAATCAAGACCGAGCTTGTTGGAAATTAAAGCAATGAAATAACAAAAGGAAAAGGAAAAAACATAAATCAGTTCCATAAACATTCAACCACTGCATGTCTTCAGTCCTCCAGATGGCAGGACAAGTTAAATCCCAAAGAATATATCTGCCCAAACAAAGAAGAAAAAGAACTAATAATAGTTATGGAATTCCTTTCTACCATCTACATGAAAATTGCAGAATTAAGGTGCAGGAGAGGAAGCATCTGTGGGCAGAGATGGCATTGAAGGTTGAGTAACACTTTTGCCTATCACTTTGAAACTGAGCAAGTTGGGCTGGATCATAAAATATGTACGTAACTCCAGCAAATTTAACTATACATTTACAGGGAAAATTTCAACCAAAATATCCCCCCCCCCCCCCCCCCAGTTGTATAACCCCTGACCTCATCAACAAAAACCTTTTTCACTATAGTATGTTGGATGGCTTTAGCCACATCTGGAAACATTTGAGACCTTCAAATTAAGAAATAAAACATTTCTCTTCCTGAAATAAAGTCTAATTAAATAGTTTCTATCCATATCCAGGAGTAGGCTTACAATAAGTGTAGAAGGAGCAATCGCTTCTTTCAATGATCTTTCTAACAAAGCAGTCATGTTAGGGATATGCAACGAAGGCTGTATAGGTATATGGCTATCGTCCAACTTTCTTTTCAAAAGCGGCATGTACTATAGCCTCAATACAGGTGGGAGATGTTTCTCTGGAACCTTAGGAACTTCAGATAAATACTTTTTAAACATATCCACAAACCTGCTGAAAAACATATCCATCGAGCTGAATTTTCTACTGCTTCCACTTTGTTTTGTAAGAGTGTATTTATCTTTAACCAAAGAAACTCCCAAATCCCGCACAGCCGATAAATCTTTTTCTATTTTATCCACCTTCCGTTTAAGCATGGAAATATCTTTCCCCCCAACTTCGACCATCATTAACTAAACCCGGGTACTGGAACAAAAACTGAGTCACCTGGGTGATCTAGGCATCATAGTGGATAATACTTTAAAATCGTCGGCTCAGTCTGCTGCAGCAGTCAAAAAAGCAAACAGAATGTTAGGAATTATTAGGAAGGGAATGGTTAATAAATCGGAAAATGTCATAATGCCTCTATATCGCTCCTTGGTGAGACCGCACCTTGAATACTGTGTACAATTCTGGTCACCGCATCTCAAAAAAGATATAATTGCAATGGAGAAGGTACAGAGAAGGCAACCAAAATGATAAAGGGGATGGAGCAGCTCCCCTATTAGGAAAGGCTGAAGAGGTTAGGGCTGTTCAGCTTGGAGAAGAGACGGCTGAGGGGGGATATGATAGAGGTCTTTAAGATCATGAGAGGTCTTGAATGAGTAGATGTGAATTGGTTATTTACACTTTCAGATAAACGGACTAGGGGGCACTCCATGAAGTTAGCAAGTAGCACATTTAAGATTAATCGGAGAAAATTCTTTTTCACTCAACACTCAATTAAGCTCTGGAATTTGTTGCCAGAGGATGTGGTTAGTGCAGTTAGTGTAGCTGAGTTTAAAAAAGGTTTGGACAAGTTCTTGGAGGAGAAGTCCATTAATGGCTATTAATCAATTATACTTAGAGAATAGCCATTGCTATTAATTGCATCAGTGGCATGGGATCTTCTTAGTGTTTGGGTACTTGCCAGATTCTTGTGGCCTGGTTTGGCCTCTATTGGAAACAGGATGCTGGGCTTGATAGATCCTTGGTCTGACCCAGCATGGCAATTTCTTATGTTCTTATGAATAATGTTGCAGTTACCTTCCAACTTCCTTTCAAGGTAATCAATCACTTCAGGATGAGATATGAAGGGTTTACAGGCCAGCTGCAAAAATGTTTGTCTTATTAGTCCTGCTTCAGAACCACCTCCTGCTAAACTCTGCAATGACAAATATTGAAAGGAAGTTTCCAGATTTTATATATTAATTTATATTCTGCCCAATTTCCAAAATGCCTGTTTTGGGCAGATCACAAATAACAAATCTGATTTAAAAGTCATAACCATTTATAGCAAAATTGCTTCAATAAAAATACGATGAGCTTTAAAACTGATTTTAAAACTTCCAGCCACTCTCCAGGAACAGCTCGAGCTTATATCGGAGTACGCTCCTCCAACTCCTCCAGCCCTGTGATGTCATCACTCCGTGCCTCTGACTGCTAATCTCACAGTGTGCCGTTCTGCCACGGAGGTTCACAAGTCTCTGGGGCAATAGTGTCTGGGGGGCCCTTAGGACGTACCACCTCTCCTGCCGCTCCCGATGACCCAACTGCCTCAGAGTCTCACACCCCACTCTCAGCTCAAAAGAATCTATGGGACCAGTAGGAAACTGGCTCGGCACACCACAGAACAGGCATGCGTCTCACTCTTCCTCTTTCCAATATCAACGAAAATCTAAACTGTTAAAGCATGCCACTGGCTGGGACTCAGGTCTACTCAGCCATCTTGGCTCCTCCCTGATCTGGGAATGCCTATCTTTTGTGCACATAAGGATGATAACTTTAAAACAAGCGTGCGGGTGCCCATATACGTGCAATTGTGTGCGCAAGCGCACATATATTAGAAATTTTAAATCAGCCACGCAAGTGCACGCATGCTGTTGAGGCTACACCTAGCGCGTGTATGTGTGCTCCTAATTTTAAGTGGTTACACGAGCAAACGTTAATCACGTATCTTCCATTGGAATTTGTCAGCTTTAACTCGCACTGCTAAGCAGATTTTAAAACGTGCACTCGAAGGAAATAGTCAAGTTGGACCAATTAGTCCACCAGTTTGCCCAGTCTATCTCTAGGTCACTGAGACCCTCCTGGTTCTTCACCCTGCACTTCCCCCAGTTTACCCAGACCCCCTCACTCAATTGGTTTAGGCCTGAAATGAGTTCTCTTCAGACTTACACGTTATCAAGAGTAGATGTAAATAAGTGTGGTAACTGCTGATGCCTGCTGCAGGTGCGGGATTTACAATCCGTATTTACGTGCGTAAATGTTGGCCCCGCCCTAGAATGCCCCTGCCATGTCCTAACTCCAGCCCTTTATTCCATGCGTTGGGTTGCTCACGCATGCACATATATACTTGTGTAATTGAGCTATTTTAAAATATGAGTTGCTAGCGTTTGGCCCAGATACTCACATATATAAGGGCCTTTTAACATGAGCAACGTGTTAAAAATGCACCCCACAGGTGTGCATGATATCGGGTTACACATGTGAACGTTTATGCACACAAACCCCCAGGCAAGCCATTCACGTGCATAGATGCGTGTTTTATGCAGGGAAAGGGGCTGTGAGAAAAGTACCTCCACGGTTCCTTTGCACTGTGTGTATACAGCAAGAGCCAGGAAGGGAAGTGGTTTGGTTTGTATGATTGTAAAATGCTTTTGGAGGCCCATGCCCAGGTTCCCAGCAGTGCAGCAGCGATGGTGGGAGGGGAGGTGAGGGCGAGGGTGACTGGAGAAGTGCGTTCACTGAACGGGAATCAGCTCCTCTCATTCGTTCTGAGAGACCAGCAGGACAGCTTTGACCTTTCGCCAGGTTCTAAGGTTACATTCAAGCTCCTTAAACCTTTTCGAAAAGAATTCCAGTGTGGCAGAGCCGCGGGACTGCTGCGTTCAAAAGCAAATAAGAGGACATATGGAGAAAATTAGTAGAACGTGCATCTTTTTTATTGAGTTTCGCGGTGCTGCTTCTTGGACAGGCTGTAGGAAACTCTTGAAGACCTGTTAACACGAATCTCGCGTCTCTTAATGCAGACAGGCAGTGAGAGGGAAAGGGAAAGAGAACAGCCCCGAGAGACGGAGGGCGGACTCATTTCGGTTTGTAAGAGGAGGGCAGTGGCCGACTCTTCCATGCTGATCGGGAGTCTGGCTAGCAGATGCTCGGACTTGCTGTTTTCCTTCTCTGCAGACAAAACAAGTGAGTCCCGCGTGTATCTGTGGCCAGCATTCTTGGCTCCGGGCGCCTGTGTCTGCGGTCTCGTTGTCAGACCCCCCTCCAATGGCACAGACTCAGTGCAATCTGTCTGCCACTTCTCTCTGCACCGAGGTCATTTGCTGGAAATCCAGACGGTGGATGAACTGTGCTTTTGCTTTCTTCAGGAGTGGTATTTTTAAATTTGTTTTATTGCAGGAAAGATTGTCGGCCTCTGACGGCTTGGTTTTTGGAGCCAGGGTGGAAATGTTTTGGATGTGAGAGGAGGGATGATTTAAGCCTGCGTCTGACAAGAAGCCCTGGCTTTGTGCAGATTTGTGTTCAGAGTGGTTTAGTGCTCGGCTGCAGGATGTCATTCTGGACCCACCACCCGGAGAGTGCCTCAAGCGCAGCCACCTATGTTTCCAAACTGGAATTAATGCCATCTCATCAGAGGACTTTGTCGCCTGCAGCCTCTGTGTCGGCTCCACAAGATAAGGTTTTTAGGACGATGACAACCTCGAAAGGCAGGGAGAGGCCACTACCTGTCTCAGCTGGCCAGTCTTCAGGGGAGAGCAGCTCAGGAAATCCCACTTCATGCCCAGCTGATGTCTCCTCAGGTGCTCATCTTTCCAGGTTAGATATCACCCTGGTGCACCTCAACAAGGGAAACACTCTGAGAAAAGACAATCAGTGCATGCACCCCTCCACAGCCTCTTCTTTTCATGTGCCATGGAGGCAGTCCTCTTCCTGTGGAGATCCTCAGGATAGTAAAGCATGCACCAGGCACAGGAGCTTTGTATCCAGGCTGGGATCTGGGTTTACAGTCACTACTCATGAAAAGCAGCATCATACAGAGCCTTGCACTGCAGAATCTGTGGATGTTACCATACCCTTATCTTCGGATACATCTTCAAAAAGTCAGCCACCCTGTTGGACATCACGCTTGGATGTTGCTTTGGACAGTGGTCGATCTGTTTCACCATCTCGGACCAGTAACCTCCATGGCGCATTTCCATCCGGTGACCCCGGTTCTACTCATCAGGGCTATAGCCAGGACTCAGATCTCCAGACTTCAGTTAAACTGTACATTTCCACCTGCAGTATAGCAGTCAAACCCTTCCGAGAGGAAAACCAGGGGAATAATCATGCTTACTCGGTCCTTCTGGTGCCCCAGCCAGGGCAGGTATCCCACTCTTCCGGCAGTTTCTCAGTGAGTTCCCAAGCTCCCAAGGAAGACTGTCCACCAACACATGCTCCCACACTCCAGGTGACCCAGTTCCAAGTGACTTCCTCAGCAGCTCGTCCTGCTCCTCCCTGTCAGACCTCCACGAGGAATATATGGGTATCACCAGCTATGCTGACAAGGGGGAAAATATTTCCTGACAGTCACGAGTTCTCCACTGCTGACTCAAATCCAGAATTTGTGATCTTCCAGGACCATCATTCAACTGGGGCAGAATCCCGAAAGACTCCATCCCCTGAACTCATGACAAATGACCACAAGGGGTCCAAAATAACTCTGATTCTTGCCACTCCTTTGACTGCTGTGCCCATCCAGGTGATTAGAGAATACGAGCCAAGCCCAACAGCCCCCGTCTTCACAACCCCATGCTGCTGTTTAAATGCAGGTGTCCCATCACTTACTGTAGGCATCGGTGCTAACTTTCCTCTGTCGGTCAACCCTGTTTGTTGCGCAAAACTGCCCTCAGCATGTCAGCATTTATTACCTCCTAGCTCAAGCCCTTCTTGGATGGCACACAGTGCAAGGAACAGACATCCCGAGGAACTGTACAGAACAATACCAGCGTCTCCTGTGAGGTCACCACTCGGAGATGGCATGAAAGCTCCCACCATATCTGTCAGCATCGATGCCTTCAGAGCTGGGAGGAGAGTGGTGAAAATATCCATTTCGCCATCTCAGAAGCCCCCGGAAATGGGAAATACCTTCAGTAATTGTTGCAGAAACATAATCTTGGGATATTAAACTGAGCAACAAAGCTTCATACATCATGGGCTGTGGTGATATAGTAAACAATGAGGCTGGAAAAAGCAAGGACTTTGAAATGAATATGGAGTGCCTTGAATATGCCTCACTTTTTATATTCCCTAGATAATAAACAGTATTTTAGGATGTTTGTATCAAAAACTGTTTTCCAAGATGTCATTTTTTGAAAAGTTATATTTTCTCAGCTGTTTTTTTTTTTAAGAGTCTGAATTTTTAAAAAATGTAAATCTGATTTTTCATAATGGCATTTCTGTTCTCTTAGTACTAACAACAGTAATCGTACCAGTCTTCTCTAATATTGCATTTTTCCTATGTTGCTATCGATATTACGGCCTAGGCCACATAGTGGGGGTAATTTTCAGAGCCATTTACGCGCATTAAACTTAATTTTGTGCACGGAAATGGCTGTTAGAAAACTGGCCAGGGCTCTGTTGACGTGAAAGTGTGAGCGTGACTCGGGGTTGTGGGCATGTGTTTCACGTGAACTGAGCACGGGCGCTCCTGGGGGAAGAGGGGGTGGATTTGGGGTGCAGTGGACACTTACCCGCATACGTTTTGCTATTTAAAAGGTCTGCGCGTTAGTGCATGCACCCAGGTTGCACCCTCCCAATCTCTGCGGTTACCTGGCCACCACCACTTTCAAAGCAAATTTTGGGCGCCTAAGTTCACCCTGAAGATCCTTTGCCGAGGTCTGCATGTCCAGTGTGCACGCAGACCTTACTGCTGTGCAGGGAGTTGTAAAGTTACCCTCAGCATGCACAGTAATAGGATTAAGAGGAGCAGTCCGTCCATATCCATGTTGTTTCCAAAGAATTATTTTGGGAGTGACTGTCCTCTTTCTCCCTCTGTACCCATTGACAAGGCTGTGCGCTCTTCTCTGCTTTCACCCCTCCCTAAGTTCTCCTGTGCTTTTCTGCCTCCTGCCTCTCCTCCCTCCCAACATTTTATTTATTTCACTGGGTCCCAGGCTTTTTTTTTTGTTGTTTTGTTCTTTGGACCCAGGTCAAAAATGACAACATTACAGGAACCACCACAGGACGGTCATCCCAAATCTGCGCCCTTTTTTTTATCAGTCAAATATGCAAACACTGATTGATTGATTTAAGCCGGTTTATATCACAGGAATCAAGGTTTCTTACTTTGGTGGATATGATTTTTCTTGTGACTGGGTTTCTTAGGAGCTTAACTATAATGTGTCATGGCCACATGCTGTATTACCTACCTGCAAACAGATGACTGCTGGAATATAAATACCAGTGAAATGTATCTACAAAAGGTGATGTTTAAAGTTTGTCTTATTTTTATAGCGTACTATGGCAACAGTGTTTATTCAGTTGGTCTTGAGCTGTTTGGTGATACCCACAAAGCCCAGAGATCCTTCCCCATTCCTATCTGCGCATTTGGGTATCAGAAAGCACTCTCTAGCCTTATTGTTTAATTTTAAAACATTGCAGTAGAATAGCCTGAGAATTTGAATGATTTCTTTTATGATATACCAGTGGTCCTGTGGTCTGCCAAGACTAGTTCATCTTTTAACTTTTTTTTTTTGCCATTTAGATGAAGAATTAGAAGAATTCAAATATATTTATATATATTAATTGCTAAAAGTTATTTATTATCTTCCTTTAACTTTGTAGATTTCTGAGAAATAAATCTATTTTGGACTATGAACTGGTTTGCCAAGCTTTTATACCAGCAAAATTGTTCCCCTCAGGAGGATAAATTGTAATAAATCTAAAGCCTGATTTTCTTTTATTAGCAGAGATAAAGAATAACAATAATGTTTCTAAACAATTGACAGATTTACATGCGTTTCCAGTACTAGTTTACTCTTAATGGAGATGGTTAATAGTCTGGACAAATGTAAATATATCTAATTCCTTTCTTTAGTAATATAATTTGTAAGTATTCTAATTCTGTATTAGATATTTAGTAGTAAAGCAACCAAAGCTAGGTTAATAACACATTTAGTATAAAAATAACATTTTATAACATAGTGTAGTGTACCATGTAAAAAAAATATAAAATAGTTTACATACATATAATTTTTATATTCACTGTATGCTTAAAATTTAATATTTTTTACCAAACATATAAACTGTCAATAAAAATTATAGAAAATATTTGTTTCAGAAACTATTCAGTATGTAAAGATATTTGTAGAAACATTTTAAAAAATTCACGATCTGTGATTATCTTAAAAACCTCTCTCTTAATCCTGGCATGTAAGCATAGTCGGGATTTCTCAGATCACCATCCAAGTAATCCAACCAACAGAAATTAGGAATTAGGGGGAGGGGGAGGGGGAGAAGAATGGGAAAGTCTTTGATCAGATCTGTGATCACGATTCAGCAAATTCTTCTTGTGGGTGGGTGTTTGCATGGAGGGCCAGCTGTAGAATCATGATTTACATCATGAATTTTCACCCCCCTCTATAACTTTTAAGTATTGCTGCAAACTAGCAATATAGTAATGCAGAAATAAGCTAATAATGTATTTGTGGTTGGGTTGGAAAAATCAGTATCTCAAGAGGTCATGTTTGTGAGTAATCACAAAGACACTGTGACAGGGACAATCAAACTCATACGACCTTAAACAGCGATATTAGAAATCATATAGCATCCTTGTAAGTCACATGTCATTTCTACATGTATATGGCCTAAAATAAATAATTATTGGTTGTCCGGTAGATGTAGGTCTGGTAAGGGCCGTGTGCATTAGATAATGATTTCACTTGTGAAGAGAGGTATTTCCGTAACTCATAGTGGGATGCTGGATTCCTTGCAAGAGATAATAGTTGAGGTATCCAGTTATGACCAAATGGATCTGGTTACTGACAAATGGAGACCGTGTCACCAAGGTTGTGGGAGGGGAATGTCTGAGGTTCAGTGATCACCATACCAAGTGGTTCAGTGTTTAACAATGGATCAGAACCAACCTATACTAGAACAAGGGTCCTGAACTTCAGAAAGGCAGACTTTAAGAAAATGTTATGGAAGGCACATCTGGAGCAGGGGATCTAAGAGGTATAGAGGAATATGGGAATCAATAAACAGGAGTATTGAAATGGCAACAAATTTTAGTGTCAAGTATGTTAGCAAGGAGAAAAGAATTAAGAGACTTCTATAGTTCACCAAAGAAGTAGGAGAAAAAGTGAAAAAGCAAAGAATAAAACATTCAGAAAGTATAAACAGACACAGAAGGAGGAGGGCAGGCAGAATCACCAGGAGAAACCAAGAGAGGCAGGAAGGGCAGTTGGAATGACAAAGGCTCAAGCTGATGAGTATACTGGCCCATCAGTAAAGGTAAAACTTTCTTTAGATATCTAAGTGATAAGAGAGGAACTAAAAGGGCTGCAGTAAGAATTAAAGGGAATAATGGATTTAATGAAGAGGAGGATCCAAAGGAAGCAGATGAGTTAAACAAATACTTTTGCTTGCTATTTGCATTGGAAGGAAATGGTGGTTAAAGACAAAAGGCAAGGACTTAAGGAACTGAGGGGTAAACATATTACCATGTACTCAGGAGACAGTATTCGAGCTACTGCGGGCCTGAATGTAAACAAAGGCTGTGGGGGGCCTGGTGAAATGTATCCCAGAAAGTCCTGACTGTAGCCCTCACAGCACTGGGAAATAGGAGAGGTCCTAACTGATTGCAGAAGAGCAGACCTAGTTCTGTTCCTCAAGGGTGGGAACAAAGAGGGAGCAGGAAACTACAGACCTGTGGGTTTCACATCAGTGGCAGGCAAAGTAATGGAGGCACTACTGAAAGACAGAATAGTGCAATACCCTAAAGCCGATGAGTTACATGATCCTATGCTTCCACCAGGAGCTGATCTTATCACATAATCTGGATGAACCTGTTGGTCTCTTTCTGCCATTATCTACCTCGTTCCTGGGACTTCTGTGTGTTGACCAGATTAATAGATAAGGAGGATAGCGTCTATATGGATTTCAGAAAAGCCCGTGACAATGTTCCACTTAGCCAGGGAGCAAGTTGACCTATCTAAGAAGTATAAACTGAGTGGGAAGTTGGTGGGTAGTGCAACAATACTGAAAGAAGAGTGCTCAGTGGGGTCCAATCTATTGAAGGAAAAGTGATCAGCAGAGTGCCATAGAGATCAATGCTAACACAGGTCCTCTTCAATGTCTTTAAAAGTGACATTAGCACAAGGGCCTGCCAAAACAGATAAGGGGGGAACTAAAAGGCTTTATGTGCATGCATTCACTCCCCCGGCATCCTCCCACCCCTGAAATGCTTCCATTCTCCATGGCATGCATACTTTTCCCTGCACGTAGATGTTCGTACACTGTGAGGCAGCTCATGCACTTCGCCCAGCAGGTAAAAGAATGCGTGCTTGGTATTACCAATCACACTTTCATATACACAGGCCCTGATTTTTCAGAGGCATTTACGCACATGGGGCAGATTTTAAAACTTGCGCGAGCGCGTCCATGTGCGCGCGCTACCTGGCACGCACACATGGACACACAATTTTATAACATGCGCGAGCAGGCGCACGTAACCTTTTGAAAATCTGCCCCTTAAAACCTAGTTTAATGCGCCTAAATTGCTGTTAGAAAATAGTTGGGGGCTCAGTGCGTGTAGAAATGTGCGAGCGGCCTGGTTTTGCACATACTTTTACACACACTGGGGATGGGCGTTCATGGCAGGGGCAGAGTATAGTGGAGGTGGAGACTTCCATACATAGAGGATAACGTTCAAAGAATTCTGCATGGCCCCATATATGTGTGTAAATGGCCGCACAGAGATCTAATAACATTATTTTATAGCCTGCATGTATCAGGTATGTGCAGATTATAAAACATGCACATTTACCCCCCCTCCCTCGACATACAGGCATTTGTTATCTTGCATGTGAATAATTGCAATGCATAGAAAGTGCATACTTTTATCTATTTTATAAACATATTCACGTATATTTTACACGTGAAAAAAATCTTAACAGGTAAAATCCTGATTTTCAAGCAGAAATAGGATTATTTTAAAACATGGGCCTGTGTTTGAAATCACCAGTTTGCCGATACCTCCACCAGTTCACCCACTCCTTCAGGTCATCAAGTCCCTCCTAGCTCTTCACCATGAGCTCCCCCTAGTTCTCCCAGACATCCCGCCCAACTAATAGCAAACAGACAACTCTGAATCAACTGCACTAGATAATTAGCAGGTGTAAAAGTGAACAAATATGTTGCTAAATGCACTTGCATAAATCTTATAAAATAGCAACTTATGTGTGTACTTTTTAGCCCCGCCCTGGAACACGTCAACACCGCCCCTTTTTTGCACAGGTAAATGTGCGTGTGAAAATACGCACGTATTTTTTATGTTTATAAAATAGCATGTATGTGAATACAAGCTACTTATGCACATCTATGCTAATTGGATGCATGTAACTCCTTTGAAAATTCACCCCATACTATTTTGTTTTCAAAAGTATACGTGTCACTTCACCCATACAAATTGTGCCCTGCAAAGAGCAGGTATAACTTGGTGCGAGTTATTTTGTGTGCATTCCAGGCCACTTATGCGTATAAGTTCGCTTTGAAAATTTGGGGTAAAGTCTGCATGTACAAGGTGCACACGGACTTTAACACAACACATAAAGTTAAAAAATGACCCTGACAATGGCTGTATATTTATACACAGGGTAATCAATGTACAACTCTCTATAATCTTGTCATGAATTCACACAAATATAAGAGAGCCAAACTGTATATATAAAACATACAAAATTTATTCAAAAAATATCACACATGTAAACCTACATAGACAATAAAACTAAGCTAGCACACTCACACATTCATACCCACAAATTAAAAAATATGTTTTTTTGAGATACAAATTTCAAACAGTAGCATAAATTCTTATTGTAAATTAATTTCACAAATACTCATAGATTAATCAATTAATAATTACACATGTCACATATTTTCGTGACCAGGATCATTTGTTCGTTCGTATATCCGACAAAAGATGATACAAGATCTCTTCGTTTCACCCCTATCGTTTGGGGCTTCCTCAGGGACTGATGTTATTCATATATTTTAAATATGCTGATACACTGAAAAACACGTGTAAACAGCTATCAATAAATTGCACTAAATTGAAAGCTAGTGTTATGAGTACCAAGAAATAAAAACTAATTTAACCCTATTCCCAAAACCATACTAATTACAATACGTCATTTCCCTTCCCCTTTTTTTTAAACCATAGAGTCTAATAAATCTATTTATGATCAAACCACACAATTTTTCTCCTAACCCTATACTGAACACCTGAGTGAAAACTCAGATCTAATTTATTAAAAGGCCAGTAAACAGAAGGGAACGCTGTGTTGGATGAACTTTAAAGGACGTTTTGAGTAATATATATGACAAGTTTTCTATTTTTAGGTAGGTATGGCCTTTTAATAAATTAGATCTGAGTTTTCACTCAGGTGTTCAGTATAGGGTTAGGAGAAAAATTGCATAAGGGGAAGGGAAATGACGTATTGTAATTAGTATGGTTTTGGGAATAGGGTTAAATTAGTTTTTATTTCTTGGTACTCATAACACTATCTTTCAATTTAGTGCAATTTATTGATAGCTGTTTACACGTGTTTTTCAGTGTATCAGCATATTTAAAATATATGAATAACATCAGTCCCTGAGGAAGCCCCAAACGATAGGGGTGAAACGAAGAGATCTTGTATCATCTTTTGTCGGACATACGAACGAACGAACAAATGATCCTGGTCACGAAAATATGTGACATGTGTAATTATTAATTGATTAATCTATGAGTATTTGTGAAATTAATTTACAATAAGAATTTATGCTAATGTGTGAAATTTGTATCTCAAAAAAACATATTTTTTAATTTGTGGGTATGAATGTGTGAGTGTGCTAGCTTAGTTTTATTGTCTATGTAGGTTTACATGTGTGATATTTTTTTAATAAATTTTGTATGTTTTATATATACAGTTTGGCTCTCTTATATTTGTGTGAATTCCTGACAATGGCTGGGCAGTGTTCAGAAGGGCAATTTTATCTGCCTGAAATGTGTAGAAAATTGCATTTTTTATGTGCCATATAAGAAAATATTTTTAATGATATTTTATGTTCAGATAAGGTTACTAAGGGACAGTTTTGGTGGGATACTGACAGTAGAGACTCAGGAAGTAAAATTAATAAGTAAACGTTCAGAAAAGACAGCACAAGTTGGTTTTTGGAGCATGACTGACAAGAGTGACCAACACAGAAATGCAGCCAATTATAAAATGAGAGAGTTTGGAAGGGCTAAAAGGTAAAGTGTTGCGCTGGAGGTGGACCCTTGGTCTGGTGCAGGGTTGCTACGGCCCTCTGGTCGGACCCAGAGAGCGCCTGCCACCAGGAGGTGGAGCACAGGAGGAGACAAAGGCTAGCTGGAGCTTCGCCAATAACAATCTGGGGTTTCCGCAGGTTAAGCCCTTGGGTACCCGGACCGCCTGGACTTAGATGGGCCTCAGAGGGTCTCCCGGAGAGATAGCAAAGGGGTGTGCCCACCATAAGCAAGGGTGGGCGGCTTATGTAGAGAGGATGGACCAGACCCGGAGACCTCAGGAAGGTGACAGTTCAGGAAGGTTCTCCGAGCGTGACAGGCAACGTCTGCAGGTCTAGTCAGTTGAAGGCCGCGGCTGGATTCCCAGCAGGTTGGTCTGGTAGTCACAGAAGGCCAGAAGAGAGTGTCCGAGTGAAGTGCAAGGGTCAGAGTATCAGTCCAGAATGGTCAGCCGAAGCAGGGGTCAATACCCAGGTCAGTCCAAGTGTAGTAAAACAAATGAGGGTCGGTTCCAGGCAGCAGATGAAGAGGATGGACAGGCAGGCAATGGTCAGTTCCAGGCAGCAGACAAGAGAATGGTCAGGCAAGCAGAGGTCAGTACCAGAGATCAGTCCAAGGAGATACTACCTGAAGATACAGGAACACACGGAGATGCTGAAACAAGGAAACACTTGGAACAGAATTAGGCAAGCTTACTACACCACGGTGTTGACCCGATTGCCAAGGCAAGGTCCTGGAGGACAGGGCCTCGCTTTTATACAGAAACTAGGTGTCGTCATCGGGCTATGCAACTGAGCTGCTTCCCGCCCTTGGTCCTTTAAAGGGCTGGGCGGTCCACATGTGTGCCTAGGGGCGGGGCCGGTGCCAGAGAGGACGCCGCGCCTTGTCGTGGAGCCAGGCCTGACGTGGAGGGCCTGGGAGATGCTGCTGCGGTGCGCAGCAAACGGGCAGTGCTGGCAGCAGCAGTGGAAGAGGACGGCCCGGGACCCGCTAGCGCAGGAGCAAGGTGAGCAGGCTCGAGCGCGGACCTAGCGCAGACAGGACACGCAACAGTACCCCCCCTTCTAGGCCTCCCCCTTACCGGTCTGGGTTTCTCTGGATGGGTTCGATGGAAGTCTGCAAGGAGGTCTTTGTCGTAGATATGTTGAGAGGGCTCCCAGGAGTTTTCTTTCAGACCGAAGCCCTCCCATGACAGGAGGTACTCCCAGTGGCCTCAACGACAACGAACGTCCAGAACTTCCAGGACTTGTAAGGTGACTTCAGGTTCCGCAGAGTGTTGCGTAGAAGGAAGAGGAGGCCTTCGGGAAGGCCAGGATAGAACCAAGGGCTTAAGGAGCGATACGTAGAACGTGTAGTGAATTCCCATGGAAGTTGGAAGCTTTAGCTGGTAGGTTACTGCTCCTATGTGTCGAAGGATAAGAAATGGACCAATAAATTTAGGCACTAGCCATTGAGAAGGTAATTGTAGCCGGATGTGTTTGGTAGTAAGCCAGACTTTCTGTCCAGGCAGGAACAGAGGCGCGGCCCAACAGTGGGTGTCCGTGAAGCGCTTGGTTCGGTCAGCTGCTCAACAGAGCCGCTCCCTTACTTGGTTCCATAGTTGGCGTATGGTCTGTGCTGTAGACTGGGCTGCAGGTGAGGGTACACTGAGCGGAACTGGCAGAAGTAGACATGGTTGGCAGCCAAAGACCACAGCAAAGGGTGAAACTTCTGTGCAGAGGTGAGATGGGTGTTATGGGATAGTTCTGCCCACGGTAGGAGGTCAAACCAGTTATCTTGTTGGTCATTGACATATGACCGCAGGAAGGTTTTCAAAGCGCGATTAGTATTCTCGGCCTGGCCATTTGCTTGCGGATGGTAGGCTGATGTTAAGTTTAGTTTAATATTGAACTTTTTTACAGAGAGACCTCCAGTATTTAGCGGCAAATTGAGGGCCACGATCGGAGACGATTTCCTGTGGTAGTCCATGTAAACAAAATATGTGGGTTAAAAAGAGTCGAGCTAGCTCTGGGGCCGATGGGAGTCCAGGTAAAGGGACAAAGTGAGGCATTTTTGAGAAGCAGTCAATGATGACCCAACTTACAGTATTTCCTTTTGCAGGAGGCAGATCCACGATGAAATCTGTGGAGAGACTTGATCAGGGTTCGGTGAGTGCAGGAAGTGGTTGAAGTAGCCCCCATGGACGACCAGTCGGAGGTTTTTGCTGTGCACAAATCGGACAGGAGTCCAAGTAGTCTCGGGAGTCCTTTATCATGCTGGGCCATCAATAGTGCCTTTAGAGCATCTCGAGAGTCTGGGCTTGGCCGGGGTGACTGGCCAGCTTGGAATCGTGGGCCCAACGGAGCATGCATTCACGGAGACGACGGGGGACCACTGTCTTCCCGGCTGGAACCGTAGTGGTGACTGCAATTGATATGCAAGCTGGATCAATAATGTGTCTGAGAGTCTCGGGTGTGTCTTCTGGCTCAATTGAGTGAGAGAGCGCATCCGCATGGGTGATAGCGCTGGGTGATAGCGGAGCTCGAAGTTGAAGTGCTCAAAGAATAAGACTCAGCGGCTTGTCTTGAGTTAAGTAACTGGGGCCTCCTTTAGATGTTCCAGATTTTTATGGTCAGTAAATATTGTGAATTTGTGCTGCATCCCTTCAAGCCAGGGACGCCATTCCTGGAGGGCAAGTTTCACTGCTAGGAGTTCACGGTCCCCTATAGTATAATTCTGCTTTGTGGGGAAATATTTGTGTGAATAGAAAGAACATGGAACTAGGGTTCCCTTGGTGGAGTATTGACTGAAGACCATTCCTGCTCCAATGGCGGATTCGTCAACTTCGACTATGAAGGGGCGGTTAGGATCCGGGTGATGTAGACACAGGCCGGTATAGAAGGCCTCTTTCAAGTTTTACTCTAAGACAGTGATTTCCAAACCTGTCCTGGGAGTCAGGTTTTCAGGATATCCACATAAGCTAATACATGATGAAAAATCGGACTGGCTAAACACAGCACTACGAGTACACATCCCTCACAGAAACCTTCGATCAGCAAATAAAGCACTCTTAACCATTCCTTCAGTAAAAACTGCAAGACTAACCCAAGTAAGAGAAAGGGCCTTTTCACTAGCAGGCCCCATATTTTGGAACACAATGCCTACAGAGATCAGATTACAAAGAGATCTCAAGACATTTAAAAAAAGCTTGAAAACATGACTTTTTAAGCAAGCATTTTATAAAGAGACTGGAAAATAAAAACATTAAGGAATAGGATGAAGAGCACCGACGCACAGCACTTAGAAACATACAGTAGAGGGTTCTAAGAACTCTTCATCACTATAAACTTAATTATAAAAACATAATAGCAAATTTTTCCAGCAAACAGTACCTTCCTGGTACACTCGGTCATGACCTTCTACACTAAACATTTGATTGTAGTTAATGATTTATTGTTACCGAACCTTTAACGGCACCTGTTAATGTACCATAGTACACGTTTTCACACATTAAACTTATGTGCCTACATGTAAACCGTTGCGATGGTGGATAACTTAGCGACGGTATAGAAAAGATTGTAAATAAATAAATAAATAAATAAATAAATGAGTATGCATGAGATAGATTTGCATACAGTGGCGGCAATGCATGCAAATCTATCTCATGCATGATAATTACAGATATCCTGAAAATCAGACTGGCTGAGGGTCTCCCAGGACAGGTTTGGAAACCACTTCTCTAAGATGAAATCAGGGTTATTTTTGTATGTAGTTTTAAGTAGATTACAGTGCAAATTAACATATTAATATCTTTGATTGTCTTGATTATAGCCAAATAGTTTTTTATTGCCATTCAATGGTAACATTCAGCTACAATAGTTGTATCAGCTGTTCAAGGCGTACAATATATTTGGTGGTACTTAAGGTGGAAGTCATTTATGTGACACCTGCAGGCTGGGGAATTTCAATATGTTGCTCTCCTAAAACACTAAACTGATACAAATGGAAATAAAAAAATGAGACACCTGTGTGAAGAATAGCAGATAAGTATTAGGAATATCTCATGTCCAAAAGCAAACTTGACATTTCTTGAACAGTCTTATACCATCTACTATATGTGCAGTATTTACATATAATTTAAAACAGACATCTCTATGCCAGACATACTCTTGCATCTATGCAACTGAATAGCTGAATCATCTGTAGATGCATATTAGCTGGTTGATAATGAAGGACTGATGTTTTTTAATCAGCGTGTGACCACAGAATTTATACATGCAATTTGAAAGCAAGTCTTAAATACATGTTAAACAAAACAACAAAAATAAATAAATGTTTTATTACCAACTTAACATGTGTCTAGATTTCATATCGAACGAGTGAGAAAGAAAGCAAAGAGAGTGAGGAAGAAAGAAAAGCCATTGAAATATTCAATTCATGATGTGTCATAGGGGACAGTTGAGTTCCTGCTCATGCTGGAGCATTCTGGGACAGTATTTGTAGCTCTGGCTCCTTCATAGCCATGGCCAGGTAACCTCTCTTCAGTTAGCATTGTGATGTGTACCTCTTTCTATCTACTTACACAGCATGTGTGCAGGCATGTTCTCAAGCTAGTATGGATAAAAATTCACTTATCTCATAGCAGTAGTAAACAAGGGCTGAGAAAATGAGTGCCTTTCCCATTCCAAACCTTCTGTGTTCAAAAAAAGAACAGAGAGGACAAAATATTAAAGGAAATGTTAATCAGGTCAAATGTCAGCTTTTCCTTTGTACGCAAAGCATTTTATTTTTTAAAAATGAGGCTATCCTGGGAAATCTGGGATGTTTTAGCTCAGCTTCTGCTCTTTAAGTCAGCTGGGGCTAGGGATGCACACCAGTGACACCTAGTGGCAAGACTCAGGGTGCACACATTCTGAGCTCTGCAGGGAGATGCAGCCTCTGGCCAAGGGCTGGTGCAGTGATGGCTGAGCTAAACTGAGGTGATGTTTTGGAAAGGAGGAAGATCCCAGGTTAGTTACTACTGTTGCCCAATAGAGGCTGGTTCCACTTGCATTGGAAACCCAAAGGAGTGGGAAGAAATTGCCAGGCCATTAAAAAAAAAAAAAAAAAAAAAAAAAGCTAGCAAAAACCTTTGCAAATTGGAGTCCTTAATCCTATTCTCATTATTGGAATCTAGGCACAAATTAAGCATGTGTGAAAAATTCAGCTCATGAACATTTTTGTGAATAAACTGCATAATTTACAAAACTTTTCACCACAGGTTTTCCAACTTCCACTCTTTCCTAAGCAAGTTAAAAAAAATTTCAGGTTAAGAACTTGACATGACCTGACAAAAAAATCCCTATTAAAAGATTTCTTTGTGACATGTTAAAAATAACAAGTCTTGCAAGCTCCACAGTGTCTTGCCAAATTAAAAAAAGAGCATGATTTGCAAAAACCCTGAAAGGGGTGAATCTTGCCATTTTTCACATCTTTCACTATCAATGATACATTCAGTTGTATGGTGAAAAAATTCATAGACATCGATATTCAGGAACTTACCAGGTTAGGTCTTCTGTTTCCTGGTTGGGGATGTCAGGGTGAGGAAGTCCCACTCATTGCTCAACAGTGACACCTACTGGTCAGATTTATCCATTGCCACCTAAGGGGTTACATTCCGACTTAGCCAGCTAAGTGGCACTGTCTGAATATTTGACAAACAGTGGCCACCACTTAGCCAGTTAAGTGTTTATCTAGTTAAACAGCCAGATAAGTGAGGGTAGGAGGGGGCATTCTGGGACAGAGCTACTTATCGGGATAGATGGCAGTATTCAGCTCTATCCGGCTTTAGTTAGCCAGATAAGTCTAGGACAGCCATTTGGCTGGCCTATAGTTAGCCGGATAAACTTATCCAGTTTACTATAAGGTAGCCGAGTATATTCAGCAGTGGGCCGCACCTCTGAATATCTTGGTCTAGTTAGCTAGATAAGTGTATTCAGCTAACTTGTTCAGCTGAATGGTGGTTAAATATTGGCCTCTTAGGGTGCACATGTGCCAAGTTCTGGAGGCAGCTATGGTCCCTGGCCAAGGACTGTCAATGCAATAGCAGAGTTAGGTTGATGGAGGGGGGGAGTGGGAGGGGAGTATTATAAAAATAGAGGACATACCTTAGGTTGATGTGAATGAAAATTCATGGCATCATAGTCCAATAGAAGCCTGTTCTGATTGAACTGGAAGCCCAAAGGGATAGTGGGAAACTGACAGCCCACGATCACATTTAATTAAATAAAGTCATGACATGTGCAAAGCCCAGGTAGAGCATTCGACAGTTAATTAAAAGGATAATTAGCGAGAATGTGCACAAGCTCAGTCCATGCTGTGAATGGGGCCATCTTGAGCACAGACACTGATGCCAGCTATGTGAAGCTTGCTCCTCAAAGACTGCCCAGTGAGTGGGATTCTCGTGAACTCCTGAGGTACACCATCCTCTTATACTTTTTATGTAATAGTGGGTAGTATTGTATCTGTCCAAATGGAGAACCTAGCCACAGTAATGCTGCTTGCCAGTAGCTCCATCAGCTTTAAGAAGCGCCTGTAGTGCTAGGGAGAGGCGAGGACTCGTCGAGCATGAGGGAGGTGAAGCAAGGACAGGATGCGCTATGCAGACAGATACTGCTATATGCACTGCAGGTGAGGGAATCAATGCAAACCTGAAAGGGACTTGCGTGGATTCCTTTATTACTAGAGCACATCTTGTCACTCTGGTTTCGGGTGGTATGTCAGATATTTGCACTTTATTTTTTATTTAAAAAAAATATATATTTAAAAATTTTTTTTAAAAAAATATTTCTATACCGTCTTTTCAAACGAGTTTGACCAAAACGGTTTACAAAATACTTTGGTCTTGGAGAGTTAGATAACACTCTCTCAGCCTCTTGTGGTGTGTGACTGCATACAGCATACATCTTTTTAACATTTTGTAATTTTTTTAATTTTTTTTATATATGTAGAAAGGCTCACGTTTCTTACAGTTTGGTTTCTATGTATCTTATTGCTGTTACTGCATACAGCTTACAGTGTGGTGCATCAGAACTCTGACAGTGTCATGGCCCTTTTATTTCTTGCTGTGTGGCTGAAGCTTATACAGATTCAAGAAAGCATTCTGGAGCCTATTTACTGAACTGTGTCAAGGGATGAAGGCACATAAATTGCCTGCATTAGGTAACAGAAATGGTTGAATTACTTTTAAGACTGCATAACGTAAAGAATATTAAATAAGCAGCATAGCATGCAAATGTATCGCTCCATGGAGAGACTGCACCTTGAATACTATGTGAAGTACTGGTTGCTGCATCTCAAAAAAGATAAAGTTGCATTGGAAAAGGTACAGAGAAGGGCAACCAAAATGATGAAGGGATACTTATGGACAGTTAATATGGACTAGAAATTTAGACTTGATAGATAAATGCCTGCCTCTGCCTACCACCTCTATAACCAATTCCTTTTGTCTATGCTTTGAATTACAATTATGAATGTGACTTTGTGAACCGTTGTGATCTATGAAAGGAACAACGGTATATAAAATGTCTAAATAAATAAATAAAATAAGTACGGCTCCCCTATGCAGAAAAGCTAAAGAGGTTAGGCCTGTTCAAGTTTGGAGAAGAAATGGCTTTATATAGAGGTCTATAAATTCATGAGAGGACTAGAATGAATAAATGTGAATTGATAATTTACTCTTTCAGATAATAGAAGGACTAGGGAGCACTCCAATAACCATCAAGTTACATTCCAGCACTATGTAAATAGTTGTTCCTTTTTCTTACTCCTAAAACTATTCAGGATTCTTGTCTTTTCCCAGTTCCTGCTTCCCCTGTTTTATTGTAACTTTCTTGCTTCTCTTCACCTGTTAAATGTTCAGGGTTATCACTCCCCTTGCTACTTGTAAACCGGCATGATGTGATTCTATCATGAATGCCGGTATAAAAAAGCTTTAAATAAATAAATAAAATAAAGTTAACAAGTAGCATATTTAAAACAAATCAGAGAAAATTCTTTTCCACTCAATGCACAATTAAGCTCTGGAATTTGTTACCAGAGGATGTGGTTAGTGTAATTAGTGTAGCTGGGTTTAAAAAAGGTTTGGATGATTCCTGGAGGAGAAATCCATAAACTGCTATTAATCAAGTTGACTTAGGGAATAGCTATAATTGGCATTAGTAGCATGGGATCTTCTTAGTGTTTGGGTAATTGCCAGGTTCTTGTGGCCTGGTTTTGGCCTCTGTTGGAAACAGGATGCTGGGCTTGATGCACCCTCGGTCTGACCCAGTATGGCAATGTCTTACGTTCTTATGCATGCTTAGCAACTCATTAATATGAATATGTGGTTAGTGTAAATTGTGTTAATGAATGCAAATTATGTTAACCCACCAGGACTGCCAAAATTTAACTACACCTTTACAGCTGTAGTTAAGATTTATGGGTAGCCTTGGCTGGCTAATGTATCTGCTAAGATAGCAATCCCCTCCCCCCACCAACCCTGAGACCAACAAACCCTTTCCCTCCCCAACTCCACCCCCCCCCCCCCCCAAAACTTCATAGTAGAGCTCCCATATCTCCATCCTCCCAAACCTCTTTTCCAGGATCCCTACCACTTTCCCAACTCAACATTTCTCAAATGAAGATGGGGGCAGGAAAGAGGAGTACTCTCTCATGCCCTGCTGGTTCTGATGGACAGAGTGGCATTGGCTGACCTGTATGCGTTAACGGACAATTTTAATGCACTCTGGTAAATAGGCCCCTGGGGGTAGAAAAACGATGGAAAGCCCCATGTTTCTCTGTGACAGAAATGAACAACCTTACTGGTCTGTGCCTTGATTGGTGTGAACAGTGCTTCTCAGGCTCCAGTATTATTAAGCACTCATGTGATGGAGTAGGGACTACTTGGAAGTAGCCCAGTGATATAGAGCATGCAGCCCATCAGAGACAGAAAGTGCTCTAGAGGAAGAAGTAGCAGAGAGAAAAGAGGTCCTACTGCTTTAAGAGCAAGGTAGCTGGGAACACTTCAGTCTAGGCCCGACGCCGGAGCCTAAACTGGATGTCGAGGCCTGAGCCTAGGCCAGACCTGATGCTGCGGCACAGCCTGGAGGCCGGGTCCCAATGCCTGAGCCTTGGCCTAGGCCTGGGTCTGAGCCCAGGCCCAACACTACAATCTGGACCAGAGGGCGGGTCCCGATGCCAGAACCCAGGCCCGGACCCAGAGGCCTCAACTTGATGTCTGGGCCAAGTCTCAACCCTTAGAGGCCAGGGCACGAGCCTAAGCCTGATGCTGTGGACCCAAACCCAATGCCAGGGCCTAGCCTGGAGGCTGGTTCCAACGGCTGAGCGATGGCCTAGGGTCAGGCCCGGTCCCGGAGCCCAGACCTCGAAGGCAATGTAATACAGGAAAATGGAAACATCCACTGAGGAGGATGCACCATAGTTAACTTACTCTGGCGCAACCTCAGTGGACAGTGTCATTAGAAGAAAGAAGAGAGAAGACCTAAGAAGAGAACCTCTGAGGCCTGGACTCTGAGCCTGGGTCTGACCTTAGGTTGAGGCTCAGGCACTGGGACCTGGCCTCTAGGGCCTGCCTCAACATCAAGCCAAGGCCCCGGTGTCAGGACCCGGCCTCCCGGTCAGACTGTAGTGTTGGGCTTAGGCTTGGGTCCTGGCTCAGGTCAAGGCCCAGGTGACAGGATCTGGCCAATGGGCTGGGCCCCAGCATTAGCCCTGGGTGCAGGCCAAGGCCCAGGCCCAGGCATTGGGACCCAGTCGGGCCATGATTCTGATACCTGACGGATCAGGTAAGTAATTTTCAGGGGTTTCTGGGGTTTTGCTTGAGTCTAGGCTGAGTCACTGGTGTCAACCCGAGCCTAGGCTGAGATCCCAGTGTCGCACTCAGGCCTAGACTGCAGCCCTTGCTTTGGGCCTATGCCCTATGCAAGGTCCTGGCTTGGGCCTAGGCTGAGGCACCAGTTTCGCACTCAGGCGTAGGCCATGGCCCTTGCTTTGGGCCTTGGCCTATGCCCTAGGCGAGCCACAGCCTCAGGTCTAGGCCTACGCCCAAGCAGAAGTGTTGTTAACTGTAAAGTAACAGGTTCAGAAAGAATAAAACTATTGTTTCTGCAAGTTTACCTGGTTGCTCGGTGCTTTTGGGGCTGCCTGGCAGTGATCCAGAGCAAGACACATGCTATGTTCTGTGACAGCATACAATTATTTAAACAACTGAAGAAAGAGTTGTTTGATTCATTACCACGGTGTATTTGTAACAGAGCGAGCGTGCCAGTCTGCAGCCTGTGCATGCACTCATCTTGTGTGGGACCTGCAGTTTCCACTGGGGTTAACCACTGCTTTTCCCTTCAGCTGTAAATACTTGGGTGTCAACGAAAAACTGAACTGGGCACCGGGTACAAGTGACTATTGGGTCTGTTTAGTCTTGTTGTAAAGAAATGTGTTCTTCAATCCTCTTTCTAGATTCAGTCTCACTTTTCAATCAGCAGTTTTAAATACTGTAGAGTTTGAAGATTTTGTCTTAAGAAATAAACTCTTAAATACAATAGGCTAGGGTAACTATTTTTCTGAGTATTTTTCAAGTCTCACACTTCCAGCTATTTGATAACTGAGAACTACTAAAGCAAAAAGTGAATTATGATCTTCTTTTCTATTCTCTGCTACTGAGAGTGAGAACTGGGTTCAGTCCTAGCCATAGTGTGTAGGATGCAGTGCAGGGCCCTACAGCTGTGAAACATTACACATCTGTCTGGACATGTCATACCCCAAGTCATCCCAGAACTGAACATGTCACACAGTTCTTGGCACTCCTGAACTATTACACCTTTCTGCTACTTCAGTCTTGTATTTCTGCTGATTAATCATTTTAGATTTATATGTGAACTGTAGGTTGCCAAATTAGGGATGGATAGCCATCTTGTGGCCATTCTGAATGAAATGCTGACGAAAACTATAGAAATTCATTGTTAAAACTTTTAAAACAGTCTTTTTTTTTTTGTTTGTTTGTTGTTGTTTTCTTATTTTCATGTAACTTTAACTATCTCCATTTTCATTCCATAGATTTCTCTGAAATCCAGTGAACTTGGAAACTCTGTGGATGAGGTAGAGCGACTGATCAAGAGGCATGAGGCCTTTGAGAAGCTTTTGGCTTCCCAGGATGAGAAGGTGAAGGTCTAAAAAACAATGCAATCAGAAAAAATCAAGGGCATTAGGTATCAGGCATGGAGGCTGAGAAAAAATAGAACGTTACTATTTCTTTTGTACTGGTTTTTGAGTGACTCGTCACATATTCTTCCAAGCGCTCTTAATTGGAAAAGACCAGGGACATGCAGCCTCTGGGATGCTGTGATAAGGTGATATTGTAAGGGCATCAAGGCTAGGGAATTATTCCTTTATCTCAGCAGTAGTATCAGAATTGGAGGTACATGAGATTCAGTTCCAGGACCAGCAGATGATAAGTAAGCTGTAGAACAGGTATTTAACCTGTCAACGCTTCACAGGATGACTTTGGCATCAGTTCAGTGATCACACCAATGCCGGGAGCACCTGTATCTTATTTGAATATGTTAATATTGACCGTTTTGCACCAATGTGTGAAAGGCATGAAAATCTGTAATAGAGCAGATGCATCAGGGATTCATAAACAAATGGAAGCTCATGCATTTGAAGTATAGAAATTCAAAGGTCACATAACATTCAGGAGGAGAAAAAGTAGTTTTCACCAAAGGGGCCTGGGGGTCATTATCTCTGATGATCTCTAGGTAGCCAGTCAGTGTGACAAAGCAGTGAGAAGGCTGGTGGTACACTAGAGGAAATATGGAGGAAATTCAAACAAGGTTCCCCGATATGGAAAAAATGTACTATGTAATTCTATATAATTCTTTATGTGGGGAGACCTAAGGTGCTAAAGATACACTCAAGAAGAAAAAAAGGGAAAGAAGAGATATAGAAAAAACTTTCAAATACCTAGCATTTTCTGTAGAATGAGAAATTGAGGGACAAGGATCCTCATGAAGCTAAAGGGAGAAAAACTCTAAAAGAATGTGAGAAAACACTATTACTGTGCTGGAGCGGTGCAAAACTGTTAGGAATCCTAGGGGAACCTAGACCCTTATGCCACCAACAACCCCCCTCCCCCCCCCCCCCTGAAATGTTGATGATTAAACACATAATCAGTCATCATACTTTAAATATTAAACTTTGTTTCATGTGTATGTATATATATATATATATATATATATATATGAAAATAGAAATATGTTTCAGAAATTATGTCACAGATGAATGTGTCATCTGAGATTTTTGGGGTAGGCTTTTAAAATCCACTCGGAGCACGCAAACATGAGCTCTTCGCGCATCCCCTAATTAATGCACGCATTGGGCTTTTAAAATTCACCTCTAAGGGAGTACAAATTAGAAGCGGATATCTGCAAACAAAAACAGAACTCTATTTAATTTTTATATTCCACTTTTCAGACTCTTCAAAGCGGATTATATTCAGGATCCATAGGTATTTCTTGTCCGTTCCATTTTTACCCTTCCTCTCCTGTTCCCTGCAGCTGCCTGGGAGAGGAGAGGGGAAACAAGAGGGGAGGGTCTGCATAGCGGCCCAGCCCAGGGAAGCTCTTCTTTCTTTCTGCTCCAGCATCACCCGCTCCCCTCCTGTTCCCGCACTACAGGCTAAAGCCTGGGAACAAAGCTGAAAACTCAGGTCCTATCAGCAGTGTAGACATAAAGGGGACGATGCAATACAATGCGCTCAGCCGAGGGCACTGTATAACCCGCAGCAGTCGGACGCGGGTTGAATAGGCGCTAATGAATCCCCTAATGCAATAAGGGGGATTAGCGCCTATTTAATGCACGTCTCACACGGAGTGAGTCTAATAGCGCTAATCGCACGCACATTTAGCGCTCAGCAATTAACGCCTGCCTAGTGCAGGCGTTAATTGCTGAGCGCTCCTTAAACCAGTACAGAAAAGCAGAAAAAACTGCCTTTCTGTACTGCTTCCTATTTAATATCGCTGCGATATTAAGTAGGAGGAAAAACAAAATTAAATAAAGTTAAAAAATAGAAAAAAAAAACCCCACCCCCACTGGCAGTCAGGCGCAGGGAACAGACGCTCAAATGACAAGCGTCCGTTTCCTGAACCCCCCTGGCTGTGCGGCGTTTAGGTAAACCGATGCCGATGAACTCGTCGTCAGTTTTCCTAACCGGCGGAGCGCCGTCGCCGATGGGGTTCTCGTTAGCAAGGAGGCTCTAGGGGCGCGCAAGCAACCCTTAGCACCTCCTTACTAACGTGACCCCCTAATTTTAATTTTGCATGGGGTCCCCCCTTGGGGGCGCCTGGGGCGCATTAAGGAAGCTGTGGTGAAAAGCAGTACCTGGGGTGGCTATGCTTTATGTACACGGAAGATGTGAAGACAAAATGATTGAAAGTGCTGGTGGCTATCAGGACTTCTTATTTTGCTGTGACTGCTGCTGTTCTTAAGTTAATTTTCCTAATTAATTAATCTAGCCCCTATCACTGAAATATACACCTGGAACAGCCTTCCAGCAGCAGTTGCAAGAGCCAAAATAGTGGAGGATTTCAACCATGCATGGACATAAGACTTGAGCAGCAGAGGGAGAGATCAGAGGTTAGAGCAGTGGACTATGAACCAGGAGACCAGGGTTCGAGTCCTGCTGTCGCTCCTTGTGACCTTGGCCAAGTCACTTTACCCTCCATTGCCTCAGGTACAAAAACTTAGATTGTAAGCCCTCTGGGGATAGGGAAATACCTACAGTACCTGAATGTAAACCGATGTGATATCTCAGATTGAATGTCGGTATATAAATAAAATAATAATAAATAGCTAGCACAATAGGCAGGCACAAATAAACAGTCTGGGTAGACCCAAGGATCCTTATCTGTTGATATCTTCTATGTTTCTGTGATCATCGCAATGGAGCTCGAATCAGTGGTGTGGTGCAGGCATAATTTCATGAAACACCCTCACCATGTTGGCACTACTTACATTTCAAAGTTTCAAGTCCCACCTGCCCCCCCCCAGTCATCCTGTGTTAGAATTCACTGGACTTGTCCCAGGCCCTGGAAGCAGGTTCTGTGAAGGCTGCTGATGTGCACGATTTTTATTTCCAGGTGGTTGCCCTGCAGGAGCAGGCATTCCAGCTGCAGGAAGAGAAGGGGAGGCAGGAGAATGTGCAGATCCAGCACAGGCTGACCTCAGTACTAGAGAGGAGAAAACGGATCAGGGACCTCGCTCATGCCCGATGTGAAGACCTGAACACCGCACACCTTCTGGCACTCTACAGTCAAAATCTGGCAGAGGTAAAAGCAGGTAGAAAGCCAGATAAAAGGGTACACAGAGACAGTGAATAAATGTTTAGTGGCCATTTTGGACCAAGTTTAGTTATTTAGTCCAACTAGTAAGTAGAAATAAAATGAAGTAAAGGTAGGAGAAGCATTAATAAATGGCAGCAGTGTATATGTGTCGAAGGGGAGCATTCTGTAACAGGGCTTAGTGAGACTGGAGGTCGATATTTTCAAAATCGTCAGAAATCGGGGGCTCCCCCAAAACGATAGGAAAACCCCGCGATATTGTTCGTGGGGGTTCTCTTATCGTTTTGGGGGAGGGCAGGAAAAACGGCACACAAAAATAACCCCTAAACCCACCCGACCCTTTAAAACTAATCCCTTAGCTTCCCCCACCCTCCCGACCCCCCAAAAAACTTTTTACAGGTACCTGGTGGTCCAGTGGGGGTCCCGGGAGCGATCTCCCGCTCTCGGGCCGTCGGCTGCCACTAATAAAAATGGCACCATAGCCCTTTGCCCTTACCATGTGACAGAGTTTCTGTGCCATTGGCCGGCACCTGTCACATGGTAGGAGCACTGGATGGCCCGCGCCATTTTTAAAGATGGGGCCGGCCATCCAGTGCTCCCTCCACATCTCTAGTACAGGATGCAGTATAGGAGGCATGGTCAGTGATATAGGAGGCAGAGTTAGTGGCAATTTCTGCGAGCAGATACAGAGCCAGAGATGAGTCCTGCTGTGTATATATCATGAATTGCATGAGATGTATTCTTTGGCGTCTTACGTACATGTATTTTTTTTTTTCTGAAGCATGAATAAAAGGATTTGGCAGAAGTTCATACTATATTTCCTCTGATCCATTTTGGGGAAAAAGATGTCCTCTGACTCAGAATTCACATAAAGACGTCGTTATCGTATTGGATGTTAACCCTCGTCTCCTTATTGCAGGCTGAAACCTGGATCGGCGAGCGCACGCAGCAGCTGGAGGACACTGCGCACCGTGACGTCAGTGAGCTGCAGGACAAGCTGAAGCTGCTGCAGAAACACCAGGCCTTTGAGGCTGAGATTCTGGCTCACGAAGAGACCATCACAGCCATCACCGAGGTAACCCCAAAATCTCACCTGCAGATTCAGGGGCAAGACACAGACTCATTCTTTATTGGGAAAAGCTTCTTGTGAGTGACTTAGGAATGACCAAAATAGATTCTGTTCTTAGAGACTTGTGTGGCCATATGCACCTTAATTTTCAAGGCTTTCTCCTTTTCTGTTTTCGTATGGAAATCCCTTGATAAATCAGATCCAGACTTTATGAGAATCCTATTTCTTCCCTACTATTCATTTCACATGGAAATGAAGAAACTCACTTACTAGTCTCACCGGTATCATTAAGCATTCCTGATATACAGTTGGAAAAGCTCCTGAAAAATGTGTAACTCTAGTTCAGGAAGAGCTCTGGTATCAGGATGACTGAATCATCCTTGAATCTTTGTCTCCTGAATTTCTCCTTTACAGATTGTGACAGTGCTAGGGACATGTCCTGATATCCTTCTGTCACCCCCAACACCCCTGGAAAGCCGAGGGCTGATCCTTGCCCCCTTACCTTAATATGAGGAGTTATCCCTAAAATCAACAATATCAAAGAGTCTGATTGGCTAGGAGCCACATCACACTTTCCCCACTCCGCAAAGGAACCTCAACTCAGCAAACAAAGGTTTATGAAACATAACTTTGATTCGCCCACTTGAGCGAAGTTCAGGGACAGGGCTCTGTCAAATGCCGGACCAAAACTGTGGAACACGATACCTGGAGAACACCGAGCACAAAGAGATTTTATATTTATCTAATGTAAATTTCTTTATCTAAAGTTATCCTCTCCTTTTTTTCTTCTCTTCTCCCAAGTTTTAATTCCCTTGTTATTTGTAACTGCTCACTTCCACAGGTTACACTGTTGTTCATTGTACACCCCTGTTATATGTAAACCGGCATGATGTGATTGTATCATGAATGCCGGTATATAAAAATCTTAAATAAATAAAATAAATAAATAAATTTTACGAACTTTAAAAAAAGATTTTAAAACATGGCTATTTTAAACTGGCTTTTGAGGTTACCTATACATATGGAGTATAACACAGAAAAGGACTTATTCGTAAAATAAGAATAATTTGATCCTCTTGCCTAAGTAAACACATAATTTGAAGGAGAGCTTTCTTTGGGGAACAAGTGTATATGCTATTTGCTTTGTTTTACCTTTTTATCTATGTATTTTGCTTTTATTATGAATGTTTATCTTGTTAAACCGCTAGTGATTATGAATTTGAACGACGGCATGTAAATGAAATAAATAAATAACCCTAATTCTGTGATGCTTGCTGCTCTAGGAGTGAAAGTTATTCTTCTGTTGCTTCTCCCCTCCCTTGCAGAAAGGGGAGGCACTGCTAGCCAAGAGTCACCCCAAGTCCGCAGAGATCCGCAGGAGGAGCCGGGGTTTGCAAGGACACTGGGAGCATCTGAAGCATGCGGTTGCGGCTCGTGGGAAGATGCTAGAGGACAGCCGGGACTTTCTAGAGTTCCTGCAGAAAGTGGACCAGGTGGAGGCCTGGATAAGGGAGAAAGTGAGTGGAGGAATCTGGCCTTTTACACAGAGGCAACTAGTAAATGAAATGTGGTTTAGAGACAACAAATATGAAGCAATTTGGGCCACAATGAGAAGGGTTTCGGGAAACCTGAAAACTGGAAAATCTTTTTTTTTTTTTTTGTTGCTTTGTCCTCCTGACATGGTCAAAGGAATAAGTCTGTAGATTTCCCTCATCCCCAGATCAGCTTATTGAATAGTTTGAGCCAGATCCTGAAGTTTGCATCCACTCCTTCACCCTATGCTCTGTTTTAAACACCTTTCCTCCTCCTGCTATCTGTCAGCATCTACAGTGAGTTACAGCTCTTACCTCATGGTCAAATGGAACAGAATGATGCTTTCCCCCTGTGGTTGCCATTTTCATTTCATAATAATAATTGTATCGCACAGTCCACTAGCCTGCTTGTTTGCTTTTTTGTTTTATTTTTTTGGGAAGGGGGCAGGGGGATTTATGGGCAGTTTTATCTTCATAGTTTGGCAAAGTTCCATACAGTTTTGTGTTACCAGTGGGGTCGGGTGACAGGACATTAAAACGCTTCCTTCCATCTTGTACAAATCCTCATTTTAGGCCAAAAGGAAGTGAAGGGAAGATCCTCAAGTCAAGGCTCAGATCTTTATCTCATAAAAAAAAGATGAAGGAACGATCACATGTAAGACGAGAGAAATAGTTTTCTGGTTCTGTACAGCATTCTCCTCCTACTTCCTCTTCTCTTGACAGTGCCCACAGCAGAAAACCACAATCTGAATCTGCCCTCCTTTAGGCTCATCAGGTGGATTCCTTTGAGCACTGTCTTCCTGCACATGCATCGTTAGGGTAATTTTATAACAGTCCGTAAAGGGATAAAGTCTGCATGTAGAAAGCATACGCAGACTTTAGCCTGAATTTTCAAACAAGACTTAAGTAGGTAAGAGCACTTTGAAAATCAGCAGATATGTACATGCCCCACACATTTACACATGCTAGGAAACGGGCATCAATGGGTATAAATCAAAAGTATGCATGTAAAGGGTTTACCTGTCCCAACTTCACTCCCAGAATGCTCACTTTGCAGTGCACGTAAAAATACATGCAGAATCCCATCTACGAGTACTTTTTTCACACACAAACCCCTGAGCAATTTTCAAAAGCTGATTAACATGCATAAAGCCAGGTTGTATCCTCATAAATGATTTTTCAAATTTAGCCCAGAACTTCCAAGCTCCACATGAAATTACCATTTTCTGTACCATAGGCAAATAAGTTCAGGCTACCCAGAGGGAGGGGCTATATAAAATACTTTACCTCTCAGCTGCATGATTTAGATTGGGCATGTTTAACATGCCAACACAACTAGAGGTTCTCCTGGAGATGGGGAATAGAGGCTGGAGCAGATGAAAAAATAAAACTATTATTACAAGTAATGCAAGCAAAACCAGTGGCATCCATATGTAATACCACATTTAGATTCATATTCTATAGGTGACAAATTTTATCAGCATTAAAAAAGAAATACTTGTAATTTATAATGCTTTTTCAGTTCTCAGTTCAAGCAAATTAAAAATGTGTCAAAGTCCCCATTTAAATTCTGACCACAAAATATTGTCATATTATCTCCCAGTTCAATCTCACAGGTTTGCTGAATGCTTTAGATGGATTTCTCTACAGTTTTGGGGTGATGATGCTATTCAGGATGTTTGGGGAATCCTTTTAGGCAGGGTGATCATTTTACCTCAGGGAGAAAATGTTATCAAAACATCACCAAAATGAAATTAAAACTCCCTCTCTACTCTGAATATAATTGTGAAATTCTTACAATTATTTCCTGTAATCAGTTTTCCTAATGCTAATAGAAAGTTAACAACTATCCTAGTATTGTGCACTAAATAGAATTTATTTATTATTTATTTTATTTAAAAACTTTTCTATACCGTCGTTTAGTAGTATACCATCACAACGGTTTACATATAGGCACATAAATAAGTTTGGTTAGGATTATAAATTAGCTAGTAGGTGCCAATAAAGTTTCGGTTACATGATTCAAATAATATACGCTATTTGGATTGTGGATTGGAAATTCCATTTATCTGAATTTCCAATAACTTACAATAAAACCAAAAGTTATGTAAAAATGATCTTAATTGCCCTTTTTACAAAACAATAAAAGACTGTGCTTGTTTCAGTGTACTGGATAAGTGATTTTCTTGCTAGGGCAGCTCACTAGAAAACTCCCTGCAGAAAGAAACTTCTTTTGGCCTTTATTTACTTCTTAGCCCAATACAGACTGCAAGTCCTGGATTACTTCATGATCCTTGGCTCTTTCTCTCTCTGTATGACCCCCCCAAAACAAAGAAAGCACATCGCTTTCCTTTTCAAACTTCATAGAGACAGCTGTGATGGGTTAATAAGTTTCATTAATATTTGATCCATTGCCTGTTACTGGCTACAAGGATGAATAGGTAATGCATCACTTACCTAAACTGTGAGGCACAGGTCTGTCATTCACCAGTTTGAATTTTAACAGTGTCTGATAGACTCCCATAGATGAGTAAATTTTAATTTCCCTGTATGTACCCGGATCTGTCAAGACTCCTGGGTTTTGCCGCCCCCCCCCCCACCCCCCCTAGCAGATGGAGACAGAGAAGTTTTCAAAACAAAACTCCGCCTTATATAGGATGGTGCCACCTACAGTCCGGCAGTATTTCTCTGTCTCCAGCAGATGATGGAGGTGCAAGGCCTACAGTCTGTACTGATTGCTCATTGGAGTTAGTTAGAGTAGTGAGTTCTGTGAGTTTTAGAGAGTTTTCGGTCTGTAAAACTTTTTTACTTTAATTAAAAAAAAAAAAAAAAAAAGAAGGAAGCGTATCTTCAAATACGCATTCGGGCTGACCACCAGAAGTTTCTGAGGTTCTCAGTGATGGGTTGCCATTTTCAGTTTCAAGCTTTGCCCTTCGGTCTTGCCACCGCACCCAGACTGTTTACCAAGGTAATGGTTGTGGTGGCGGCTCATCTGCACAGAGAGGGGTTCCTGGTGCATCCATACCTGGACAACTGGCTAATTCGGGCAAAGTCAGAGTCGCTCGGCCAGTTGGCAATTCGCAAAGTGCTTCAACTCCTGCAATCACTGGGTTGGGTGATCAACTTAGCCAACAGCCGACTGGTGCCCACCCAGTCTTTGGAGTTTTTGGGAGCTCTATTCGATACTCAACAGGGGAGAGTGTTCCTTACCTCGGACCAAATTGTCAAGCTACAGGGACAAGTGTAGGACTTATTGGCCAACCGACTCCCCAGAGTGCGGGATTATTTGTGGGTTCTTGGCTCCATGACTTCCACCCTGGAGCTTGTGCCCTGGGTCTTTGCTCATATGCATCTTTTACAGTCAGCGTTGCTTTCATGTTGGAATCCAGACTCCGAACAGTTTAATTTACCTCTCCCTTTTATGGATACAGCGCACTCCAGTCTCGATTGGTGGCTTATCTCGGACAACTTATCCCAAGGAGTTCCCCTGGAGGTGCCAAAATGGACAGTGGTGACCACGGACGCCAGCCTCTCCTGTTGGGGAGCGGTTTGCCTGAGGAAGTCAGTGCAGGGACAATGGTCACAGGAAGAATCTCAGTGGTCGATCAATCGTCTGGAAACCAGGGCAGTGTGGTTAGCATTGCAAGCATTCCGCCCTCTCCTCCAGAGGAAGTCAGTCAGAATTCTTTCCGACAATGTGACCATGGTGGCTTATATCAATCCCCAAGGGGGAACCAAGAGCCAGCCAATGGCCACAGAAGCCTGGCAGCTGATCAGCTGGGCAGAGAAGCATTTAGTAAGTATTGCAGCATCTCACATAGCAGGAGTCGACAACATTCAGGCGGACTTTCTCAGTTGGCACCGCCTCGATCCCGGGGAATGGGAGCTCGCAGATGAAGCTTTCCAGCTCATACGCGACACATGGGGCATATCCCGCATGGATCTCATGGCAATGTTTCAGAATGCCAAGGCTCCATGCTTCTTCGGTCGCCGCAGAGAAACAGGAGCAGAAGGGGTAGATGCCCTGGTGCTGCCCTGGCCAACCAGCGTGCTGCTGTTCGTCTTCCCTCCTTGGCCGCTGATAGGCAAAGTGCTCAGGAGAGTTGAAATATACCCAACAGAAGTCATCCTCGTAGTTCCAGAGTGGCCGAGACGGCCTTGGTTTGCGGACCTGGTCAATCTGGCAGATGCGGGTCCCCTGCGGTTGCCACTGCTCCTGGACCTTCTCCATCAAGGGCCTGTGTGTTTGGAAGAGGTCGATCGCTTTTGTCTAGCAGCATGGCTTTTGAGAGGTGCCGCCTGAGGAGCAAAGGGTATTCGAACACTGTGGTGGCAACACTTCTCCAGTCGCACAAGACATCCACCAACCTCGCGTATGTGCGCGTGTGGAGAATCTTTAAATCTTGGTGCGTAGACCGGGCAATTGTTCCTACTCGGTCTTCGATGTCGGATATTTTAGGTTTCTTACAATCCAGACTAGCCAAGGGCTTATCGTGTAGTTCCCTGATGGTTCAGTTGGCAGCTCTTGGTTGTTTGCATGGTTCCATTCAAGGCATGGCGTTGGCTGCTCACTCCGATGTGGCTCGTTTCTTAAAGGGTGCAAAGCATTTACGTCCCCCGATCAGGCACCCTTGTCCTTCTTGGAATCTGAACTTGGTTCTCTCAGCTCTGTTTACAGTGCCCTTTGAGCCTCTGAAAACAGTTACAATAAAGGATCTCACATTATAGGTGATTTTCCTTATCGCTATCACATCTGCTCACAGGGTATCGGAGCTCCAGGCTGTATCCTGTAGGGAGCTGTTTCTGAGAATTTCGGATTCTGGTGTGTCTTTGCGGACGGTTCCTTCCTTTCTTCCGAAGTTGGTGTTTGCTTTTCACATGAATCAGTCAGTGGAGCTTCCGTCGTTTCCCGTTTTGGACCGGTCAGACCCTATGTCTAAAGACTTACGGAAGCTGATTGTTTGTTGGGCGTTGTTGCGTTGTCTGGAAGTTACTAACGCGTTTCGTGTGACGGACCATCTTTTTGTGCTGTCGGCTGGTTCGAAACGAGGAAATATGGCATCTAAAGCTACAATTTTGCGCTGGTTGAAAGAAACTATAGGCTCGGCATATTTGATGCGTAGTAAGCTTGTACCGTTTGATCTTCTGGCTCATTCTACCCATTCGCTGGTGGCTTCTTGGGCAGAGTGTCAAATAGTCTCACCACTGGAGATCTGCAGGGCGGCAACTTGGAAGCCTTTGCATACCTTTGCCAGACACTACAGACTGGATGTTCATTCACTGGGTGAAGGAGGCTTTGGAGAAGCAGTGTTTAGAGCGGGCCTCTCCAGATCCAATCCCAGGTAAGAAAGCTCTGGTACATCCCAGAAGCCTGGACTGATCTGGGTACGTACAGGAAAAGGAAAATTAGTTTCTTACCTGATCATTTTCGTTCCTGTAGTACCACCAGAGTCCCGCCCGGGGAACGCATGGAAGTAAGGGAGAGTCTGCTCAGTTATTGATTGATTTGTTTTCAGATCTGCAGAAATTGGATTGACCATCCTCAAGTGGCTCTACAGGTTCAGTTCCTAGGAGGGTTAAGTGAACTGTTATTTCTTTTTCTTGTTGAAGGGTTATTGTACATAGTTATGGTGGTTTTTCGAGAGCCATTCTGCTTTGACATTGAGTAATACTGCTGGACTGTAGGTGGCACCATCCTATATAAGGCAGAGTTTTGTTTTGAAATCTTCTGGAGGGAGGGCAAAACCCAGGAGTCTGGACTGATCCGTGGTACTACAGGAACGAAAATTATCAGGTAAGAAACTAATTTTCCTATCTTCCCCACTTAGGAAGTACAGTCAACATGTGCATCTTTGGTCATCAAGGACTGCACACAGATCTAAGTTTCAGGATATGCATTTTGAATATATTCATCAGATATATCTGCATAAGTTTGATCTACAAATCAGTTCAATCAATATATTTTGGTTTTCCTTTAAACCAGTCATGGTTTTAGTTTCCTTATGGTTCAGAAACTACCTTGTTCCTTTTTTGCTATGTATTTATATAATGTTTGGAGAATATCCTTTTTTTCTTTGGCGAGTATGTTTTGTTTCCATCAATAAATGTTTCCGATTACAAAATCTCCCAAAAAAACAGCATGGTTTGCAGCCCTTGAGCACAGTAGCTACATACGCCTGCACCACGTCATTTTTTAACTGCTAAAGAGTGACTCCAGTTTCATTTTGTGAATGGAAGAATGGATGAGCAGGAGGGAAGGCTGTGCTGGGCGAGGGAAAAATAAATCAGCCTCCATGTCTACAGCCAGGGTAGCATACTGTATAAGATAAAGAGAATCTCTTTGTCTATTAGGTGCCTGTGGTACTACTGCTCAGGCCTCAGCTGCTAGATGGGTAGGTGTGAAAGATACAACCTCGCCAGACTCCATGGCTGAAGGGACCCCATGACACTCTCACTGTATAGGCCTAAAAATGGCCCTGTAGCATGGGCCAGTGGCAGGAGAAGGCTGCTGACCTAGCTGGGTATGCAGACCCCCACCTCTTTCCTATATCAACTATCTCCCAACGTGGGAAAAGTAGCCGGGTCTATTTATGGACCCTGCTGCTTTGAAAGCACAGTGGCGTCAGGTTCACAGTGAACATGGGGCCAATGAAAAACACCCATTGCCTCACTAGGGCCGTCTCCAGATGGCCCTGGGTTACATGATGAAATGTTGAAAGCAGGCCAAGTGGTTAAACAAGCATACTCTCTGTTTTGTCTCCTTCTTAGGAGGTGATGATCAATGTTGGCGATGTGGGGAAGGACTATGAACACTGCCTACAGCTGATGAGAAAACTGAATGAGTTCCGAGGAGCAGGATCTGGTGTAAGAGTCTCAGTGTACCTCACTGTCTCTCTACCTTTCACCCTCTCCTTCATTCTGTGTGTCTCTATGTGTGCCTCATTCTCTCTCACACACGCATACTAGCTACAGAGAGGGTAATGATGAATAAAATGCTGTTTTACCTGCAGAAATGGGCTTTTGGAATATTGCCCGCCCCCTATGTGGGTAAAGAACCCATCTATGGCAGCAGCATGGGTACTTTTACCTACATACAGTATCATTGGGGTGTTCCTGTGTTTTTTGGACAGTTAATACAAGATGGATAAACTTTTTTTTTTTAACTGACGTGAGTATAAAATGTTACTATATCTAAAGAAAACCCGTGCTTGCATATTTCAATATACTTTTGATTGGCTTTTGCTGGACTTTTGTGAATGATATCTCTTCCCTTCTAAAAACTATCATTTAATTGTCTCTGGAGAAGATAAAATCACAACATACATCTTCACAGACAAAAATGTTTTAGTTCTATCTCTAACTAAGTCTTGGACTACACAGCCCATTTCTATGTGTCACAGTTATGTGTTACATTTGGGTTTCTTTTGAATCCTTTAGCTAATGTTAGACTGTGGTGAAAAGATAAGCCCAGGGAAACCAACTGCGGCTCAAGCACTGTATGACGTGAGGCGTTCTAGCTTGCTTTATCCCAGCCCTGAGAGGGAAAGTAGCATGGCTTAAGCACTAATCAGGAGTCAGTGGCATATCTATACCTTCACATTGCAGGAAGTGACTGTGGATGATGCCCACATCAAAACCATCAATGCTCTGGCCATGAAACTGGAGAGGCATAACAAGGACGAGATGAAGACTGTAGCCCAGCGTCGACAACAGCTGAACGAGAGGTGAGTGTCAGCCTCAGCCATCCTTCTCCTTCTGCCCTCTCATAATTATCCTAAGCTGCTGCATAGACTTTGGTGTCAGCAGTAGTGTATAAAATGCAATGGATCGCTGTGACAGTGCTCAGTGACAAAGTGAGAGCCTCCTGGTTTGGTAAACATTTTCTTAAGTCTCGGCTCTTTCCAGTGTACTTCTGTTATAATGAAGCAGTTGTCTTTTATAATGAGAAGCTACTAGACCAATGGTTCCCAAATCTGTCCTGGAGGACCCCCAGCCAGTCAGGTTTTCAGGATATCCACAGAGAATATGCATGAGAGAAAATTTGCATGTACTGCCCCCATAGCATGCAAATTTTATCTCATGCATATTCATTGTGGATATTCTGAAAACTTGATTGGCTGGGGATCCCCCAGGGCAGATTTGGGAATCCATGCACTAGACAGTAAAAGGTACTTTTAATGGACATAGAAACATAGAAATGACGGCAGAAGAAGACCAAACGGCCCATCCAGTCTGCCCAGCAAGCTTCACACATTTTTTCTCATACTTATCTGTTTCTCTTAACTCTTTGGTTCTATTTCCCTTCCACCCCCACCATTAATGTAGAGAGCAGTGATGGAGCTGCATCCAAGTGAAATATCAAGCTTGATTAGTTAGGGGTAGTAGGGGAAGTAACCGCCGCAATAAGCAAGCTACACCCATGCTTATTTGTTTTACCCAGACTATGTTATTCAGCCCTTATTGGTTGTTTTTCTTCTCCCCTGCCGTTGAAGCAGGGAGCTATGCTGGATATGCGTGAAGTATCAGTTTTTCTTCTCCTCTGCCGTTGAAGCAGAGAGCTATGCTGGACATATTGCACTGATAAGCTCTTTTATTTGTTTCCGTCACAGTATAATTAAATAAGCAAAAAGAACAGAGTAGTTCACAATTACATCATAGCAAAATAAGATTGCAGAAACAAAATCCTTGTATATAGTATTGGAACTTATACAATAAAGATTATTTTCCAGTCCTTGTAGAATAAGGCTTAATACATGCAATGCGATCTTTTTTTCATTTACCATGCACTACATAAATATAGCACACAGGGAGGAATTGATTTTCTCTTGGGTTAATTTCATGAAAAATAAAACCGGAATGAAAGAAATGTAAAATAATGTTGTGTCTGCTTAAAAAGCTTTGCAAAGCCATCTAGCAGAGGTGCCGAGATTCTGAAAGTCCTTTTCCTGCCCCACCGGGTTCTTTTTCCTATAGATGGAACAGTTTCCATGGAAACCTGAATGTGTACCGGGGAAAGCTGGAAGAAGCCCTAGAGATCCACAGCGCTATCCGAGAAATTGATGACATCCTAGAGAGAATCAGTGAGAAGGTAAAGATTGGGGGGGACGGGGAGGGGAGAGGCTTCCAAACGGCCTGTATTGAGAGTCTTCTCTTGCTCTTGGGATGATTCCCTGACCCCCTTTGGAAAACACAGTTCAATTGTTAATTCTGTTGAAACAAGAGCATAGGTTATTCAAGGCCAGTCTTCTTTTGATTTCCTAAAAGCTCTCTCTCTACATGGTTATCTTGGGAAAGGTTAAAACATACTCTGCATCTGTAGCCAATTCTTTAACAGTGAAAAAATAAAAAGTTCCTTCCTAGAGGGGAGAACTCCAGTGCATTCTTAACAAACAAGAAATTCCAGTCTGGGAATTCCCTGTAACTGCTTTGCTATCAGCTAATGAGCTAAGAGGAGTATAACAGATCATGAGGCTGATGTACTAAAGTTCAAAGTTGCTTCGTATAAAAATGCATAAAGTGCCCGCAAACATTAAAAAATGCCAATATTTTGGCGTTTTTCTGCGCAAAGCTCACTTTTGAGAAGTAAACTTTTGCTGTGTGCAAATGTGTTTTTTTTTTAATTCAACCTTACTGAGCTGCTGTGATGCGGTGTCATGTAAAGCAGCTCGTTAATGTAGAACTTTGCAAAAAGTGAAAGACACTATTTCCACAAAAAAGATAACTACATCTCATTAAGGTGTAAAGTACCTTTTTCAGCTGTCCTGGGGGAACTGAACTTTGTGCACACTGGACGTGCTGCATTAATGGGGCCACATGGCCCAATGGAAGCCCCACCCCCAGAGACCAAATCACTGAAATTAGCAACTCCCCCTCCCATTCTGCCAAGGCGCGTAAATCTTACGAAAAAGAACCCCTTGGAAAACTCTGTCCTCTGCAAGCTCCACCCCTATAGAGAAAATTGGGCCAAAGTCCCGTAGTGGGTCCTACCAGCCTCCTGAAAGCTTGCCCCATAGTTGTGGTGCTTTGCAAGGGACCGGGAGCAAGCCCCACTTACTGTTGCCCTACCAGCACCATCGTGGAAAATGGTGCGGGTTGACACCATGTGCTCCTTATACTGCAGGGCAAAGGGGTGCGTGGGATCAGCCTGCACGCTTAAAAACGTTTCAAGAAATTTGGTTTTCCTTTCTATCCTTATCTCCCTCAGTTTCCCTCCTCTTTTCTCAAGACACTCTTTTATCTGTTTCCCTTTATTTTTTTCTTCTTGGTCCTCACCTATTCTTTCATCTTTCCTCCCTCCTCCTTTCAATTTTCCCCTCTCTTCCTTCCATCCTCCACACCTCTCTGCTTCCCTCTTTCACCATGCGTTCCTGTCTTCTCTTTCCCTGCAGAGCGCCCTGATGCAGGCGTTGGACTATGGGAAGGATGTGGAGAGTGTGGCAAACCTCGTCCGAAGACATGAAGAAATGGAGCGAGAGATCAAAATAATACAGTCTAGAACTGAGGTGAGATGCAAAGGGAGGGAAGGTGGGGCTGTTATTGTAACCCTTCCTTGGTTTGCCTGTGTCTGATGTCAGATCAGGTTAACCGGTTAGGTGATGAGTGGAAAAGAAAGAAGAGCGGGAGAACAGTGTGCATTTAACAGATAATTAATTTTTGTGGTACATATTTTGAGTTATCTAGGGTTTGCTTTGAGGGGGGGTAAGAAAATGAGAGGGGATGAAAAAGAATATGGAAAAATTGATTGTTACATATGCAAATGACTGTTCAGGTAATGTTATGTATGTATTTTATAGAGTGTTATCCCTTTCTTTGTTAATGTTTAGTTTGGGCAATGTATATTAGGTGTCAATTTGGGCACCAATTTTAATTGTTTTAATGGTTTAAAGATTGTTTTATTTCCTATGTTTTATAAGAAGCATGTAAACCGGCTTGAAGAAACTAACGAAAGTTTTGGTATATAAAAAGGTTAAATAAATAAATAATAAAAGACTGTATATGAGGTTGTATTTTGTTGTCTTTATGATGTCTTTGCAGTCTTTTCTTTATGGAGTATCTTGTAATATTGCTGTTTAATAAATATACTTTAAACTAATTGAAAAGAGATGGTGATAGTGATAAAACCAAAAATATGTACCACAAAAATTCTAGTCCAGATGTCTTTTTCTGGTACATCCAGACTCCAGTAAGTATTATAACTAATATATATGAGCATCCCCCCCCCCCCCCCAAATCATACTCTCCCACCCAAGGATCCAACACCATTTTTCAATTAAATAAGAAGGTAGTATCTGCTCAAATGAAGCAGAAATCATAATGGAGTGATCCCCAAACTAGGCTACAAGTCTTTGTGCCAATGTAGAGATCTGAGATCGTGCCCCTTTCTGACAGTTCCAGCCATAGTCGGTGGGATAGGGGCAGCTTTGAGTAGCTCCTGTTTACAGGATGCACAGGCACTTTAAGCCTGTGTACACCGCAGCCAGTTTTCAATATGTGCAGGGGGGGGCATGCATGGGCAGAGTAGAGAGCGTGCATTTGAAAACAGGGATGCGTGTGCGCTGTTTCACTCCTTCAAATCAAACATGCACACAGGAGGGCCTCTTCATAACCCGGCTAAAAGTGCACTCACTATGGAAGCCCCCCGCCATATGTTTAGCTGGGCAGAGGAGGGTAATATTCAGACAGGCCAATTTCCCTGGGCATTCTTCTGTTTACCCTAGAAAACGGCTTCAAATAATGCCCTCCACAGCTCTTGTGCACTTTTATAACATTAAATTGTTACATCAGGTAAGATTCTGTAAATTATTATCAACCTTCATGCCCAGCGCCATAAAACCCTCAGGAATGTTATAACTAAGGCGACTGAAGTTAATAGACTTATAGTTCCTCCAAATTTAGTTCTATTAGATTCCTCATATGCCTCTGTGAGAAACCGGGGAACCGAGGGACTGTGTGAAGAACGTCACTTGATAAATGTTCTTTGGCTTTCTAGAATGGCCCATATTTCTATAGAAAGGTCCCATCAGTTTTCTTTTGGAAAATGGAGAAAACTACCACTAGGCAGTCTTATAAAAGAATGAATAATTTGAAACCTCTCTCTGCAGGCACTGAAGCTGGGAGCAAACTCTCTGTCTAGAAGGAATAAGATGATGAATGATCAACTAGCCACAAAGCAAAGGGAGATGGCAGACAGCTGGTTTCAGCTCCAGGAAGAGGCCAAGCAAAGGTAGGCACTCAGTGGGGACTCCAAGTTCATGATGTACATGAAACTCCTTTTTAGGTAGGTGGGTTCCAACCCCCACAAAGGCTATTGGGTTCTTCACTAGTCAACAGTTGAACAGAGTATTAGGGATGACATTGACTAGACTTCTCTGGGGATGGACAGGCTCCACTGTAGACTCAGAGCGTGGAGTTTATCGCAGCGTATTCTTTACTCTTATCCCTGGGGCAGGACACTTAACTCAAAGAGGTCAGACTGAGGCTATTGAGGAGGTTCCATGAGATGTATTTCAATTACAGAAGCAAAGTAAAAGCCAAGATCCAGTCCCCAGGCAATTCTTAATGAATGCCATTACCTCTTTCTGACACAATCGGAGGCAGCATTTAAGCACAATCCTAGCAGCATGTTGTGTTTCTGGCAGGCTCTACGCATTAGCACAACTCCCCTCTTTCAAAATCAATAGGACTTCTGAGATCACACAGCTAGGGTGAGGCCACTTTCTCCCTCAGCTGATGTTGTACCCAAATTCCTGAAATCTACATCCATGCAAACACACACAGTTCCTACTCATAGTTTGTCACTGTCTCCAGAAGTTATTCTCAAAGAAAGAAAAAACATGATCCTCCTAGAGGTGAAAGCTGATTCTCACCAAGAGAGATGTTACCCCTTCATTTTCTTCCTGCAGACTCACAATGAACACTCGGCAAGAGCCTTCTAGAAAGCTTATACTAAACATAAGAGGGTCTTCCAAACCATGGGACAAGGGCGTCCCAAACCTGTCCTAGTGATCCCACAACCAGTCAGGTTTTCAGAGTAGCTGCAATCAATATGCATGAAATCAATTTGCATATACTGAGTCTCCAGTGTATGCAACTTGATCTCATGCATATTCATTATGGATATCCTGAAAACCCAACTGGCTGTGGGGGGTCCCCAGGACAGGTTTGGGAAGCCTTGGCTTATTTTTTTTTTTTTTTATTATTATTTCAATTTATGAATCACCTTCCTTGAATGTACTGTTGGTAGTAGGTATGTCCTGATCACTCTGTGCCATGGGGGCTACATGAGGTAAAGTGAAGTATGAACATCAGAGCAATGCGCTGTGAACTTCAGTCGATGAAATTGCAAGTCACCTGGAAGGAGAAATCAAAATTTCTTGAGGGCAGATTTAGCAGAGGCTTGCTTCAGTGCCAAAAATCTTCACATACTTATCAATGAAAATGTTTCAGGATTTTCAAAGGGGAAAATACCAGAGTAAAAAATGCAACAGTTTGTCCACAGGATCAAAAGTTTGCTGAGTCTGCTATAGTTTTATTGAATGCCAGTTGTGGTAGAATGAGAGGGTTTCTTTGGTAGCAGCAAGTGTAGAAAGCCCTGTGTAGGGAATGCTGCCTTGTAAAGATAAATCACACATGGCAATGCTGAGAAAATCTGCAGAAACGTAAACCAGAAACATTGCTTTCTTCAGGAAAGAGAAGCTGGAGGCCTCATACCAGCTGCAGAGATTTAATTCAGATAGGAGGGAGCTGCTGGACTGGGCACAGAAGGTCCGAGAGATGACAGAGGGAGGGGCTCTTCCCAAGAGCACTGCTGAGGTTGAGACAATGATGGAGGAGCATCATGAGAGAAAGGTAAGCACAAGCCCTAGGGCTTCCTGCTGTATTGGCAAGACACGAAGACAGTCATTTAGCCCTTTACAGAAGCCTCAAAAACAGAAAGTGATCATTGGATTGTTAGAGCCACTAATGTGACTCCCAGGAAGCGTGTGTGGGAGAGACCAACCAGTGGGACTATAATATTTATTATAACCCTGGTATATAAACAAAGCACACAATTAGAACCTACTGTAAGCCAGTTCTACACAGAAATGTCTTTCCATGTCTAGCTACTTAAATGAACAGGAGTTATTTCTCACCCAAGCCGTTCTCCTCCCTACTTGGGCCAGAAGCAAATGAAATAAGAATGCCAATGTCCAGTCAGTAGTCATTTGCTGTCACTGTTGCTGCTGCAGCTGGACCATGTGCTATTTTCACACACTCATTATTATAGCCTTTTGTTTCTCAGGCCTTGCTTTGTCCCAGGCCAACATTTTTCTCTTATCTTTCCAACTGGCAATAGAGATCCTTTGATCCATGCTTGACTGAGCTGTTCCAGTAGCTGCTTATCTCTCTCAGGAAACAGGGAGAGATGTCTTTGCAGGCAAATGTGGGAGACCATTTTTGTTGTTTGAAAATACATAGAAACATATATAGAAGTGACAGCAGAAGAAGACCAAACGGCCCATCCAGTCTGCCCAGCAAGCTTTCACACCTATTTGTTTTCATACTTATCTGTTACTCTTGGCCCTTATAAGTAACTTTTTGGTTCCAATTCCCTTCCACCCCACCATCAATGCAGACAGCAGTGCTGGAGCTGCATCTAAGTGAAGTATCTAGCTAATTGGTTTGGGGTAGTAACCGCCATAATAAGCAAGCTACTCCCACGCTTGTTTACCCTGCCTGTGCAATTCAGTCCTTCTTGGTTGTCTGAATATAAATCCTCTTTACTTCATTCCCCCCTGCCATTGAAGAAGTGAGCTGCGCTGGATATGTATTCCAAGTGAAGTATCAGGCTTAATTGATTCGGGGTAGTAACCGCTGTAACAAGCAAGCTACACCCATGCTTATTTGTTTACCCAGACTATGTAATTCATTCCTTGTTGGTTGTTGTCTGAATATAAATCATCTTTTCTTCATTCTCCCTGCCGTTGAAGCAGAGAGCTATGCTGGATATGCATTGAAAGTGAAGTATCAGGCTTATTTGGTTTGGGGTAGTAACCACCGTAACAAGCAAGCTACTCCCCTGCTTTTTTGTGGATGCAAATCCTTTTTTCCACATTTCCTCTTGCCGTTGAAGCATAGAGCAATGTTGGAGTCGTATTAACCGTGTGTATGTTTATTGAATAAGGATATTAATCTCCAGGTAGTAGCCGTCATTCCCGCAAGCAAGCCACCCCCGTGCCTGTTCTCTTCATTCACATCCTCTAGACTTTATGGATCCACAGTGTTTATTCCACGCCCCTTTGAAATCCTTCACAGTTTTGGTCTTCACCACTTCCTCCGGAAGGGCGTTCCAGGCATCCACCACCCTCTCCGTGAAGAAATACTTCCTGACATTGGTTCTGAGTCTTCCTCCCTGGAGTTTTAAATCGTGACCCCTGGTTCTGCTGATTTTTTTGCAACTGAAAAGGTTTGTCGTTGTCTTTGGATCATTAAAACCTTTCAAATATCTGAAAGTTTGAATCATATCACCCCTACTCCTCCTTTCCTCCAGGATGTACATATTTAGATTCTTCAGTCTCTCCTCATAAGTCATTCGATGAAGACCCTCCACCTTTTTTGTTGCCCTTCTCTGGACTGCTTCTATCCTGTCTCTGTCCCTTCGGAGATACGGTCTCCAGAACTGAACACAGTAATCCAGGTGAGGCCTCACCAAGGACCTGTACAAGGGGATAATCACTTCCCTTTTCTTACTCGATATTCCTCTCTCTGTGCAGCCCAGCATTTTTCTGGCTTTAGCTATCGCCTTGTCACATTGTTTCACCGACTTCAGATCATTAGAGACTATCACCCCAAGGTCTCTCTCCTGCTCCGTACATATCAGCCCTTCTCCCCCCATCGAATACAGTTCTTTCAGATTTTCACACCCCATATGCATGACTCTGCACTTCTTGGCATTGAATCTCAGCTGCCATATCTTTGACCACTCTTCCAGCTTCTTTAGATCCCGTCTCATTCTCTCTACTCCTTCTGGCATGTTCACTCTGTTGCAGATCTTAGTGTCATCCGCAAAAAGACAAACCTTATCTTCTATCCCATCCACAATGTCGCTCACAAAGATATTGAACAGGACCGGTCCCAACACCGATCCCTGCGGCACTCTGCTTAACACTGCTCTCTCTTCAGAGTAAGTTCCATTTACCATCACACCTTGTTTTCTGTCCGTCAACCAGTTTGCAATCCAGGCCACATTGTCTTTGAGTTAGTCATGCAGCTTGTTAGCATTTTGGAGGAAGTATGTTTTTGCAGGTAGTTAGATCTTCATTTCATGCCAAATGTCCTTGAAGCTGCTAAGCATAATTTTCTTCTGTGGGAAAGTGTAACTGTGCTCATGAGATCATCCACAAGTCTTTTCTGCATACTGGCCCAAGGCAGGGAATAGGCTGACAATCCTTAACCTAACTGACTAGGCCTCATTGACGAATGCAAAGCTAATGTTCACGTCCACCCAGCGTTAGGCTAACCCTAACAGGATCACAGCCTTAAGTCATCATTGAGCAGCACTACTCACTTTTTTTTTAGAGCCAAAAATAAGCAATATATCACTCCTCACACTTCTGTAATTCATAATATTCTTCCCAACCTGATGCTTACTGACCTGCTGCCCGCTCCAGATGCAGCTTAGAATCAGGGCTGCTGTGTGACTGAATCTTCTAGTAGCAAAAGAACTAAAGATTCTAGAGAATAAAAAGTGAAAAATATATCAGATCAACATTCATTCTATCTAGAATATTTGTGGGCTTCAACACAGCGATGTTCTGGAGAGGAATCCTTTATACTCTTGGGAGCACGCCTCTTGTTAATTTTTCATTTCACAAAATAACGTATCTCTCATGGAATGGAAGAGACCTGCAGAGATCCCATTCATAAGGAACTGAAAGCACATCCGTGTGGATGACCCAGGTTTGATTCCTGGATCAGCTGGGATCAAGAATGCTGTGGAGGCAGCATTCACAGCCCCTGGGGGAGGGACTCCAAGTCATTGTATGACAGCACCACCTAGTGGCTGGATTTGGGGCCCACGGTTTCAGGGTTCTGGAAGGAGCCCTGGTGCATGGTCCCCAGCTGAAGATTGTCACTGCAGTGTTTGGACTGAGTGAGTTGGGAGGGAATATAAAAGATGGAGCTGTAGATGAAGACTCATCATAGCAGATGTCAACCTAGGTTCCTACTGAGCTGGAAGCCCAAAGGAAATTGCTGGGACAAAAAAAACTTAGTGTTACTGGACAGTCCTCTAGCATAAGCACTCTGTCTTCTCTCCATGCTTCAGGCAGAGATCGAGGCACGAAGAGAGAGATTCAACTCACTCCAGAGCACTGGGCAGAAACTTGCTGCTGCTGGCCACTATGCAGCTCCTGAGATACAGCAATCACTCTCCAACCTAGAGCAGGCCTGGACAGACTTGATCCAAGTCTGGCAGGAGCAAAATCTGAAACTGGCACAAGCTCGGGATTTACAGGTAGGTAGCGAGATAATAAGCAGCTGATGGAAAAATGCAGCACTGCAACGGTGCCCAGTCCAGAAACATCATGAAGCATTTACTTATTGTAACCCCTAACGAACTCTTGGCAAAGAAAAAGGGGAACATTTTGTTGATGCAGGGTATCAGCTAGCTTGCACCTGGGGATTTTCAGTGGGGAGAAGCAACAGCTTTGGGGCCCACAGGGTTAGGACACATGCACCATTAGGTAAAAAAAAAAATCCCTACCAATACCAGCAAGTGTTATTCCAGAAAATAGGGTATTTGTGTTGTATTATGTGGCTTACGTTTGTGTATTGTAATGAATGTGTGATTGATATATGTCCTTGATCGATGTCTGTTGTTTGATGTATTGGATTTATGTGATATTCTTTTTATGTGTAAGCATCTATTTAAGTTTTGTATTAAAATGAAAAGTCAAGAGTTTTTGATGATTAGCTTTTGGGAATCACATAGGACTTCACATTTTGTCTAGATGTATTGTTTCAGAAAATAAGACCATTTACTAATGTACAAAATGTAGATGAACAATTTGGCAGACAGTACATTTGGGTTTGGTGCCATCCGTGCAGAAAACAAAACTCTAAAACAGTCCAATTATTACAGTCACGGAAATTTGCAGACTTCTGGATATTTCCATGAAGCAAGCCCTTATTCGGGTAGAGCAGATCTCCTTCATTAGCAGAAAAAAGGAAATTAGAAAAAAAAGTCTGCTAAACACTTATAGTTGAGTTCCTACTGATTCCCTCCCAGTCAGCAACTCTACAGATGATTCACACATGTGGAAGAAGCTCTCCCTTTTGACTCCAACCAGTAAATCCTTTCATAAGGCAAACCAGTGAAATCAAGGTGTATGTGACTAACTCCTTTCACCAACTCTAGCCTCTGGTCCTCTCTTGCTTACAAGTCCTTGTGGACCCAAGCTGCTTCCAAATCCTGGGGGCCTGTGTGTTCCTGCCTTGAGCCTTTGCTGTCTTCTTAGGACAGAAGCCTGGAAGAATGAACATCAGCCAAAGTGGGCTCATGAGTTTTCTGAAATCACACTGCTTAACAAGAAGCTTCCCATTGCCGAATGTCAGGGAACACTATACACCCGCACTGTCTCTGACCTCATACAGCCAGCATCTGTGAAGAGATTGATATATACAGTATGTATGTATATATATATATAGTAAGGAACACTTTGGTGACACCCTTACATTATATTAGTGGCAGCTACAAAATCTGTGCCTGACGAGAAGAAATATGGAAAATTAGCATCTGATTCTAATATCACCTCAGAATAGCATGGCTGAGTTCAGTGAGGTCCATTTTTGACTCCAGATGACACTACCATTGTTTTTCTGTCTCTTTCCTCCATCATTTGTGTTCATGCAGCTCTTTTACATACTGGGCCTGATATTCAAAGCACGATCGGCACTATTTAGCCGGATAAGCGGGACTTATGTGAGTAAGTAGTGGCCCCTGAATATGTGCCTATGGTCAGCAGCTGCCGCCTAATCGTATAAGTCCCTTATAAGGCTAAACGTAGGCATGTACAGGGCAGATCGAGGGTGGAGCAAGTTAGCTGCATAACTTATACGGCTAACTACTGATAGTCGGAGTTAGCAGGATAAGTGTGTATATATATATATATATATATATATATATATATATATATATATGCATATATTCAGCGGCTTCACTGTGCCGCTGAATATACATTGTAACTTACCTAGATACGGTCTAACTGGCTACTTACAGGCCCAGCTTTCAGTATCTACCCCACTGTTTCTTCTGATGGCTAACAATGAATTATCTTACCCTAGCTTCTTAAAATCACTTTCTGTTGCCATATCTTCGCTTCATCAAATACTCATGGGGGACACTATTCAAAGGCATTTAGATGATAAATTGCAAGTTATCCAGCTAAATGGCAACCTTTTGAATATTGAGCCATTTATCCTTCATTCATGGTCTATGGTGTCACAAGAGCGCTTTAAACCAAGGGGCCAATCTTCAATAAGGTGGCGAGCAGACAAATTGTTCAGCTAATGTTAGCCAGATAACTTGTCCTGGATATTCAGCATACTCACCTAAAATCATCTGGCTACATGTGGCTGGATAACTTTAAAACCTAACTGGCTATGGCCTATATTTTCTAAAACACCGCGGCGTTGTGAATCACGCAGGGCGGGCCTGCGAAAGCTGGCAGTGATTGCGCCTCTGCGGTGTGATCGCTGCCGGCTTTCGCACCCAATAGCGCCATCATAAAAGGTAGTATTATTGGGCACAAAATGGGCAGTGAAAAGGCTCCTTACCTTTTTGCCGTCCACGCTGTCTTTGTGGCATCCGCCCCGACTCCTCCTCTTCCAGGGCAGATGCCGCCCTGACTCCGCCCCTTTTTAGCTATCACACGCGAAACGGCCCTTTTTGCATGCGTTAGCTTTAAAAAATGATCCCCTATGTTTGAATATAACTGGTTACATTTAAGAGTTATCCAGCCACGTGTGACTGGATAATTTGCCACTTAATCGGATAATACTCAAAAGATATCTGGTTAAGTGGCACTGTTTTGAAAAAATAAGAAATGAAAATGTGGGCATGTGGCTCAATTGCCACCTCTCCCCCACAATTTAACAAATGGTCCTGCCAGGCTGAAGGTGCATAAGGCACATGAAAAGATGTGGTGGGGTCTGCAGTTTGGCCTCTGCACCCTTCTTAGTTCCTCAGAAAATGCCCAAAGTGCTCTACCCCTCCCATTCATCTGGTACCTTTAGAAATGTAGGCCTACCTAAACCAGGCAGACTGCTGAGGAGAGGAGGAGACTCAAAAGACCCAGGCAGGCTGCCAGAGAAGAGCCCTTCAGTTTAAGGCAGAGATTAGAGCTGGGTGACCAACCATCAGCCCAATTGGAGCAGTGGTTCATGGGATATTTCTGGATCCAGAAACTGATAAACCTAGTCAACTTTAGAGTACAGCTCCCTCCAATGCTCCGAATTAATCCAGCGTTTCATGTCTCCTTCTTAAGAACTGTTTTTGGGACCCTGCCATCATTGATGATTGAGAGGCAACCAGAATTCCAGGTGAAACAGATCCTGGATTCCAGAATAATTTGAGGATGACCACTATTTAGTGAATTGGGACTGCTGGAGACCGGAAGACAATCCCTGGAAGTCAGCACGCAGTGTCCATGTGGAAAGCTTGGTGAAGTGTTTTCGCCAAAGATATCCTCAAACTGGGCTTAAGAGTCCCAGGAGGGGCAGTCTGAAGAAGGAGAGAGTATTGTCAGGCATAGCTGGGCTTGAAGCATCAGCCCTGGAGAATCAGTCATGGTGCTTGATCAGCAGGCCATCACACTCCCAGATACAGGGGAAGAAGGATCAATAGCTTAGCCTGCAGATGCAAGAGGAAAAGAAAAGCTGCCATTGGTCAACAAGAGGGCTACCCCTATTAACTAGAACATATGTTATTATTTTATTACTTTATTTACTTGACCACAATTCTATTAGTACCATCAAAGCAGTTAACAAACAAATATACACATATGTTTCAGTACACATGTATATTTCCAATGCAATAAGAAGCATACTTTCTCTACACATTTTATAAATATATGCGCATATATTTTGCACTCAAAATAATCATGACACTCTGCGAATGAACACCCAGAATTAAACGCGGAGGCGGGTATTATAGAAAGAATGTGTGTACAGGAGGTAATTTTCAAAAGGCGCTATGCGCATAAAACTGGGTTTTACAGTTTACGTGTAAATGCTACTTTTATGCATGTAACGCCTTTGAAAATTCACTCCATAGGGCTGAATTGTCTAAAGGATTTACGCGCCTATGGGCTTTTGAAAATTGCTAGAATATATGTTACTTTTCTTAGCATAAATTCTTTGAAAATTACCTCTCACTGAAAATATTTGTGCACGTGCATTGAATCACCGGGTTGCTGATACTTCCACTAGTTCAACCTATTCTTCTAGACCCTGTAGTAATTCACCCCCCACCAGTTCACCCAGATGTCCCAACCGAAATCTGCAGACAACAGAAAGTCCAATTTCACTTGCGCGAGTCAATTAGCAGGTCTGAAAGTGTGTGAATAAATCAGGTAATGTGTAATTTTATATCTCTCAAAAAATAGGAACTACTGTGCACACTTCTGAAACCCAACCTAGAGCACACCTAGTACGCACCTTTTTCCCCCGATTCAATGTACGCACAAAACTGAAAATACATGCATACTCACGATATGCGTACATCCTGTTTACGCACGGATATGCTGGTTTTACATGTGGAACCCCTTTGAAAATTCACCTCATAATATCTAAAATGCAAAAAAAAGCATGCAAGTCCTAACTCCACCCCAGCTCCGTCCCCTGAAATATCTAACCTCAGTTTGCATAAAAGTACACGCAAAACTGGCATATATGCATAGTTTGATGCAAACTGAATCCCAGGCTACTTTATAACTGTGATTTACAAGCATAAATCCTGACCCCTGATTTTCCCACTCGCAGCTTTATTGGTTTTGACCATTTGTTTAATAAATGGTCCTGATCACATGAACACATATGGAAGATAACTTTCAAACAATTCTGTGTGGTGGTATGTACCTGCTAGTATTTTATAATCTGCGCATATCATAAAATATCTGTATCTCTACCCCACAACATAAGGGCATATGCATGCTTATGTGCAAATACATACAGGGGCGGATTTTCAGAGCCCTGCTCGCCGGTGAGCCTATTTTACATAGGCCTACAGGCGCGCGCAGAGCCCCGGGACTCGCGTAAGTCCCGGGGTTTTCGGAGGGGGGCGTGTCGGGGGCGGGACCGAGCGCAGCGGCGTTTTCGGGGCGTGTCAGCAGCGTTTTGGGGGCGGGTACGGGGCGTGGCTACGGCCTGGGGCGGTCCGGGGGCGTGGCCGCGCCCTCCATACCCGCCCCCAGGTCGCGGCCCGGCGCGCAAGAGGCCCGCTGGCACGCGGGGATTTAAGTCTCCCTCCGGGAGGCGTAAATCCCCCAACAAAGGTAAGGGAGGGGTTTAGACAGGGCCGGGCGGGTGGGTTAGGTAGAGGAAGGGAGGGGAAGGTGAGGGGAGGGCGTTAGAGGATTCCCTCCGAGGCCGCTCCGATTTCGGAGCGGCCTTGGAGGGAACGGGGGTAGGCTGTGCGGCTTGGCGCGCGCCGGCTATACAAAATCAATAGCCTTGCGCGCGCCGATCCAGGTTTTTTAGCAGATACGCGCGGCTCCGCGCGTATCTGCTAAAATCCAGCGTACTTTTGCTTGCGCCTGATGCGCCAGCAAAAGTAAGCCAATTCGCGCTATTTGAAAATCTACCCCACAGCGCATTGAAAGCGAGTATTTCAATGCATGAATGCACATACTTCTTCTACGTCATTTAAAAATATACATATGTATATTTTACATGCGAACATAAAGTAGGACTTGTGTAAAAACCAATTTACATGCGTAAATTGGCATATTTTACAAAGCGCGAGTAATTGAAATTAGTTTACCAATTACTCCACCAGTTCACCCAGTCCTTCTCCAGACCATCGAGACCCTTCTGGTTCTTCAGCCTGAACTCCCCCCAGTTCACCCAGCCCTCCCCCAATCCTACACAATAAACAAAGCCTGATATCAGTTACGCAAGATAATTAGCAGGTGTAATATTATGTAAGTAAGTTGCCAATGTATGCACGTGTCTTTTAAATAGTAACTAACATGCATAACTGCTGCCAACCCCAGAATGCTCCTAGACTACCCATTTTTTACGTGGATATATGTGCGCACAAAATGTAAACTACTTGCAATCTTTTGGCTTTTATAAAATAGCGATTATGCGAGTACAGGCTGCTTACGAATGGATATGCTAATTTTTACATGTGTAACTCTTTGAAAATTACAACAGCTGTCTCCACTGTGGGTCCCTACTGCTAAACCCCTATGCACATGGACCCATGCCCTAATATTCATAAAGACCAGGCAAGGGAAAAATATAGATGTGTGTGTGTGTGTGTGTGTGTGTGCGTGTGCATGTGCGCATGTGTGTGTGTGTGTGACATCCTGGGTACAGACGCTACCCAATAAGTTTTTCTATGAATGTAAGTTCTTCATTCCAAAGATAAGCAGACTTTCTGAGAGCTGTGGGAATTTCTCACCCTTTTTTGAGTGTAATGGGAAGGAACTTCAAATTCTCTGATGCAGTTTTTATTTTAACCACACACAGATATTCCTTGGCTACAGTGAGCAGAATGAAAGCTGGCTGAGCAGCAAGGAAGCTTTCCTCGCCAATGAAGACCTGGGGGTAGGTAGAGTGAACTGCTTCTCGGCTCTTGCATTGCACTAGGGTGGCTCCCTCTTGTAAACTTTGGGAAGAAGACAGCATTGTGAATATAAAAGGTGGAACAGATGCTCATTAATTACTGGCATAATATTTGTATGCATTTTTCACTGAAGACACCTGATGTATAACTACATTAAGTTAGTGTAGTAGGAATTTCTTTGTCAACAGACAGCATTCATCAGACATCCATTCTCCTTTTATGTTTTTCATGTGTTGCTTTGATTATTGCAAATATACCAATACTGCTAAAACAACAGAAAGTATATGGTAATAAGCATACTGCATGTATTTATAGCTTATAGCTATCTAAGCAATAACACGTCAAGAAGATATACCCAGGTACATTTATTGGATGACATATCCCAGGTGAATCGTGTTATATGTTATTGCACTTTCCAGGCAGATAAAGATGCAAACAAAGCAATGCACTAGGAGCAGGTGGCAAGATTTTTCTTTTTTTTTTTTGTAATTTAAAGTTTATTGAAAATCATAACCGCACAGTAATACACACTAACACAAAGCAAACATTATCAAGGTTATGAACAGAATAGTTGAAGTAATACCCTCTCACCACTCCCTCCTAATACACAGGAATGCATACAGTTCAGTAGGCGAATGAGCAATCAAATAATGGCTTAATAAGGACAGGAGTGACAAGATATTTCTTAGTGCTTAACAAGGTGTATGCTTCTGAGCTGAAAGAGGGACTTCATCATTTCATCTTGTTTCTAATTGCTCCAAGACAGGAGGACTGGCTGGCTCAGTGGATTGGCTCAGGCATATTGAGCCTTTCCTTTTTTGGTTGCTGGTGAAATCTGGCAAGTCATTAACAACTGAATGTCGATCAGTGGCTGTGTGAAAGGAATTGATGGTCTCAGTTCAGTTTCAAGCCAATAGGGATGTGAATCATTTTTGAACGATTAAAATTATCGTCAGATAATTTTAAAATCATCCTAAATCGTCAGAGTGCACGATACAATACAAAGGCCCCCGATTTATCGTCATAAATCATCCTAAATCGTTAAATAGGGCACGGGAATTATTTGGGGGAGGGCGGGAAAACTGGCACACCAAAACAACCCCTAAACCCACCCCGACCCTTTAAAACCAATTCCTTACCCTCCCCCACCCTCCCAAACCCCACCAAAATGTTAAATTACCTGGTGGTCCAATGGGGGGGTCCCGGCGCGATCTCCCGCTCTCGGGCCATCGGCGCCATTTTGGCTGCCACTAATTAAAATGGCGCCGATGGCCCGATAAAACAAAACCCCACCCGACCCTTTAAATCGACCCCCCTTAGCCTCCCCCACCCTCTTGACCCCCCCAAAACCTTTTAACATTACCTGGTTGTCCAGGGGGGCCTCGGGGGACGATTTCCCGTTCCCAGGCATCAGCTGCGCTAAAATAAAATGGCGCCGATGCCCCTTTGCCCTTACCATGTGACAGGGTATCCGTGCCATTGGCCGGCCCCTGTCACATGGTAGGAGCACTGGCTGGCCGGCGCCATCTTTACTGATCAGCCCCTATTATACTATACTCTATAATAGGGGCTGATGAGTAAAGATGGCGCCGGCCATCCAGTGCTCCTACCATGTGACAGGGGCCGGCCAATGGCACGTTTCCGATTCCAATTCACATATCTTAACGATCAGATTTCCCCCCCCCCCCCCCCAGCCAACCTGATCGTTAAGACGATCTGGCACACGATTCATATCTCTACAATGGGTGTTCCATCCCTACAAAAAAAAACCCAAACCACCATCACCATAATTGGTACTAATTGGCCTTCTGCTTATCAGCTTTGTAAAATTCATCACATGCATTCTAACTCATTTCCCATTAATTTTGTACTGCTATAATTAATGCATGGTGCCTTGGTTTAAGGGAACTGCAAAAATAAATGAGCACATGGGAATTGTATAAATTACATAACATACTGAACTCTTCAATTATGGAAAACAGAGTATATGCCAAACCTCTCCTTCTGCCTTTAAACAGTGTCTAAGGGTGACATAAGATTCCAGGCCAGATGTTCTTTTGCAGGTTTAAACAGCAGAGAGCAGGGCCGCCATCAGGGCAGTATTCTTGGGCCTGCAGTATGGGGCCCCAGGATCTACTGCCACATATGGGGGCCCGCAGCCGCCAGGCAGCAGGTGTGCTTGGGGGATGTATTAGTTCATGGCAAAGAGGCCCACTGAGGCTCTCTCCGACAGTCTGTCGCCCAGGGGCCTACTGAAACCTGGAGCCGGCCCTGGGTGCGGGCCCCAGAGAAGGGAGAGAATCAATGCTATGCGTGTCTTTTAGACACGCATAGCATTGATTTACAGAGCACCGCAGACAGAGACTCGTCCGCGCGCTCTGTCCTGCCAGCGTTCACTGTCTGACGCGGCTGTGACGTCACCGCCCCGTCAGACAGTATGCGCCGGCAAAGCGCACGGGCCGTCGCTGTCTGCTTGCTAGCTGGAGGCCGAGGAGCCGCGGAGTCCCTGGAGCGCAAAGGGTAAGTAACAAGTTTGTTTTGCAGGTGCATTATCTATTTATTACTGGGGGGAGCTGGTGCATTATCTATTTATTACTGGGGGGACGTCTGGTGTATTATCTATTTATTACTGGGGGGCTGGTGCATTATCTATTTATTAGTGTGAACTAGGCCTAACAAGTCAACCGCTGAATGAATGGCCACATGAGGGAGGGTTTACATTGAATTTTCGGCTTCCGTAATCAAGCACATAATGTGTATGATCGGGAAGGCCCAAAGCATAGTAAGACAGTTTTTTATGTGCGAGAAGCACTTTTTTTCTCTTTTCTTGATTAAATGCATTTTTTTATTATAAGCAGCAGCTACTAAAATGATTTTGCAACAGACTTTCTTTGTTATATAGAACACAGTTGGAACACGGCCTTATACATAGTAAGCAGTTTATCATAGACCTTGATTACTAGCAAATGTTCATTATTTGTCTCTAGTAAATTCTGATAACCCAAAGAATGTACCATCACAAATCTGGCTCTCAAAAACGGAAGCAGAAAAGAGAGTGAACAACGTCTAAACGGCCTGGCAATTCTCTCTATTGAGCATGAGCTTGCCAGACAACTCAGTTACAAAGACTTAATTAAAGATTTTGCAAATCAGAAAGTAAGAAGACTGATTGCTTCATAAACCTGAATTTGCTGTTATTTCCACTATGAGTCGAGATGGACACAATTCAGTACTCACACTGAACTGCTTTATTGGATAGAACCCACTGGATTTCTCAGATACTGTGCATTTATCTAAGTGATTTGAGTTTGTTGACTTGTTTTTATTTTTTTACACCTATGGTGGAGTTTACACATAGGTATAAACATTGTTGCATATACTTTATCCACTGAATGCTTGTGGCCCAGACATTTTGGCTGTATGGGGCCTCAAAATTCCTGATGGCGGCCCTGGCAGAGAGACCAGCTTAAGTCCTGAGATAATGAGTAGTTATGCTCTACATACTGAGTTTTAGTTACACTGAATTATAATTTTAGAGAGATGTGTGGGGAGGGACTACTTACCCTGGGTGCGCGTAGATATTTACCATTGGGAGCTAAACTTCTGGTAACAGCACAGTGTTAATTGAGGTTCACTGCTTCTTTTCTCCTCAGGATTCCTTGGCCAGTGTGGAGAGCCTCCAGCAGAAGCATGAGCTGTTTGAGAAAGCCTTAGAAGCCCAGATGGAGAAGATCAATGTGATGGAGTCCTTTGCCTTGCAGCTGAGGCAGAACAAGCACTACGACTCCGAGAATATTGCCAGGAAATGTCAGTCTGTCCTGCACAGGTAACCAAGCCCCCTGAGTCTTCCTCTTTCCATTTACAGTCTACTTTATGGTCCTAGATTTCTCTTAATTTTAACGTCATTTTCCTGGTCGGTACATGTATAAATTGGAAGGACACTGCATCCAAACCTGACGCTGAATGAAGTGTCATTTTAGTGTAATCAATCTGGAACACTGAAAATGCTTTCAGTGTTGCTACGGTTGGCATCCTCTGCTCAAGAGAGCTCAGAGATCCAGGTGGACTATCTGTTTGTTGTACACTAAGTTGAGACCTACAAACTCAGTTCAGCCTAAACTGCAGATAAATTTAGGTTTTCTGGGATATTTGATAAGCGAATGTGCCAGGCTTTATGGGAGCAAATTTCACTTCGCGCACAGGGACGATTGTACCTACACAACTTTAACTGTATATTCAAAGAGAAACTTCCCAGCTAGTTTAGCAGATTTGCTGAAGTTTATACATGAACAAAAGTGCTCCTTGCGCCTGCTGTATCTGCATATGGAGTTAAGCAGGGGAAACTGTGTGCAGATATTTGAATATTCAATATCCATGTCTAGATTTCTCCCCCCAGCCAAGTTATGCCCCCAGGGAACGCCTACATTTAGAGCGGTCATATTTAGCATTTCTACATGTGGCAGTTTTCACACCAGGGGCCTTTGAACACTGAATATATTCACTTCCTTTTCTACGATAGGAAAAAGAAACTGTTAGAGAACGCTGATGCCCGAAGGAAAAAGTTGGAGAAGTCGTGGCTTCTGCAGAGGTTCCTACGAAATTGCTACGAGGTGCGGTTTGAGTTTAAATTGCTAATCTTGCTGAGCATCATAGTTTGAAGTAGCACTTTGAGGGTCTTTACAGAAAGGATTAGAGTTTTGGTGGGGATGGGGAGGCTGTTAAAAGGTAGTTAGCAATAAGAGAGACAGAAGCACACTCTAAATCCTAGGTAGAAGATATTGTGACATCTTGGTGGAGGTGATTAATAGGAAGAACGTTATCCCAGGCAAAAACAAAGCATCTTGTGTGGGGCAAAGAGAAATGTGTTAGGTGCATCAGTATGTAGACAGCCCCCCACCACCTACATGGAGGAGCAGAGGGCCCACTAAACTCTAGAAATATGGAGACAATGCCTACCCAGTCTGAGAAAGGGTGAGCAGAGAGCATAAAGAGGTTAAGACAGTGCTCCTGTAGAGCAGAGAGAATTCTAGAAAACTGATATCAGAAAACACTCTGTTTCTGCTGCAGTATAAACAACTTTGTATCTAAAGATCTGAAGACAATGCATCCTCCTTATATTGCGGAGCAGAAGGCGTTATTGGGACTGAAGACTTGAACGAGCTTTCTTTCATTCCTGGACACAGGCTGCGAGGGGCTTGTGGGCAACTTTGTCCATCGTTCAGTGTGGGAGATGGAGAGCTTTGGGGGTTTTGAGTTTGAGACCTCCTCCTTTGAGAGCAACTCAGTTGTTTTGTTTTTCCATGTTAAAAACAGCTTACAGAGCACATACTGAATAGTCCTTGAAGGTTTTATTAGATTCCTGTTTTGTTACAGTGTTCTCTTCTCACAGGTTGCTGCCTGGATGAATGAGAAGAGTAGCATCGCCTTGGATGAGAGCTGGCGAGACCCTAGTAATGTACAGGCCAAGTTACAGAAGCACCAGACATTTGAAGCTGAGATCATGTCCAACAGAAACCGCCTTGACAGCATCCAGACTGTAAGATCATCCAGGAAGGCAGTGGGTAGGATTGACCCAGCCTAACAAGTGTCTAGCATATGGAACAGCTGAGAGACACTATGGGTGGATAGATTGTACTGATGAATTCTCAGAAATACAGCAAGGGAGATGAAAAAATATATGAAAATCCAGGTAGAAGGGTGCATGCAAAGGGGGGGAGTATAGAACTGTCCAATTGGTGGAAGAACAGAGAACTTGATGCATAAATAGATGTGAGATAAACAAATTTGTAATCACCTATAAATAGTATAGCGTTGGAGTCTTAGTGTAGCGTATTAGGGGCGGCTGTGGCCGCAGGAACAGTTTCAGGAATGCAAGAAGACATGATTAACTTGGTACGGGTGAAATTTTTTATTTACAGTGGTCACAAGTGCATTAATCAACGTAATAGCTAACTTTGCATTAGGCACACATATTAGGTAGACATACAGTATATGGATATCCCGTGAGGTCCTACCAGCTCCCCTGAGGCCTCCTTCAGCTCTCTAGGCCTGGATTCTTATGGTAGGGTGAAGGGAACATCCCTTCAACCGGAATCCTTCGCAGTGTTCTGAACTGGGTTCCTTAAGGTAGAATGAGGGAGTTGTTGGTACACTCCGACATATATCCTCCCCCTCAGCTCGGCCTAGTCAGGTCGAGCATTCAGACATGCTTGGGGTACATGTGCACTCCCCCTCCGGTCGTACTGTCCCCACTACCTACGAGTTGTCTCCATGAATGTGCAAAATGGGGTAATCTCGCCCCAGGATTACTGGGTACAGGAGTTCAGGGAGGACACCCGCTTCTAGGACTGCTTGTCCTGTGACCGTGTCCAGAGGACATGGGAGGTTGAACACTTCTGTTCGTCTCTTTCCTCTTATAGCTGATGTGTTCTTGACACAGTAAATCCTGGCAAATGAGCGTTTTGCTACAGCTAGAATCCACCAAAGCCTGGGTAGAAACATCTTCTAGTTCTAACTGGATTATAACATCCTTAAGTCACGCATGCGGGATATCCACAAAATTACAGCTTTGGAGTTTTGACAACTTGGGATCCCAAGCATGTTCTCATGTGTCATTATCATTCTGGGGCTCTGTTCCATTCTTTGCTCCTTCTTGCATTGCTCTGCTAACTTGCGTTCGCACTCCATTTCATCAAGCCAAGGATATTCTTCCTTTGCATGACCTTCTGTTTTACAGACTCCTGTAGGGCCGATCGGGCTTCTGCCCTACCAGGCTCATTTAAAGACTCTTCAGTTTCCAGCTGCCTATAGGAACAGCGGTCTTCTTCATGCCCATTCTTCACACAAAAGTGCAAACAAAGAGGGTCTGAGAAGCCCCATTTCTGGGTTGTTCCCGTCTCTCCGGAGTCCCCTTTTCCTTTTGGTTTGCCAGTTGTTGCTGCATCAGAGCGTTATTTTAAGTGTGCTTACTTCTTCCCCAGGCATTGGCTGGGTCATGAGGCTAATGTTCATATTCACTTCAGCCATATCAATTGCCAAGTGTCCTTTCTGTCCACATTTAAAACATGTAGACAAGACTGGATTAGCATCTGGAACCCGGGTACAGAGGCTAAGTTCCCTTTCTCAGAGGATCATTTCTGAGGTCCTCTATCTTCTGTACCCTATCAGAGGACTGTTATGGGTTTTCCCTCCAAGCCCCTTATGCTAGCAGGCATTGACTGTGCCTGGTGGAAGGCTTCCGCCACTTCCAGGGCTCTCTTCAGGGTGAGCCCGATGTGTCAGCAGACCAATTCTACATGGGCCGGTCCAGACCAACCAAGAACTGCTCTAGGAGTATCTGATGACCTACTTCAATCCCTAACTTCCCTCCAGCTGGAGTCACTTCCACCTGGCATTTTTCCAACAATAGAAGTTTCTAAGGCTCTCCCCAGGCTGTAAGGCCACCCATTGGAACTGCTGCCAATTGTATTCTGGGGAGTACCCCTCTCTCTCACATTCTCATAGGAAGCCCTCCCATCTGGATTAGCGGCCTGGAACGCTGCTTGACTTTTGCCTTTGAACAAATTAGCCAAGTAAGTTGGTCCAGCTGGTCTCTGGCCAGGCCGACAGGCAGGCGATCCTTTCAGAGTTTTTTAGAAAAACCTCGGGGTCCTCTCCTCCCTTCATCTTAAACAGGATATGCGAAGGTGAAGGTGCCTGAGGTATTCTGGACATAGTCGATTGCAGGGCCTCAGCTAGCTGAGTTAAGACTGCACCTTTTTGCGTTAATTAGTCTTAAAGCCGCTGCTGCTTATCTATTTGTGTTTGTACAGCGTTTTGCAGCTGTTGCTGTCCTGTGGCCAGGACCTGGATTACTTGCTTCATTTTCTCTCCCTTTGGGGCCATCTCCCAAATGGATAATTCACACAAGGCAGTGAAAACAAAAAACACCTGCTGGTCTGTCCATACTACTTGACCCTTGACTGTTCAGATGGGGATAGCCCCCTTGGCTTGCTGTAGTAAAAATTAAAGTCAGAAGATCCCAAGAAAAAACTCTGCAAGCAGTTTTCTTTCTCTCTCTATCTCTTCAGGGAGGCTGTGGATTTTTACTTGTGCTTCCCACTTAAGCATAAAAATTCCCCAAACTGACACCTTGTGTAGCGTATTTGGGCCAGCTGCAGCTGCAGGAACAGTTTCAGGCACACATATTAGGTAGACATACAGCATACGGATATCCTGCAAGGTCTTACCAGTTCCCCTGAAGCCTCCTCCAACTCTCTAGGTCTGGATTCTTATGGTAGGGTAAAGGGAACCTCCCTTCACCCAGAATCCCTTGCAGTATTCTGCCTTAAGGAGGAACTGGGTTAGATACCTACCGGGCTCCTTAAGGTAGAATGACAGAGAGTTGTCGGTATACTCCATCACACTCTGCTAATCATTTTCTAGTTAACATGAAGAATCCTACCGCTGCACAGAATTTGTGCTAATTTTAAGAATATATATCTAACGCCTACTAGGGTATACAAAATGTAACAAGTTGCTGGGAGTCCAAACTTTTTACTGCTGAGTAGGGTTTTTTGAAAATGGTGGAGGGAAATGGTGTAGTGGACCAGGCTCAGAGAGCAGTCTTTTCTAGACACGAAACCTCTCTTCTCTGTGGATGAATAGACTTCCCCGCAAGTGAAGAGGTGTCCTCAGATTCACAATAGTTCACAGACACTCATGCAAACCCAAACCCAAGAACAAAAAGCTCAGTCCACACCATGAGTTGGTTGTTCCAGTAATGCCAAAGTTTATGAAACACAAAATGTAGGATGTCTTCAACAAGTTCAACGTTCTCACAGGCTTACCCAATATAAAGAAGCAGATAGCAAGACCAAAATATCCTTAGCAGCACTACAGATCCCTTAGCCAGGGGACTTCATTCTTGGCAAAATCCAGCACAATTCATTAGTAACAAGATCAGTCACCTATTCAGTTCTAGCAAGTGAGATAAATGATGAGCCTTCCATAGGCAAGCTATTCTCTCTGGTGTTGTCCTATGATTCCTCCCAGGGGCTCTAGCAAAGAGAAGCTAAGTCTTAAGCCTAAGAGTAGAGTCTAGTTATTGCTCTCTGCATATTTCCAAGGTACAGACGGAGAGATCTCTGCCTGTTGGTGTGGTGCTGAGTTGGATATAAATGATCTTGCCCTTTCTGTATTTTACACTCTGAATTACCAGCTCCTGATGTCCATACAAAAACAGTGCATTAATGGATGGGTTCCCAGGATGTGAAAGTTACATTTATTCTGAATTGATGTATATATTTATTCTGACAGAGCTTTGTTTTGTAGGAGGGGCAAAAAATGCTTCAAGCTGAACATTATGCCCCAAATGTAATCCAATCCAGACTTCTGGAAATTGAGGAGATGTGGAAGAAACTGCTGCAGAATTGTACTGAGAAGAAATCAAAGCTGCAGGATGCCTACAAGGTAAACATAAATGGGTCAGTCATAGAGCTGCATGAAGAGGGCAAGGGTTAAATCAGTTTTGCTTCAATCCCAGTCTTATTGGCTTTGTGATTCCAAGCACAAGTTTCTTATATTCCTTAAGTCTTTAGGGAGCCAATTTTCAGAAGCCTTCTTTGGTGCAAGTTTTGCACCCACTTAACTGAAATTGCAGGGGGTTCCTATTTGCACAGGTAGTTCAGGAAGAACTGTGTCACCTGTTTATTGTATACAGCAGGGTCATAGAGAATAATTAGCAATGTGTACATTTTAGACATTGTAAACACAAAGTTCCCAAATTATACTCACCGGAGCAGTCCAGAAGCATTGGTTTTTCTCCCCTACTAGCAGGTGAAGACAGTATAGGGCCACTAGGCCCTCAATTTTTTTATTTTTTTTTTTTGCAACCCTGCAGCTCAGCACTTATAAGCAGCTATATTCTTTTGAATATAGCCAGTTAAGGCTAAAGTTATCTGAGAACACGTTCCCAGATAACTTTAGACTTGCTCTCAGGCATGACTTGAGTTAACCGAATAACTTATCCAGCTAGCTCCAAGTATCTGAGTATGCCAGCTAAGTTATTTAGCTAACTCCACCCCTGCCCCAAAACATCCCCAATACACCCTTTTCTTATTCAGCTAAATCTTAACCAGATAAGCAAAGGGAATATTCAGAAGTTTCAATTTAGCTGTGAGTTATCCAGCTGAATGGCTTTGAATATTGACCTCTAAATTAATTTAATGAGTATGGGATAGTATTGTATCATCTTTCCAAGCACTAGCAAGCAGGGTATGACTCTCACTGTGGTCTCCTTTTGGCTTATATGCAGAGCAAATTGTTAAAAAGCTGCTGATTTCCAGTGTTGCCCTTGGGCCTTCACAAAGTACCTGCAGGAATTTGTAGGGATGTGAATCGTGTGCCCGATCGTCTTAACAATCGGGTTTCGGCTAGAGGGAGAAAAAAATCTGATTGGAGGTGATGTGAATCGGAATCTGTTCCGATTCACATCGTTAATTTTTTTTAGTGAGGCCCGACCCTTTAAAATTGACCCCTTACGTTCCCCCACCCTTTACGATGGCCACCGCCATCTTTAAAGATGGCGCCGGCCATCCAGTGCTCCTACCATGTGACAGGGGCCAGCCAATGGCACGGATACCCTGTCACATAGTAAGGGCAAAGGGCCATCAGCGCCATCTTTATGAGTGGCAGCCGATGGCCCGAGAACGGGAGATCGCTCCTGGGACCACCACTAGACCACCAGGTAATTTTAAAATGTTTTTGGGGGCTCGGGAGGGTGGGGGAAGCTAAGGGGTCATTTTTAAAGGGTCGGGTGGGTTGTTTTTTTTATCGGGCCATCGGCGCCATTTTTGAGTGGCAGCCAAAATGGCGCCGATGGCCCAAGAGCGGGAGATCGGTCCCTGCGCCCCCACTGGACCACCAGGTACTCGTAAAAAGTTTTGGGGGGGTTCGGGAGGGTGGGGGAAGGTAACGGATTAGTTTTATAGGGTCGGGGTGGGTTTAGGGGTTGTTTTGGTGTGCCGATTTTCCCGCCCTCCCCCGATTTACGATTTTTCACGATAAATCGGGGGAATTTCTATTGTATCGCGACTCTTAACGATTTTTGACGATTTAAAAAATATCTGATGATTTTTTTAAATCGTCAAAAAACGATTCACATCCCTAGGAATTTGCAGCATTTCAGCTTTCTGTACTGATTCTTTAAGGTCGCCCTTAAGGAAATGAATGGGGAGCATCATCAGCAATTAACTTTAAACTAAGTACTCTAAATGGTTGTGAAATTTCAGAAAATGACTAGGATAGGCATCCCCTATCTTACTGGGTTGCATACCTCAGCAGAGAGTGTAGGAAGAACCAGACACAACCCAGAAAAGGGTTTTATATTACAACCCTGATGAAAATCTCATGTAGAGCTGGAAATATTGGTAAATTAAACATGGCTTATCTGCATTTCACATAGAATAATTTTTGGTGTGCCTGGTTCTTTATATACTCTCTATATTAATAAACAGTGTTTGCCTAAACCAGAGTATACTATATAACCAGCTCTGTTTTTGTTTATCATATATGAATGTGTCTGTCACTGAGAAGTGCAATCTTTTGTCTTTAATTGTTGAATCCCTCACAGGGATACAAACAAAAGTAAACTTTCCTTATATGTAGGTCAGGGCTTCCCAAACCTGTCCTGGGAACCCCACAGCCAGTCGGGTTTTCAGGATATCCACAACGAATATGCATGAGATCAATTTACATATATGGAGTCTCCATGGTATGCAAATTTATCTCATGCATATTCGTTGTGGATATCCTGAAAACCCGACTGGCTGTGGGGTCCCCAGGACAGGTTTGGGAAGCCCTGGTAGGTGGATCAGAATTACACAACTCTTAAACGTTAATGCCTCCCATAGGCTCTGCACTTCCAGAGGAGTATTGAGGACACAGAGAAATGGCTAGATAACGTGTACTTTGAGCTGGATACCTCAGTCAATGGCAAGGACCTGGTCTCTGTGAACAACCTCCTGAAGAAACAGACTGATTTAGAAGAGGATGTCACCAGGCAAAGGGACCGATTTCAAGCACTTACGGATAAGGCCTGTGAATTCCAGCAGGGGAGGCACTTCCTGGCAGATGAGATGGCAGATAGGGTGGAAAACACAGTGCACAGGTGTGATGTCTTCAGCCTGAGGCCTTTCTTTTTCTTTTCTCAGTATGTGACTATGTTCTCTAATTTTTCATCCTTAGTCTTTCTCGTCTTTTTTTTTATTTTCTTCCATCTGTTCCTTTTCTTTCTCTTTGATTACTGTCATCTGCTGAGTGGTACCATCGTATGTTTCCATGATATTAAATGGATGCCCTTGAAACATGTCAGGTACAAGAGCCTGAGTGAGCCCTTGCAGAAGCGCCGTGCCAATCTGGAAGCCAAGAAGTTACTCTACCAGTTTTTCCGAGACCTTGATGATGAACTGGCCTGGGTCCAGGAGAAACTCCCTTTGGCCTCCTCCAAGGATTATGGCCAGTCTCTTGCAGCAGTCCAGAGCTTGCTGGAGAAGCACCAGGTAATGCCACCGGACACTGTTTTACCATTCTACACTAACTTTTCAATGGGTTTTATTTGTTTTCAAAATTCTAGTTTTTATATGAAAATTGTACAGAAAATATGTGGTTTAAGATCATTCCAATGTACAATCTTATCTAAAAAGAATTGTAAACCTTAAAACAGATCATATAACTTTTCAAAAGCAAACTACATTGTTTTATTAATTCTTACAATAGAATATTAGCATTAGGCTTGCTGCTTGCAAATCATATGTTACTTGCTTTGTGTGACTCCTGCCAGGACAGAATGAGAAATAGAGTTGTTAACCTGTTGTAATACAGTCACCCTCACGTGGATTTCCTTAGTAATAGGAATCCCTTGAGGGAGGACAGGCGGAGATGCCTCAAGTCCTGTGAGCATGCACTAGCTCACAGGTCCCCACAATGATTTTCTGTCTTATTAGTGGCCAATGAAGATCACCAGTGGCAGAACGGCCCAGGACTCAGCTTTGTTTCCTTCACCTCCAACTCTCCAGGCAGTATCATGGGCCTTTTATGGTGTGAGGTTCCAGTTTGCCCTCATCACCTAATGTTGACTGTGAGCAATGTACAAAACTAAGAAGAAAGGGTCATCTTCTGCAGATATTTTCGCCATAGAGTTTCATGTAAAATGTTTTTGATTGAAATGGGCAAGAACAAGCAAGCTTTGCTCTTTCACTGCATTAGCAGCCTGACCCTCTAACATTTTTTCTAATTTTTTTTTTTTTTTTTAAATCAGTGAAACATTGCTGAACTGGTACCTTTTTATTTTTTTCATTTTCTACCTTTTGTGTGCAAATTCTTCCATATGACAAATAGGTTTATAGAATATTCACAGAACTATTTGGGAAATGAAAATTGTAATTTTTGCACATTGCTCTGTTTCCTTAGGAAAAGCAGGACCACACATGCGCACTAATGCAATGGGTCAGAACAGGGACCACTACTTATGTGTGCTTCCTGCTGTGAAGCAACTCATCAGAAATCCAAAGTCAAACAGACAACATGAAACAAAATGCCACAATCCATGTATTGTTCTTCCTTGTTTCTCCCTCCCTCTGTGGAGTTATTTGTAGGAGGAACTTGTGCAAACATGCCTCTTGTGGTTTGATATCTCTCTTTTTTTCAATTATATTTTTATTATCCACAGGGTGCAATACAAAAAGAACTTTGCAGCACAAATAAACATATATGCATACTTCCATGGATATTTTTCCATTTTATCCCTCACCTCACCCCAAATCCAGCGTGATCTCTTTTTTTTTTTTAATTATCCTTAGAACTTGGAGAATGAGATCAGTGGTCGCTGTGCGCTGATTGAAGTGGTGACCGACACGGGGGACAAATTGATGAAGGGTGGCCATTTTGCCTCCAAAGAAATCACTGATCATTTGCAGCAGTTGGAGGCTGCTATGGAAACCTTGAAAGCAGAGACCCGGCAGAGAAGGAAGATGCTTATGCAAGCATATGAGGCCCAGCAGTTCCTCACTGAGGTAAGGAAGAGGGTAGTCTTTCTAACTATTTGAAGGCTTTGTTTTATTTTATTTCAATTGGATAGTTTTTTCCTCTGTGTCGGAAACTGAATTGGCCCTGAAAATGAATTCATAGTCTTCCAAGTATCCCAAATCTTAAAACTCACAATGTAAAGCCCATATGGGTAGATAATCAAACTTCCTGCGGCCTGGTAAACCTTGTGGGTAGTTTTTACATGAGGAGTTTGCTGCAATAATCAAAACAAAACTGCACAGATAGTTTTACTTTGATTATTGTTTCCCCCTCAAAAGTGCCCACACAAATTTGTGCCTGCTTTTTATTTATGTAGCAGGACCCCGAGTTCGCTGGGGTGCTACGCAATCCCCAGAGCCTATCTTTCTTTCTCCAGATAAGATTACACAGCTGCTGGATTGCCAGGGTGCCTCCAACAGCAGGGAGATCTACACATCCGGGGCCCCTGATGCAGAAATGAGACAACACACTCCATCCAGTGCTCAGACTTACAGGTCAGTGGGTGGCTGATCTGCTTGGAAGAACGATGCACTCTTAAAAGAATGGCTGGAGACCAGTATTGGTGTTCAACTGAAAAATGATCCAAGATAATATTGTAAAAATCATAAACAGCAAAATGAAATTCCCAACAAGAAAGGCAGTGATTTCTTTATCCCTAGCGCATCTTCTAGCTACTCTCCTTCCTCCAACTGACACAGTCTCCACTATCTCTTCCCCATAGAGAAAACCCTTGGTTAGTTTAAAAATAGATACATCCAAAGAACTCTCTTCTCAATCACAGATCTTCTTTGTTGTTAACTGGTGCAAAGAAGGAATAAACCCCAGGAACTCTTTTTTTTTTTTTCTTATTTAATGTATTTATATACCGTTTACCAATACAAATATTGATCAAAACGGTTTACAGCGGTATATTTATAATCAAAAATCTCTAAAGATAAAGAACTAAAAATAAATAAATAAAATAAAATAAAAATAAAATAAAATAAAAATAACATAAAATAAAATAAAGAAAGAACTAAAACATCTAAACAAAGTTTGAATAAAACTTTCAGAACACTTTCAAAATACTTTCAGAAATAAGGAACTGGTCCACTGGATCGCAATAACCAAACTCTCCTCTTTTCAAAAATCCTACAAAATTCCTCTTTTCCCACTACTCCCAAAATTCTTCACTTCTCCAAACTCCTGGGTCAATCTACAAGGGGAGCAGAAAGACCTTGATCAGTCTTCTAGGATAGACACCAAGAGGAAAAGATTCTTTGCACATGCTCAGAGATAAAATTTATATAGGGGGCTGCATTTATTTGGGGTTCATATTCAACCACTGAACAGCTAGATGAGTTAGGCCATGCAGGAGGACATCTCCACATATGGGAAGAGGAACATTTAGTGTGCAGTATAATCAAAGCAAGGAAAGATTTATAACAAATGTTTGCATTAGCATAGCAGAGCATTAAAATTCATTCATTAAAATAATATGGAGTTGTACTGGCCAATGGAGATAAGGCAGCATGTGTGAAAGAGGAGTTGGCAACCTTAATTTCCCAATTCTGTGTACATTGAATATTGCAGAGGATAAGAAGGTAGACACCCTCTCTTCCAAAAAGTATCCTATTATGGTCAGCCTAATGAAGGCTTCTATATTCTTTCCTTTGCATCAGGCAGTGCAGGATCTTATTGACCTGGAGGGGATTGTTCTTGAGGCTAATTTTAAACGTGGCCACCCGTTGGGCAAACTGTACCCATTGGACCCAAATGTTAAGGAGAGATTTCCCCAGAGTCTGCTCCATGACAAAGAGAACCACTATTATGGTGGAAGATGGTACTGCACTTTAAAGATTCTCGGAACAGGAAGATAGAATCCATGCTAAAGCAGGCTCTCCAGATCCTCAGCCTGTTGTTGCGTTGTACTGAGATCTGGATTGCATCTTGTGCAAAATGCGCAGGAAGAATTGGAAGATGATTCTGTACAGTTGGAACCGGGATTGACATATTAGGCAGATGCCGGCTTTGATTTAGTCCCTTCCTTAGCTAGAAGAATAACATCCATAGTAGTGGCATGTCAGCTTCTCTGAATGTGTAACTGGTCAGCAGATTCTTTCTCTAGGACCAATCTGATGAGGTTTCCTTTTAAAGGGAGACTTCTGTTTACGAGGAATTGAAGAAAATAGTGAAAACCTGGAGGGGAAATTCTAAAGTACCCAGGCTTCTGGAGGAAAGAGCCAAATTCTCCATCACAAAATTTCTCTTCTTGTTCTAGGGTTTGAGATTCCAGGAGATTCAGACAGGGCAGAGTTCTTCTAGTCAGAGATCCAGGTCTTTTTCTAGAAACGAGCCCTTTTTACCGAAGTAAAGTGGTAAAGAGGGCTCCTTCATAGCTGGATTTTCAAAAAATGCACAATGAGTACTTCGGGGCTCTATCTCCAGTCCCAGAAATAGGCGACTGCCTTTCTCAGTTTTACCAGAGATGGGCCCAGATTATTTCAAACCAGTAGGTCATACATATCATTCAACATGGTTAAGCCCTGGAATTCTCTCATGGTTTTCCTCTGTCACTCTGACAGATAGAGGGAGATGGTAAGATCAATGCTGGAAAAGCTCCTCGACTTAAAAATGGTAATTCCAGTACCGAAACAGCATTAAGGATTGGGCTGCTACTTGATTTATTTTGTGATGCCCAAAGAGAAGGGGTCTTTGTGTCCCATTCTGAATCTCAAGAGGGTCAACAAATTCTTGAAAGTGTCTCACTTCAGGATGGAGATCTTGAGTTCAGTGATTATGGTGGTGCAGATGGGAGAATTCTTGCCCTTCTTAGGTTTGAAGGAGGCCTATCTGTACATCTGATAAGAAAAGTGCAAGAGCGGCATTTTCTGTTTCAGGCCCTACCCTTTGGGGTGGCAACAGCTCCCAGGACCTTCTTGAAGGTAATGGTGGTTGTGGTAGTGGCGCTGCGCAAGGAAGAGATTTTACTCCATCCTTATCTGGATGATTGGTTGATAAGGTAAAGATACTTTAATAGTGTGTATCGGTCACCCAGAAGGTGGTACACCTTTTGCAGGAATTTGGTAATCAATGTCCCCAGAAGCAATCTGCAGCTGTCCCAAGCACTGGAGTATCTGGGGGCCCTTTTCAATACAAGGATGAGGTTTTATCTAACCGAGCAATGGATACAGAAGCTGGTTTGCCAGATCCTGGTGTTACAGTCAGCCAGAAGTCCATCAGTATGGGACTATCTGCAGATTCTTTGATTGATGGCAGTGGCTTTGGATCTTGTGCCATAGGCGAAGGCTCACATGTGGCCTCTTCAGAAAGCTCTACTATCCAGATGAAATTATGAATCCTAGGACTATAAGATTTGTCTTCCATTGCCAGTCAGTCAAACAGAGTTTGCAGTGGTGGCTGGAACCCAAGCACCTGAAAAAGGGAATGGATCTGGATGTCCCTTCCTGAGTGTTAGTGATGTCAGATGCCAGTCTCTCCAGCTGGAGGGGCCTCGGTCTGAGGTTGTTTGCTCAGGGATGGTGGACGTTCAGAGAAATGAGTTGGTCCGTCAGTGGATATGAGGCCAGAGTGATCTTCTGGAGTATGCCCCTTGGTTGTAGGTTCTAGCAGTCGGGATAATGTCCAACACACCATGATGAGAGCTTACATAAATTATCATGGAGGTCCCAGAAGTCCACAGAAATCGTTGAAGGTAGACTTTCTCCTCACTTGGGCGGAGGAGAATTTGAAGGTCTTGACAGGTCTCACATAGCAGGGGTGGACAATGTTAAAGCAGATTACCTCAGTCTGTCTACAAAGAATGGTGTCTGTCTCAAGTAGCCTTTGAACAGATTGTGGCCAGGTGGGGTCTTCCAGTACTGGACATGATGGCTCACAGCAAGAATGCCAAATTGAGCAGGTTTTTCAGCAGAAAGAGAAATCCTCTGTCCTCAGGAATAGATGACTTGGTTCAGGTTTGACCCACAGAGGGGATTCTGTGTGTATTCTCTCCTTGGCACATGTTAGGCAGAGAGATTCAAAGAATTGCAGGTGATTCATGTCTCGTGATTCTAGTAGCCCTTGATTGGATTCATCGTCCTTAGTATGCGGATCTTGTGCGTCTAAAGCAGGACAATCATCTCAAACAACCGTCACACAAACATTTGCTGTCTCAAGGTCCAGTTCTTCACAAAGATCTGGATCAATTTTATCTTACGGCTTGGCTCTTGAAAGGACCAGATTAGTTAAGAAAGAAAATTCTCCAGCTGTTATGAATACTCTCTTGAAGGCTAGAAAGATTTCTGCTTCCTTGGTGTATGTGAGAATATGGACAGTGTTTGAGGATTGGTGCTCAGATCTTCACTGTACCCTGGAAAGCGCTTCAGTTCCAATGATTCTGGATTTATTGCAGGAAGGCCTTTCTGAAGGTTTGGCGCTTAATACCTTGAAGGTGCAGGTAGCTACTCTCACTTGTTATTGGGGTCATATTCAGGGTAGACTGTTATCCTTGCATCTAGATGTTTCTCATTTTTTGAGAGGCATTAATCATATTACATCTCCATTGAGGATTCCGGTGTCCTCTTGGGACTTTGGTTTTGTTCTTCTTGGCAGGATCACATTTTAGGCCCCTCAAAGGTCTTTCTCTAAAGTTCCTTACCTTCAAAACACTATTCTTGGTGGAGATTTGTTCAGCCAGAAGGGTCTCGGAATTGCAGGCACTTTTTTGTTGGTATCCTTTCTTGTTGATTTCCAGGAATTAGGACCAGATTTGTACAATGTCTTCCTTTCTGCTGAAGGTGGTCTCAACTTTCCACTTGAATCAGTTGATTTACTTGACTTCTTTCAGTGAGCAGGTGGGTTCCAAGTACCATAGGATTCTTCAAGCCCTGGATCTCAGAAGGCTTCAGTTATGATATCTCAACATTAAGAATGCGTTCAAAAAGTCGGATCATCCTTATGTTCTCTACAAAGGAGTACCGAAAGGTGAGACAGTCACCAGGGCCACCATGGTGCAATGGATTAAGGCGTGATTATGGCAGCCTATGTAGACTCCGGTATTCCTTTGCCTCAGCAGATACGGACCCATTCCACAAGGACTCAGGCTACTTCATAGGCTGAGCTTTGTCTGGTTTCTCCTTTGGAGATTTGTATGGTAGCAACTTGGTCTTCATTGCATTCCTTCACTAAGCATTACTATTTAGATATCAGGTTCAGAGAGGAAACCTCTTTCGCATCAGTGGTGTTATGAGGGGCTGGGGCAGCCTCCCACCGTATTTGGGAGTAGCTTTGGTACATCCCAATGATCTGGCTCAAGTGACTGGATGAAGAAGAAGATGAAATTACTTCTTGCCTGAAAATTTCCTTTCCTGGAATCCAGTCAGACAAGTCCAGGACCCTCCGTCTGTTGCCACAGTTTCCATCTATTTCTCTGATTCTGAAGTTTGCAGAAAAGTACATTAAGACAGAAGTATAAAATGCAAACTGGGCACTGCCATGCTGCTTACAGGTAAGGTATTTTTTCTATATGGTTATTCCTTCTACTTCCTGATTCCTAGAGAAGTGTAAATTTGAGTTATAATTCTATTGTTTGTTTGAAATTGAAGTTGTCCACAATTAGCTTGTTACAGAAATACTGGTAGGCTGGTGTCAGCACAAATGCTTATGAGGAGTGACATCAGCAAGCCTGTTGATTTCTGTCTCCATCTGCTGGTCAGTGAGCATAACTCAATGGTTTGACTGGTCTGACTGGATTCCAGAAAAAATTATCAGGTAAGAATTAATTCCACTTTATGCATGTAAATGGGGTTTTGAAAATTGCTACAATATATGCTACTTTTATATGCATAACTCCTTTGAAAATTACCTCCAAAGTGTTTACAACAAAAGGAATATTTGTGAAAAAAAATTACATAATAGAGATAATAGAAAAATAAAATAACAGATTAAAAATATAACAGAACAATTCCCAGGTTCTGGTGCTGGTCCATATTGCACCTGGTCAGATAACGTTTCTGAGCTAGAGGTAGGCTACAGCATATTTTGTTACTATAGCTGCTGTTTCTCCTGTTTTTGTAGTAGAGGATGAATGCACTAAGGTAGTAGCCTAAGTTACACTGGAAGCAGCTGGGAGCGCTGAGAACAGCAATCCTGGTAGAGAGGAGGGTCTACTTTGGAAGCAACGGGTGGGTGAGAGAGTGTCAGCCAGGGGTGGGGGAGGGGAGATGACTGTGGAGGGAGGCAGAGGAGGGAAATTTTAAGGTTTTTTTTTTAGCAGGGAAGGAGGGGGGAGGCCCAGGCAATCGACTTATGAAAGTTTTAAAGTTTCCAAGTATTAAAGGCTTTCGAAAGCTTTTGGGATAGCCAAGAGGGGATATATCCATCTGGTGCTAGATGTGGGGTGGGCATCGAGCTGGGATGCCCATGATTTTTTTTTCCCAAGATGCGCTACTTATTTGGATATCTCTGAAGCTATCTGGGTAAGTAGCTTGTTATTTGGCAACACAAGGCCCGATAACTTTAGGCCTAACCGATCATATTCAATTAATGTCCAGTTAGAGTTAAAGTTATCCGGCCCTATGTAGCTGGATAACTTAAACAAGTATATTCAGCAGGATGTTTATCTCACTGAATATCCTGGCTAACTGTAGCCGGATAACTTGTCCTCTAAACGGCCTACTAAAAATTTGGCCTCACCAAGTGTGACAGCTGTAGCAGATTATATAGAAATCAGTTGTCAAATGTATTCTAAAGCATTATTTATCAATAAGAGTACAACTGCCATGCCTCAGTGCCTACCCATGTTAACATTGAGCCTAGACAAAAAATCAGTTCTGGCTATGCCACTGGATCAGTAAAATTATTATAGAGAAGCCCTGTTATTGATGACAAACAATTAATTGCTTCTTTGCCACAGCTTTCAGAGGCTGAGTCATGGATTGTAGAAAGAAGCTTTGTCTTGGAGCCCTCTGACTATGGAAAGAACGAAGATGCCACCCAGGCCCTGCTGAGGAAGATGGACTCCACCAAGCTGGACTTGGAGAGTTTTATGCCTCGAATCCTAAAGCTGAGAGAGGCAGGCAAACATCTTGTGGAGAATGAAAACCCAGAGAGGTCAGTTGTGGTGTGGAAATGCTCCTCAGATGCTTTTGCTGAGACTGTAACAGCCTTAGTTTAATAGCATACAATATTGGTTCCTTTTGGATAGGGGAAAACATAACTTGGATTGTCCAACATGAAGGGAGAATAATGCCAAGCAACATGGATGGAGAATAATCCAAGCAAAAAAAAGAAAAAAATAATTAAAGCATTTGCGTTTGAAAATGGGATCTTTTATTTTATCTGCCTCCCTTCTTATCAGAGAAACAGTGATTGCAAAACTCCAGAACATCCTAGAAGATTATAATTCTCTCTTGGAGAAAAGTGAGACTCGGAGGGCACAGCTGAGGCAGCAATGCCAGTTATACCAGCTCCAGAGGGAAGGCGAGTTAGTAAAAGCCTGGCTGTCCAGCAAACAGACTGTGGCTGAGTCCGAGGACTATGGGCAAGACCTAGAAGACATTGAGGTAAAGACTTTCTTTTTCTCTCTCCCAGTCTTCTTCTAGTTCATGCATTCTTTTTCATTCAGTCGGAAGATTTGAGGTTTGTTTTAATTTTCCTTATTTGAATGTGCACAGCAGATGGCTTGCACACCATTGAGACAGGGACACTTAAGTTTGTGCTCCAGGTTACCTACCAAGTATTGAGGTAAATAACTGCAGTGCATATGTACATGGTTTGTAATACCATGCAAACATTTGTGCAGTTTCTGTTGGCAGCAGGTTACTATACCAGCACTGAGAGTTTGGATTCACTTTACCAACATAGTGCATAGTCTCTCTGCAGGTTGCCATCTTGGAATGATCCCTGCAGGCTAACATTTGTAGAACTTCTGCATTCGTTCATGCAGAATGTGTCTGCCCATCACAATTTTCATACAGTTCCACACCCTCAAAGGTTTGTGTATAATGGAGGTCCATATTCAGAAACAGTCTGGATAGCAAATTTAAGGTCTGATTTATTAAGGCTTTTCTCCTATTCTGTGTCATGGGAAAAATGCTTAGTGAATGAGGCCCTTAGCCGCTAACTTTGGAGACATATTCAATAATACATTCAAAACGCTGAATATAGCCGGCTACCTTAAGGTTAGCCTACTAACTATAGCTGGCTAACTTTTGAGTAGCTATTTGGCCCAACCAGACTTAGCCCACTATGTCATCCGGCTAACTCTGAATATTGGAGTTTGCAGTTAAATTAGCCGGCTAACTCAACTCCTTTCAGTTACGCCCGCAGAACACCCCTGACTTATCTAGCTAAATTCTAGCCCCCCTGACTTATTAGCCAGCTAGAACGTAGCTGAATGTGGACCCAAATATTCATTTAGCTGGCTAACTTCTGAGTTAGCAGGCTAAATGCTTTTGAATATGGATCTCTAAGTTATTTAATTTATATGATCCCTGCACAATGTTTTTATAAGATAATAAACCAATTGTTATTTCACATTTTCTTTCATTTCCTTGGGTCTTGTGCTCTGTAGGTAATAGAAAAGAAATTTGAAGACTTTGTGAAAGAAATAGAAACTCTTGGATACATCAAAATGCATGGGATAAATGAAGTAGCATCCAACTTGATGAAAGAATCCCGCAGTCAACCGACAGAGATCCAGAAGCAAGTTGATGAGGTCACCACCATGTGGGATTCACTAAGCCAAGCCATACAAAGAAGAGCAGAGGTAAACTCTGTGCCCTTACTATGTAGTACCACATAGGTGAAGGGAGATAGGGTCTGCCAGAGAGTAATACTCAAGATTATACTGTTTGTGTTACTACAGTATACCAAATCCAGTTTTGTAAGCCTGCAGGGTTCAGTTGAAATAGTTCAGGGTATCTGACAGAACTAAATTCCATTTAGAGATAGTGCCAAACCAGACATACAATTCAATAGCAAAACAAAGATGAATGTTCTTTTGTGCACAAAAGTGTAGTCTGTTTTTATCTAATCCTTAGGGTTTCCTGCACAAGTTCCTGTAAAGCATCCACAGTGTGCATAATCCTAAGAAATAATTAAAGTAATCCATGGTAGCTTTTAGTTTATTCAGATGTGTGCAAAAAATTATGCACAGGAGTAAATCGCCACAAGAGAAAACCAAATATCCTTTTTTTGCAACATGATGAAACAAAGACACTGAGTGTAAACCGATATTCTCCTGATTGTTGCCCATGTACCTAACTAAGAAATTTACCTTGAGATGCTACTTCATTATCAGTGTCAACTGCGAAGGCTTCTGGGATAAATTCCACTTTATACAGACTTAGAAGTCAAAATGTGGATATCTTGGGGACCTTTATTCTTTAAGTATTGTTGAAGGGTTTTATTATTCCAAAACATTTCTTCCCCGTTATATGATTGAATCACTTTGGGCTTCCCCCTAGGCATATGATTACTGATTCTCTTGGAAGTGCAGAGTTCTGATAGCCATGTTGGTCTTAGAGAAACTGAAGTCCTTTGCAGATCATGACCCCATAAGAATTAACCAAGGACAATGACATATGTGAACTTTCAAGACCAGACAAGGCCTGTCTTCTGACCTAGTCAAACATTTAAATAATTCTTCTGTTGAACCCAGTTGAGCAAGAAGAAATGCAGTTGCTTTTCTGAATCTAACTTATATGTAAATACACAGAGACAAATTTAGTTTACTATTGTAACAGACACAAAAAGGAGCAGAGTTAGCACATATTTTTCTGTTTAATATTGTGGCATTTTCACTGGAGTCTAAACCAGGGGTGGGTAAACTACAGCCCACGGGCCAAACCCGGCCCGATGACAGGCTTTTTCCAGCCCTCCTTATGTGCAGTTTTCCCCATTATAACCAGCCTGCTGACACCTTGCAATGATATCATCAACAATGGCCTGATATCGCAGGCCTTTTTTGATGACTTCGACCTGGTTGTTGGCAGACAGCAGTGATGTCCCACTCAGATTAAAAGGCATAGCAACACAAGAAGAGCATCGTGACCAGTTGGCAGAAGGAGAAGTACTGTGGCATAAGTAAGAAGAGGCAGAGTATAGTGGCCAGCAGGCAGGAAGAGGAAGACGTGCATTGTGGCATAAGGAAGAGGAGGAGGAGCCTTGTGGCCATCGGGCAGGAAGAGGAGGAGAAGCATCGCGGCAAAAGAAAGAGGAGTAGGCATAAGGAAGAGGAGAATCTTTGTGTCCCCACTGGAATTGACTGCAGGGCCTTAGAAAAGGAGCATCGCCCCCGCCGGAACCAGTAGCTTGGACAGTGAGATGTTAGGAGGTGCGGCGTGGCATAGCTCTAATCATCATGGTCACATCTGGGTCGACCATAGGGACTGAAGATGGAGACCGTTGCTGGAGGGGGAGGAAGGTGCGTGAGAGAAGCAGTATGTGTGTGTATGGGTGGGGGAGATAGCATTGTGTGTATGTGAGCGAGAGAGAGCATTTGGGAATGGATGAGTGAGACTGATCATTTGTAAATGTGCATGGGTGAGTGAGAGAGCATATGTGTATGGATGGGTGAGAGCATGTGGGGATTGAGCATCATGTGTTTGTATGGGTGAGAGAGAGCATTGTGTGTGTGTGTGTGTGTGTGTGGGTGAGAGAGGATTTTTGTGTGTGTGGGTGAGGGATAGCATTGTGTGTGTGTGTGTGGGTAATAGAGAGCATTGTGTGTGTGTGTATGGGTGAGAGAGGATTTTTGTGTGTGTGTGGGTGAGGGATAGCATTGCATGTGTGTGTGGGTAATAGAGAACATTTGTGTGTGTGTGTGTTTGTGTGTGGAATGGAGAGAAAGAGCATTGTGTGTGTGTATGGGAGAGAAAGTGCATTGTGTGTGTGTGTGTGTATGGGTGAGGGATAGCATTGTGTGTGTATGGGTAAGAGAGAGCATTGCATGTGTGTGGGGGGGGTATATGGGAGAGAGCATTGAGTGTGTGTGTGTGTGTGTATGGGAGAAAGAGAACATTGTGTGTTTGTGGATGAGAAAGAGCATTGTATATGTGTGTACAAGTAAGAGAACATTGTGTGTGTGTGTGTGTGTGTGTGTATATTACAACTGAGGGTCTAGCTAGGACTGGGGAGCCCCCTCATGGTCTAGGCAGAGGATCTTCTGCCTAGACCATCCACCTTCCCCGCAGGTTGAGCCCTTAGATTCTAGTGGAAAGCAGAACTTAGACTGAAGCTGGAACCAAGGTTTAGGCTGGAATTTAGAGACAAGAAATGGATTCTGAGGCAAGGCAGGACTGGAGACAAGGGCTGGATACCAAAACAGTATAGTGCTGGAGACAAGCATATTGGGGACTGGAATGGGCAAGGCATGACAAGACCAGATAAGGACAGGACAAGACAAGGCAGACTAGGGCAGGATTAGACAAGGCAGACAAGGATAGGAGTAGACAAGGACAACATAGAACTGAGAACACAAAAGACTGAAGGCAGCAAGGCCACTAAGCAAGGTAAGAAGCAAGAAGGCCTGGAGGCCACAAGGCAAGGCAAGGTGCAATAAGGCCCAGAGGCTACAGGAATAAGCAAGAAAGAGTTGGAAGGCCTGGAGGCACAGGACTAGCAAGACAGAGCTGGAAGGCCTGGAAGCCACAGAATTAGGCAAGACAGAGCTGGAAGACCCAGAGGCCACAGGACTAGGCAGATAGAGCTGGAGGGTTCAGAGGGCACACAGCAAGACAAGGTAGAATAGGGCCAAGCAGGGAGCCAAGAAAACCTGTTGATAAGGTATCAGGTGTAACAAGAGGCAGAGCTAAATAGTCCAAGCCCTGTTGACTCCTAAGCCCTTGGAGACTATGGCTGGAGTGAGAGCAGGTGTAGCTCTATGGGGATCTCTTGTGGCAGGAAGGCTGCATAGCAGACTAGATCATAACAGTGTATGTGTGTGTATGTGTATGGGCGAGAGAGAAAGTATTGTTTGTCTGCATAGGTGAGAGGGTGCATTTTGTGTGTGTGTATATATATATATTCTCAAAGATTGATTATTGTAATGCGCTGTTGCTTGGTCTCCCGGCCTCTTCTACCAAACCTCTTCAAATGCTGCAAAACGCTGCAGCCAGGATCCTCTCAAACTCCTGCCGCATGGACCACATCACCCCGATTCTAAAAATACTTCACTGGCTACCCATTCGCTACAGAATTCTCTTCAAGACACTTACTATTATCCACAAAACCTTATTTCAGGAATCCTCGCTGCAACTTACTATACCCCTCAAACCACACTCCTCTGCAAGACCCACCAGATCTGCATACAGAGACTCCATCCAGGTTCCCCCCAAAAAAGCCATTCTACACAACACTATTAAAAAACGAGCACTATCAACTGCTGGGCCGCATCACTGGAACTCTCTCCCGCCAGATCTCCGCCAGGAACACTGCCATATCACTTTCAGAAAAAAATTAAAAACTTGGCTGTTCGCCCAAGCATACCCTTGAAGAAGCATCAGGGTCACCCACACAGTCACATACCCCACGGTTGCGTCCCTTTCCGTAACTCAAAGGAACTGTTTTTCGCCTTATTGCACTTTGATAAAATTTGCCTAATCGTAGACACAATGTAAATTTGTATATAATTCCCACCTTGTGAACACTTTCTCCTGCTTATATGCCCTTCTCTCCAGTTAGAAATTGTTTAACCTATCCTCTTCTAACAGCCTAGTTCCACTTCCCTGTTATAATGTAACTTCTTGCTTTCTTTGTTAACTGGTTCCCCCTAGTTTATTGTAAACCGGTACGATAAGACCTTGTCTTGAGTATCGGTATATTAAAAGAATTTAAATAAATAAATATATATATATATATGGGTGAGAGTTATGTGTCTATGGGTGAGAGAGCATTGTATGTGTATGTATGGGTTAGAGAGAGCATTGTGTGTGTGTGTGTGTGTGTGTGTGTGTGTGTGTGTGTGTGAGAGAGAGAGAGAGAGTGAGAGTATTTTGCATGTGTGTGAATAGGTGAGAGAGCATTGTGTGTGTGTGTGTGAGAGAGAGAGAGCATTTTGTGTGTGTGCTCTTTCTCACCCATTCACACACACACAATGCTCTCTGTCTCTCATCTACTCACACACACAAAATGCTCTCTCACCTATTCACACACATGCAAAATGCTCTCTCTCTCATACACACACACACACACAATGCTCTTTCTCACCCATTCACACACACAAACACACACACACACTATTGGTTTGGTTTTTGCTTTGGTCCTCTCACTATGCGGTAAACTTGCCACTGTAATTTCCCCCACTCCCGCTCACAGAGTTCTAAGGGGGACACCCCCACCAATAAGCAGCAGTAATGTGGCTTTATTTTGTTTTAAATGTTGCCCACCCATGGTCTAAACTGTATGAACCTCTGTCTTGGTGACTGAGGATTTTTCCCAATATATTGTGGTTTTATATGGAGGCACAGGAGCCTCTTTTAAAACCCTTGCCTGACTGCATTTATGGGGTTGTTATGAGCTGCCCTCTGTCGTCATCCCCCCCATCTTTTTCTCTGCATATTATTGAAGAAAACTCTGTCACTGATGAATTCTCTTATTTACTGCCCTGTAGAAACTGGCAATAGCCCATCAGGTTCACAAGTTTGATCACAATGTGGCCAAGCTGAGGAGCTGGATGCAGGAGAAAGAGGCTGTGGCGGACACGGATGATTACGGCTATGATCTCCTTGGGCTGCAGACCCTCCTTAGCCAGCATGAGGGGCTAGAAGTAAGTACTGGACTGTTCTTTCCTGAGAATTTGGAAATAGGGTTGATTCATCGCTCTGACAGTTATGATGGGGAAACTCCATTAGTACAGCAGCCCATTTCTGTTATAATTAGTGAGGTTTGGGTGGACCCTTGGACACTGTGGCAGCTGACCACGCCCACGGGGGGAAGACCCGTGAGGGGCCACAGGTCAGGCTCAGCTCTGGACACACAAACACAGATTATATCTTTATTTAGACAGTTTGTGAAGCCACCAGAGGGGGCGGTAGTGAGTAGAAGATGTAGCTCGGCTGGGCTAGTATTCCCCAGGGCGCTGGAACAGTGGTTTCTCTGGCAGCAGTGCTGTAGTGGAGAGAACTGAGAAAGTGAGTACAATAGAACATTCACAGAGTCCCAAATATGAAGAAGCCCTGAGATAGGGAGAGCTGGCCCTCGAGGAGCGAGTACCAGATCCCTGGGAGCAGAGAGACTCGAAGGCAAAGTACTCACACAGCGGTTCCACGTAGGAGATGGCACTGGCGCTGGAATGGAGGCAGGCCCTCGAGGAGCGAGTGCCTGGTTCCAGGGAGACAGCTCTGAGGAGTAGATGATAGCAGTACTCACTGGTGGTGTCTGTAGCGAATTCTTCCAAGTAGAAGAGGAGATAGATGCAGGCAGCGGGTCAGGGAACATGGGCCCTTGAGAAGCGAGTACCGGTTACCTGATAGCAACCTGAAAGAAGCAAAAGAGGCCCCCGAGAACCGGGTACCCCATTAGCAGAAAGAGTCCAATGGAAGTTGGAAAGGCAGAGTAGCTGGGTACGGAGAGCGAATCCCATCCATAAGAATTCCCCTTGCAAACTCAATGGCTAGCAATAAAGTGTAGGCTTAAATATCCGGGCAGCGTGACGTCATCACAGGGGGACACCCCTGAGGAACGCGCCAATGAGGAAATAAGAATGAGGGCCTTGCGGCACACACCCTAAGGTACCTGTAGAACATGGCGGGAGGCAGCACCCAAGCCGGTCCGGGGACGCCGGAGAGGACGGTAGGTGGACGCCGCGGCAGCCAGACATCCGTGAGGAGCAAGAGAAGCCGCAAAAGAGGAAAGGTAGGCGGAGTGAAGCCGTCAGGAAGTGACAGTCGCAACAATTTCTTCCTGTGCAGTCATCCTCACATTGCAGTTCCATTGTCTTGAGATTAAGATGAATCATTTAATAAAATATAAAATAGCTATGCCCATGTGCGCACACCGGGAACCGCATGCACATGGATGGGCACGCGCTCCTTTGAAAATTGACCCTTAAATGAATAGATCCCAAGTTACTAATCCTTATTAATTAATAGCAGTTTATGGACTTCTGCTCTAGGAACTTATCCAAATCTTTTTTAAACTCAGCTCACTAACTTCTGTAACCGATTCCTCTGGCAATGAATTCCACAGTTTAATTATGCATTGAGTGAAAAAGAATTTTCTCTGATTTGTTTTAAATGAGCTAAATGCTTAAATTCATGGAGTGCCCCCTATTTCTTCTATTATCCGAAAGAGTAAATAACTAACTCACATTTACCCGTTCAAGGGGAGCTGTTCCATTCCCCTTATCATTTTGGTCGCCCTTCTCTGTACTTACTCCAGTGCAGTTATATCCTTTTTGAGATGCGGCGACCGGAACTGCACACAGTACTCAAGGTGTGGTCTCACCATGGAGCGATGCAGCAGCATTATGACATCCACCATTTTATTCACCATTCCCTTTCTAATAATTCCTAACATTCTGTTTGCTTTTTTGACAACCAAAGCACACTGAGACGATGATTTCAATGTGTTATCTACTATGACGCCCAGATCGCTTTCCTGGGTAGAAACTCCTAATGTGGAACCTAATATCATGTAGCCATAGCAAGGTTTTTCCATATATGCATCACCTTGCACTTATCCACATTAAATTTCATCTGCCATTTGGATGCCCAATCTTCCAGTCTCACAAGTTCCTCCTGTAATTTATCACAATCTGCTTGAGATTTAACTACTCTGCATAATTTTGTGTCATCCACATATTTAAGCACCTCACTCATCGTGCCCCCTTTCCAGATCATTTATAAATATATTAAAAAGCTGTGCTCCTAGTACAGATCCCTAAAGCATTACATTGTTTACCTTTTCCACTGTGAAAGCAGACCATTTAATCCTACTCTCTGTTCCCTGTCTTTTAACCAGTTTGCAATCCACAAAAGGATATCGCCTCCTAGCCCATGATTTTTTAGTTTTCTTAGAAGCCTCTCATGAGGGTCTTTGTTGAACGCCTTCTGAAAATCCAAATACACTACATCTACCAGTTCACCTTTGTCCACATGTTTATTTACCCCTTCATAAAAATGTACGAGATTGTGAGGCAAGACTTCCTTTGGGAAAGTCCATGCTGGCTGTGTCAATGTTCTGTGATTTTATGTGTCAATGTTCTGTGATTTTATGTGTCAATGTTCTGTGATTTTATTCTTTATAACAGTTTCCACGATTTTTCCTGGCACTGAATTCAGGCTTACCGGTCTATAGTTTCACAGATCTTCCCTAGAGCCCTTTTTAAATATTGGGATTACATTGGCCACCCTTCTGTCTTCAGGTACAATGGACAATTTTAATGATAGTTTACAAATTTTTACTAATAGGTCTGAAATTTCATTTCTATTTATTTATTTATTTTTATATACCGATATTCATAGGGTATCATACCGGTTCACATAATTTAAATACAAAAAATAGCAGAATTAGTTAAAACACATCAATTAAAATATAATACATCCTCAATTAGTACCTAAAATATATATATCAATACAATAAAAAACATATCAAATTAAAAGGTAATAAAAAGAAAAAAAGACATTAGATTAGATAGGGACAAAAATATGTCCAGGGGAGGGATCACGATTTCATATGTGCTCAGCTAAATGCCTTCTGAAATAACCAGGTTTTTAGTTTCTTCTTAAATGTCTGAAAATTACACTCAAGCCGTAAATCAGATGGTAGGGAGCTCCAGAATTTAGGACCTGCTAAGGAAAGAGTTCTCTCTCTTAATATTTAAATGTGCTAATCTGGGAGACGGCATTGAAAGTAAACCTATATTAGCAGAACACAAATTCTGTTGTGGTGTATGAAAATGAAGTGCTACGCTGAACCATTCAACATTTTCATTAAATAGTGTTTTGTGGATCAGAGATAAAACTTTAAATTGGATTCTGTACATAATCTGTAGCCAATGCAAGTCTTTCAAGATGGGTGTAATATGATCATATTTCTTAGTACAATAAGCCAATCACACCATACAGAGAGCACAGCCTTTTCTCCTAGCAACCACGCCTTCATAAATAAAAGGCAATCCCCATTACCCTGCAGCGGTAAAAAAATAGACTCCTGATAACTATGCCTAAGCTTGCCACAAAGGAACAACCAGCCCCTCCTAAGAGATAATATAATCTAATGTTTTCTCAGATATACTGGTGGCATGGAATTATCGGCATGTAAAACAAAATGGAGTGCCAGCGGTGATACCCATTCCATGTCCCAAATTCTGGGAGTATAAAATGATGTATCAAAAAGCCAGTCTTTTAAGTGTCGCAGGATACAAGCTAGATTGTATCTCTCAATATGAGCTACCCCCAGACCTCATTTTTTCAAACTACCCAATAACTGAGTAATAGCTATTCAAGCCCTCTTGCCCAGCCAAAAAAATTTAGAGAACATAGCATATCCCAAATTGATATCCTGTTTTTGCATATAGATGGGCAGAACCTGTAAAACATAAAGCCAATGCGGCCATAACATTTAAAAAAGATTGATAAGTCCCGTCAAAGATAACGGAAAAGAATTCCATGGCAACAGCTTATTCTTAAGTAAGGGAAGAACATTTAGATCATATAATTGAGCCAAATCCAAAGTAAGGACTATACCTAAATATATAAAGGACTCAGTCACCCATCTTGATTGAAAATTCCACCTCCCCCCCCCCCTCCCCAATAAAGATTTAACAGACTGGGAAGATGCTAAGGCTTCCGACTTTCCCATATTAAGCTTAAAACCAGAAAAGGTCCCATAATGAGAAATTTCTTCATGTAGCCCAGCTAAGGAGTCAAATGGCTGTGAAAAATGAACCAACAGATCATCTGCAAAGACCACAATTTTAAACATCTGGTCTTTAATGGGAATTCCTGCTATCCTATCGTTGGCCTGTACCGATCTCAAAAGGGGCTCCAAAGCTAAAAGGAATAACAATGGAGACAGAGGGCAAGCCTGACATGTCCCTCATTGAATAGCAAGTTCTTCTATTAGTTGGCAATTCATTAAACTTTGTGCCTTGGGTTTAGAATATAACAAGGTACTACATTGCAGTTGTCAGGGATAATTTGGAATCTTTTAGTTCAGGTGATTCTTTACTTATAGGCACATGGACTACTTTTCTTATTATTGGAATCTCTCTGCTGGGATGCCCTAACTCTAATGCTTCATTAGCAGAAGATTCCTCTTTCGAAGATACCTCCCTCCGAACCATGCACTGCTGAGTGACTGTCAGCTTTCCCCTTTGTTCTAGTTTAAAAACTACTCTGTCTCCTTTTTAAATTTTAGCGCCAGCAGCCTGGCTCCACACTGGTTAAGGAGGAGCCCATCCCTTTGGAATAGGCTCCCCCGTCCCCAAAAAAGTTCCTTGAAAAATTGAATCCCTCTTCCTTGCACCATTGTCTCATCCAAGCTTTGAGACTCCAGAGCTCTGCCTGCCTCTGGTGACCTGCGAGTGGAACAGGGAGCATGTCAGAGAATGCTACCCTAGAAGTTCTGGTTTTCAGCTTTCTAATTAAGAGCCTAAATTTGGCTTCTAGAACTTCCCTCCCACATTTTCCTATGTTGTTGGTGCCCACATGTAGCACGACAGCCGACTCCTCCCCAGCACTGTCTAAAATCCTATCTAGGTGACACATGAGGTCTGCCACCTTCGCACCAGGTAGGCATGTTACCAGGCAATCCTCATGTCCACCAGCCACCCAGCTGTCTACATTCCTAATAGTTGAATCACCAACTATAATGGCCAACCTAACTCTTCATTCTGGGCAGTAGCCCAGAGAGACACTTCTTCGGTGCGAGAAGACAATACATCATCTGGAGAGAAGGTCCTTGCTACAGAATCATTTCTTGCCACACCAGGTTGATGCTCTCCAATCAGGAGACCTTCCTCCTCCAAGGCAGCACCAGGGTTGCCAGACTGGAGTTGGGACTTGGCTACTATATCCTTGAAGGTCTCATCTATATAACTCTCTAAATGACTCAGCTCCTCCAGGTCTGTCACTCTAGCCTCTGGAGATCGAACTCATTCTCTGTGAGACAGGAGCTCTTTGCACCAGGTGCATACATACAACCTCTCACCAGCGGGTAAAAAAATCATACATATGACACTCGATGCAAAAGACTGGAAGGCCCCCCTCTTGCTGCCAGACTGCTGCCTTCATCTTAATTTTGTTCAGTTCCTAGTTAAGTTTAGGTTGCTATGGGAGTAAGGATGTGTACAATTTGAGTCCTTTAAATTTATTAGTGTATTCACTATTTATCTGGTAGTGACCTACAAGGGGATGATTAAACTCTTGGTAAGGCCTGGGGCAAGGCTGATTATTTTATTTATTTATTTATTTATTTATTTATTTATTTAATTAAGTGAAAGTGTCTCTTACCTATAAATCAAAGGATGAGCTAGGGGTGGGTGGGAGGGAGGAAAATCAAAACACCCAAACTCCTGGCTTCAGCCTGCCTTCTGGCTAGCTGTTTAATACAGACACACAAACACACTAAAGAATATGCCCCAACAATTTACTTCACCCAAAGCTTTTTAAGTTCTAAAATTTCCCAAAACAGTACTTACCGATTTTCTTCAGCCACCAGCAAGGGGATCCTCTCCTCTCAGTGCTCCCACAAGATCTAATATGATGCTACCAATCAGCTCACAAGAAATGTACTTAATTTGTTCTATTTTCAGAAAACATTGAATGAACTAATTCACTTGCTCTGACTCCTTTTTCTGGTACCAACTAATATTTTTCTCTTATCCTGAAAATTAATTACCTGAAATATCTATTATGGTATTACTAATGAATCTCCTTCTGAAACGTTACTTGATTCCACACTAATTAAATTTATCTAAATGGCTTCCTTGTGATACTCTGCCAACCAATGTCCACCCCCCTAACTAGTGGGTTAGTCTATAAAGTTAGCAGTGAAGGTTGGGGTGGGTGCTCCTTCCTTCTACTCTTCATTTCTAAAACTAAGTAGAAAGAATGCCTAAGAAACAAAAAAGTAATGCAAAAAATCCCTTCTTCAAAAATTAAAGGAACAAAAAGTTATTAATAAAAATTATCCCCCTTCAGAATAAGTCTCCGCAGTTGAATTTAGCCAGAAGAGCTTACCTGTTGTAGTTTAGCTTCGCCAATAAAAACAAATTAGTTCTTAGCTGTGGTGACCCATATGCAAAGCTCAGATCCTGATCCAGTTAACACAGGCAATGAGCTCCTTTCAACAACCAAGCTTCAAAGAAAAAGCTGTTCCTTTGACCTACTAAATCCAAAGGCAGAAACAAAAAGACACTAGAGCAAGGAAACCCCTTCCCCTCTACCTTTCTAAAACTAAGTAGAAAGAATGCCTAAGAAAGAAAAAAAAAAAAAAAGCAATGCAAAAAATCCCTTTTTCAAAAATTAAACAACAAAAAGTTATCCATAAAAATTATCCCTCTTCCAAGTAAGGTCTCCGCAGTTGAATTCAACCAGAAAAATGTACCTGTTGTATTTTAGCTCCTCTAATAAAGGCTTGAATTGATCCACAACCATCTCTAGAAAGGCGCACAACTGAAAATGTACCCCTCGGTGTTTATTTTGTCTTTCTCAGGTATTCATTTTGTTGCTATTCTCAGTTGCAAGGCCGCTCTCTGTATGCTTTCTCCTCCCAGTCTCCTCAGGCTACTATCATGCTGAGTTTCCAGTAGTTATTTGTTTTTTTGTATGCACGCTTCATGCACATCCCCCAGTAAAGCAGTGAGCCGTTAAGAGCTGTCAGAGTGATGTGGTGATATCTTCAGCACGAGAGCTGAGGAAGATAAAGGACAGGCCAGAGGAGTGCAGGAACCCTAGTTCTGGATGACAGAAGCCTGTTTAAAATCAACCTGCCCGTCAATACTTTCACTTGGGGGCTTTGCACAAGTTCTCAAAGGGAAATTATGAGTGTATCTTTCCTTTGAAAATGGCCCAAGGGAAAAATACCTGCAGAGATTTGCGCCTGCTTTTTCTGGCAGCTCTATTTCCCCTTGACATTGCCCATCTACCCAAGTTATTAATATTTCCCACTAACGACCTAAACACATCCCAGGAACCACCACCGTGTATCCCCCACATGTACTTTCATGGGGGAAAGGGTGAGCAGTCTTCAGAAACCCAATTCACCCAAGGTTGAAATCTGCTTTATGTCATAAACAGTGAAGACCCTGGTGCACAGAGGCCTATATCCTACCTACACAATCTGCCATGTGCTGCCATGGAGAAGGCTTGGAAGGATCTCAGTGCTCATCGGTATCGTGCTGGAAGGTAAAAGGGACTTTAGTTGTGCCTTATGGAGAAAGTGCAGGCACATCAACCCACACAAACTTGTGGCTTTTATACAAACTATCAAATTACTTCAGCTTTGACAGTTAAAAGCAGTCACTACTGTAGGAATGCCATGACCTTTTATCTTTCAGAGTTGATGTTGCGTCACATGGCGCTGTGATGTATCTTCTTTTGCCCCACTGTGTTTCAGAGGGACCTTGCAGCCATCAGGAAGGAAATGGAACAGATTTCAAAGGAGGCTCAGTATCTGAGCCAACTCTACCCACCAGTCCAAAAGAATATAGCAGAGAGGCTACAGGAAGCAGAGGAAGCCTGGGGAAATCTGTGGAAGAAGTCTCATGAGAGAAAGGAAAGACTGAGTCAAGCAGAACAGGTTCAAATCTTCATCAACAGCTGCAGAGAACTGATGTAGGTGCAAATGGATAGAGTATTGTTCTTCACTCTATTTCTTGGCTTAAAAAACACTGGAGCTTTAGAGGGTGGTGGGAGAAAGGAAGAGGTATCTCTGTTACAATCTTCTTAATGCCCCATATTGCTTTTCTTACAATGATTTCTTTTATTGCCTCCCTGAATAGCAATACCACTCTGGATTGGGCAGGGAAATATGCAATGAAGTTGTTGGCAGATTTGGAAATCATATACATACTGCCTTCTATCTGAGCTCCTTTGATACCAGCAGCTCATTCTCATTTATTTGTTTATTTAGAATTTCTTGTATTCCATGCACATACACATTTGTTCTGGGCAGATTCCAAATATTACATGCATAAATAAACCAGTAACAAAGCACAAGACATACAAAACGATACAATAACCTCAGATTAAACAATATAAATGTAACCCCCCCCTTTCGTGGGGGCCACCTTCCCAGTCTCTGGGTGCTTGGTGTTCACAAACCCAAGGTGGGGACACAGTTCTCCAGGGCTGAGAGTTGGGGGCAGGGTTTCCTGCAAGGCCAGTGCCTGGCTGAGACCACTCCATCCAAATGAAACACTCTCCGGTCCCTGATTGGGCTCCAAAGAAAAGACAGTTTAATTCTGAGTCTTCAGCGTTAAACATAGTGACAGTCAAGTAGATGCAGGTAAGAAGTACAACTAAATGAAAGCACAGTTCAAGGAAAGCTCTAATCCTCGCTTCATCAACTCCCCTTATGAAACTGGTTTCTTGGTGTAGCAACACAAGGTCTCCAGTAACTTTGTTACTTCTCCCTCCTTTGTCCCCTGTTGCAACACCAGGCTAGATTTTCCTTCCTCTCCTCTACCAGATAGTTGATTACTCACTGGAACCTCTGATCATCACTACAGCAAACCCATCAGAAATATCTTCAGGATTCCCCAAACCCAAGGCAGGTACTCTCTGGCTCAGTGTGGGATCCTAATCCAGCAGAGTCCTTGCCCTAGTAAGTCCAAGTGTAACCTGCAGCTTCTAAGCAGTCTTTCATCCTTGTTCTTAGGCATCTATGGATTTTAGTGGAAAATCTGCAGCCTTTATTCCTGGCTGCTCCCTTCCAGGATCCCTCGAGAGCATCTCAGCTCCCACCAATTTCTTCCAGTGGAATCTCAAAACAGCCCCTGTCTCAGGAGAGCCTGGGGATTTTATTATCTCTCCTAATTACTGGGTCCTGAGGGGATGTATCCTCCCTCCCCCTGTCTGTCAGAGGGGTGAGCAACATCCCTTGACATTGAAGATGACCCAGGCTTCTGGAAGATTCTTCTCTTACTTGCAACTGACTCCCCTGCCTCCGAGCATATCCTGTGCACTTCCAGCAGATATTTACTTACAAAAATTAAAAGATTTATAGCACCTAGGCCTCCTTGCAAAAAGAAACCTCTCCTTCACATGCACTCCTGCTAACATAGTCAGCCCTCATGCACCTTTCTGTGGCAAAGGGGTCACATACCTTAGAATCAGCAAAGAATATTAGCATGACAGACATAAGTCATGACTTAGAATAGTCAAACAAAACCACTTAAGAAGGTTCTGATTCCATGAAAGTTTGCTTATCAAGGAATGTTTTAAAGATCTTTTTAATGCTATAGGACAAGCAATCAAGCAGATGGAATCAGGAAGTGAGTTCCACGGCCTAGGGCCTGAGATTGAAAAGGCTCGTTCTCTTGTAGAATTAAGGTTTTTGCTCTGACTGATGGAATCTCATTGGTTTGCTTTTAGTGCTGCTTAGGATAAAGACTAAATAGAAACTGGTAAAATCCTTATGTATCAAGCTAAGGTACATATAAGGAGAACATCGTTATAGGCTGTTGCTACAAATGATAACCACCTCATGTGCTGTACATGTCAAGTATTGTGTGGTAGTGCCAGTTGGCAGGCACAAGAAGAGATTGATAGGCATTGAAAAACAATTTAGGCCATCTAGGAAATAGACCCTGCAAATTTAAGAAATCTCAATTAAAAAAAATCTTTATCCTACTCTGCGTTTTCTTGGTTTCCATACAATGTATTTATGGGTGCCATCTGTGTGAAGAGGCTTGCATGTAAATATGAGTATGTTTGATAAGTGTATGAACTCATGCATGCAATATGTTCCTTCTCTTTCCTGCCCTGAGATGTTTAACATGAATTTGTGATTCACCATGATAGGATCTGGGCCAAAGAGATGCATGCCCTAGTAATGTCTGAGGAATTGGCGAATGACATTGGTGGGGCAGAACTGCTGATCAAACGTCATGAGGAGTACAAGCGTGAAATCGATAAACAGTGGCTGAATTATGAAGGCCTGCAGAAGGCAGGGAAAAGTTTGGTGGAGAACAAGCATTTCATGTTCGATGAGGTACATTGATCAGGAGTAGAAATGAGCTGCCATTGAGATACACGATTAACTTGGATGCCTGCCAGTAGGCTCCATGTTCCTTGCAGTTTGAGAATACATTACAGGTAGCAAATCATCTAACTGCCAAAAGGCATTCATCTTATCTCCAGATAGCAGGGATCAGTGTTGTGATACTGAGTAACTTGTAAACCTGCTGAAATGTGATGATTGTTGAGGGATGGAAGCTTCCTTGGAATTTTGCTTGTGGCATTGGTCCGTCTGTTGGCACAAATATAGAGGAATAGAGGGCTCCTAGAGGTGGGAGATCTAGGAGCATGTGGGAATTCCTGGGATTCTGGATCCACAGAGTAAAATGCATTAAAAAAAAAAAAAGAAAGAAAGAAATCTGTAAATGGACATAAGCTGTATTGGAAGAAAATTTGCTCTCTTTATTAGTTTATCTTTACCCCCATACACTATTCCTTCTCCAAACAGGTCTGCTAGAATCTTTGGTTTGCCTTGTTTTCATTCTGCAACTTGGCATTTAATCTGCTTTGTAATCTCCAAGGTATCTTCAGATGACCATGCATATAATGCATGTCCCATAACTCAGAGAGTCATTCCATACATTCCACTTATTTCTCTTCCCCCAGGAAGAAGAGCTCTGGTAGAGAGTCCACACCCAATATTCTGTAGTCCACTTTAGCTCAGTTGTGCGATGTACCTGGACTTCAGTAGCCCAGAGAGAGCTGAATACTGTTAAACCGTGGCAGCATTATGCTTGGACCAGACTGTAGCTACGTAGCTTTATTTGTGGTTTCTTTATTCCAGATTGAAGAGAAGCTCTCGGAGCAGACAGAGATGATGAAGAGAGTGTCAGACAGCTGGGAGATGAGAAAGGAATTGTATGAAGAGAATTTGGACATTCAAGTACTACGGCGGAACCTAGAGCAGGCAGAAGAATGGCTCCGTGCACGGGAAGGTTTTCTCTTGGACTCAGACTATGGGGTAAGTCTGTAACACTGATAACTGTATCAGGAGAGACCACCTCCTGCCTCCTCACCAGTTAGGCAAGACTTTCTATTCTCTGGCCATCAAGAACTCTTCCAGTCAGATTATTCAAATCTGGAATCTTTCACCTGTTAATGTAAGATACTATCATAGCAATTTTCAAAAGCTATTTACTTGTGTTAAGGGCCTGATTATACATTTTATTGAATGTTAGAGATGTGAATCGTGTCCTCGATCGTCTTAACGATCGATTTCGGCTGGGAGGGGGAGGGAATCGTATTGTTGCCGTTTGGGTTTTAAAAATATTGTGAAAAATCGTTAAAATCGTGAGCCAACCCCCTAAAACCCACCCCCGACCCTTTAAATTAAATCCCCCACCCTCCCGAACCCCCCCCAAATGCTTTAAATTACCTGGGGATCCAGCTGTGGTCCAGAACGGCGGCGGTCCGGAACGGCCCCCTCAATTGAATCCTTTTGTCTTCAGCCGGCGCCATTTTGCAAAATGGCCGCCGCAAAATGGCGGCGGCCATAGACAAAAACAATTCGATGCAGGAGGTCGTTCCAGACCCCCGCTGGACTTTTGGCAAGTCTTGTGGGGGTCAGGAGGCCCCCCCAAGCTGGCCAAAAGTTTCTGGGAGTCCAGCGGGGTTCAGGAAGCGATTTCTTGCCGCGAATTGTTTTCCGTACGGAAAATGGCGCCGGCAGGAGATCGACTGCAGGAGGTCGTTCAGCGGGGGTTCCGGACCGCCGCCGTTCTGGACCACTGCTGGATCCCCAGGTAATTTAAAGCATTTGGGGGGGGGGTTCGGGAGGGTGGGGGATTTAATTTAAAGGGTCGGGGGTGGGTTTTAGGGGGTTTTAGTGTGCCGGTTTTCCTGCCCTCCCCCTTCCCCCGATTTACGATTTTTTAATGATAAATCGGGGGAATTGGTATTGTATCGTGGCCCTAACGATTTTTGACGATTTAAAATATATCGGACGATATTTTAAATCGTCAAAAAACGATTCACATCCCTATTGAATGTTTAAATTGCATTTTGTGTATTTTATTTACTGTATCTGTTGTAATCCACTTAGCACTGCTGGCTTGTTATAAGTAGAATATAAATATTTAAAAAAAAATAATTTACACGCTTAAAATTGGGTTTTACATGTGTAAATGCACGTTACCCATGTAAGTGGGCTTTTGAAAATTTCTACAGTATATGCCATTGAATTGTCCGTAGGCTATTTACATATAAGTGCATTTTATGCATGTAAATGGATTTTTTAATTTGCTACAATAGTATGTTACATTTACACATGTAACTCCTTCTAAAATTACTTCCAGTGTGTGCTTAACATAGATAAAAGCTATTGATGATTCAATGGCATATATTATATATAGAAACATAGAAACATAGAAATGACAGCAGAAGAAGACCGAATGGCCCATCCAGTCTGCCCAGCAAGCCTCACACATTTTTTCTCTCATACTTATCTGTTTCTCTTAGCTCTTTGTTCTATTCCCCTTCCACCCCCACCATTAATGTAGAGAGCAGTGATGGAGCTGCATCCAAGTGAAATATCTAGCTTGATTAGTTAGGGGTAGTAGGGGCAGTAACCGCCGCGATAAGCAAGCTACACCCATGCTTATTTGTTTTACCTAGACTATGTTGTACAGCCCTTGTTGGTTTTTTTTCTTCTCCCCTGCCGTTGAAGCAGGGAGCTATGCTGGACATGCGTGAAGTATCAGTTTTTTTCTCCCCTGCCGTTGAAGCAGAGAGCCATGCTGGATATGCATTGAAAGTGAAGTATCAGGCACATTTGGTTTGGGGTAGTAACCGCCGTAACAAGCCAGCTACTCCCCTCTTTGTGAGTGCAAATCCTTTTTTCCATTACCTCTTGCTGTTGAAGCTTAGAGCGATGTTGGAGTCACAGTAAGCATGTGTATGTTTATTTAATAAGGGTATTGTGTCAATAGCCATCATTCTGGCGAGTTGATATTGTAGCAGTTTTCAAAAGGCCACTTACAGGCGTAAAGTGATTTACACATGTAATACCCACTTTTAAGCGTGTAAATCCTTTTGAAAATCAGGCTCTTAGTATGTTGTGATATCTTTGATTGAACCAACAGTAAAGATACATGAGCTTTAGAGACCACGTCACTCCCTCCTTCAGCTATCTCATATTACTCAGAAATTCATTTTGCACTCTGCAAGCAGAAGAGCCTTAAGATGTAAGGCAACAGAAGCAATAAGCTAATGTACTGCCTTTGCATCAGAGATCTGGATATAGATCTGGTTTGTAATTTTAAGCGAAACCGAGTTCCATGGCTTAAACCTAGTTTGTAGAGGTCAGTGGCCCACAGTTTGGCATAATTCAGAATGATTTAGAAGAGAACTGAAGTATCAGAGCCCTGGCTGTACTGAAAGACAGAGGGATGGGGGGTAAGTATTATAGTGCCGCGAGGGCACGTGGGGAATGCTGTAGGGCAGGCTGGCAGTGGCAAAGTTCAGCTGGATAAGATTTCACAGCACCTACTTACAGCCCACCAATGTCTGGATAATGCAATCGATCCCTCCTGTTTGCGAGTATTAGTGCCAATCTAAAAATTCAAATAAGAAATAAATTGTATAACCTTTGCTTTCTAAAACAGTTATTCCTGAATGTAGAGCTCAAGTAAAGGTAGTTTCAAACAGCTGGAATTTGTGGGTGGGGATCATTTTCTTCTCTGTTGAAAAAGACCGTGTTTCACTCCCTAACATTTCTGGTAGAAACCAAAAGCATGGCAGCAGTAAGATCCAGAGTCTATCTGAAGGCTCGAGAAATGGGAAAGAAAAACTGCACTGAAAGTGAAATACCATTAGACTGGCAATCCAGCTCACTATTTTAGGAACTCCATAGGCACTGCTCTTACATTAAGGTCCCAATGTGGGTTCCATGAGAAACTTTGTTCCTTCCAGTCACAGAATTTTTTTTTTTTATGGGAGCTTGATTCTGGCTGCAGAGTCATCGCAATGATCTTAAGACCTATCCTCTGCATTTGACACCATTAGCCATTTGGTTTTATGGGGTAGCTTATGGGATACTCTGCATCGCTGGTTTGCCTTCTAGTTGTCCAAAAGAGAGCAACAGGTGTGGATTTTAGAGCCATCATTCAATCTGGTGTCCCGCAGGGATCTGTATTATCCACAGCCCCTTTCAATGTCTGCTTATGCCCACTCTGCTTCCACTTAGATCATTATAACATTACATTCAAAGATTATGCTGATGATATTCAGTTATTTTTCCCAGTAAAAGAAAACTTGTCAGATGTCATGTAACAGGTGTCTCTAATATTAATTGGTGGATGACGTGGAAAACCTGGTTTTGAATATTTCCAAAACTGAGACCCTATGGTTACAAGAGGTGCCTTGACCCTCTACAGGGTTCACTGATCCTGTTTAAAGACAAAATTAGAAACTTGGGTTTTCAGTTTGACTCTGCTTTGCCCTTCAGGCCTCAAATCAGCATAGTCTTGAAATCAGGTTATTAAAAGCTACGATTACTTTGCCATTTAAAATGCACTCATGATTGTTCAGATTTCTGCACTGTGGTGCAGGCGTTTGTTCTCACAGCTATCAATTATTATAACTCTCTTTATGTGGGCCTCCCACTCTCGCATCTCAGGGCCCTACAAGTGTTACAAAACTCTGCCGCACATCTAATTTTGGGTAGGTCTTAGCAAAAATGTGCCACTCCTTTATTGGAATCCTTGCACTGGCTTCCCCTGCTACAGAAAATTAAATTTAAGATCTTGCTCTTTCAGTTTCTAAAATTGGATGGTCCTCCTTTTATTTAGCGAGTCTGTTTAATTTTTATCTCCCTTCTCAAAGGTTATGCCTTTGAGAAGGGAGGCAACTGCTGGTGGTGCCTTCAATGAAGGAGGCCCATTTTAGATGTAACTAGTAGGGATGTGCATTCGTTTCATACGTTTCCTATACAAGCATGTAATATGAAACGTATGAAACGAATGCACATCTAATTGGCATGTAATGGGAAAAGTATGAAACGAATTAAACGAATGCACATCCCTAGTAACTAGATGTCGTGCCTTCTCTGCCGTGGGTGCCACTCTCCGGAAAGCTCTTCCGGATTCTGTTCAGCTGTTAGATGATTTTATGATTTTTCCAGAAGCAACTCAAAGCTTTATTATTCCAGGAGGCTTTTGGTTCTTCCCATGGCTGAGGCATGATCATCTGTATGTCCGGCAGATGATCTTTGGATTCTTTGCATCATTTTTACTGCTCATTTGTTTTAATTGTGTTTTGTGTATTTTATTTACCTATTGTAATCTGCTTAGCACTGCTGGCTTACTATAAGTGGAATATAAATGTTTTAAATACATAAATAAAATGCATGTGGACCATGTGACAGATTTCACCATTGCAAGCACAGCCTTAGCCTCCTGTTTCATCCCCCTGTTCCATGTTTTTTTTCCCCAGGACTCCATATCAGAGGTTGAGGGACTGCTGAAGAAACAGGAGGACTTTGAAAAGATGCTCTCAGTTCAAGAGGAGAAGTTTTCCCAGCTAGAGAGGAAAACTAAAGTGAGGACACAAAATTGATGGGAGCTGAGAGAAACAGAGGGAGATGAAACAGATTTTTTAGAGAAATAATATTATCTACGGTGCATTTCACTTAGGGTCAGATTTAAGGATTTATTTAAAAAAAAAATCACAACTGTCTAATTGGGTATTGCTATTAAGAGTAGCTTAACTGTGCTGCTTCAATAATACACAGAGGTCCAACTTTAATACAAACCAAACTATTTTCCATCTCCCACACGGGGGAGATACAAATCCACACTAACTACTCTGAATGCTCCCTTTATTAGGTGGATCATTTCTTCTGACAGAGATCTGGTAGAATCTCTACACTCCTAATTCTTTTTACCTTTTTTTTTTTTTTCAGCATGGCATCCTTGTCTGCTTTTGATATCTGAAACACCAAAACAAAGTCTGAGATCCAGAACTAAATACCAAGTCTAGGTTTCAAACAAGTGTGCTATAAGGGAAGCCCACATGATATTCTCTCCTCAGAGCTAAACTCAGCCCTTTATTCTAAAACTCTGCCACGCTTAAAGAGCAAGGCTGTGTTCAGGAACTGAATCGTTTTCCCTGCTCTGACATGAAAGCACAAAACAACAGCTAGAGATAAAGTGGTGAGATATGAATACCCATGAGTCAGTACAATACAGATCTACAGCTTATCCTTAGCATAATTAATGAGATCTTCAGAAGATATGCAGGGTATACTCTATATTAGTGGTTCTCAAACTTTTTTCTGTTGGGACATACCTGGTAGATAATGCTTACAGGCGTGACTCACTGAACACTTGACCATGACGGGGCTAAATATAAACACAAACTCTGCATCCACAGGAACCCCACCCCCATCCCTAAACAATGGATGCAGAATTAGGATAATTCAAATACAACTCACTATATAAAAAATATATTCTGATCCTGGTACTATCTCAGTAACAGAAGCACAAACTCCCTTACTACCAGGCACATTGTAAAATACAAAACCTGAAAAAAAAACCACTCAGCACATGTGTAGCAAATTTTCCATACCATTGCAACACTAATTCTAAGAACTCAAAAAGTGAAAAGGTAGCAGTGCAGCACCAATGCATGTCCTATTGAGAATGAGAAAGCGCAACAAAGAAGATTGATACAAATCCCTACCTGCTAGTAAAATACCTCACATCAATCACACATACAGATCTGACCTTACAAATACAGAATAAGAGACCACAAATTATAAATGTGGAGACAAAAACTGGAATGGAAACCTGAAAACTCCTCTCTGGATGCAGTGCAAAACTGAAAGCTAGAAACAGAAATACATATCCTCCTACACTAAGCAAAGTACAAAGAGAGAAGACATGCACATTCCCAAAACTGACATATTATGGCTCTTGTACCCCGTCACTCCCCTTCCATTTCTCCATCATCCTTCACTTTTCCCAATTACTCCCTTTCAATCATCCACTCACACTCACATCCCTGCCCAGCATTCCTGACCCCCGACATCCTCTTCCCTGTGCTCCTTCTCTCCTCTGCTTGACTCTCCCTACCCCCTTCATCCCATCTCCCTGCCTGCCCAGCTACCCCAACCTCGTTTCCCACCCCTTCCTGTTCAGCAGTCCCCACACTCCCTCTCCGTTCCACCTTCATGTTCCCAGCATCCCCAACCTCCTTTCCCCACCCTCCACAGGGTGGAGAGATCAGCAGCAGCATCATTCCCAGTCTCAGCAGGGATAGAAAGTTTGCATCCCATCAGGCCCAGAACAGCAGGAGCTGGCAATGTCTCACTCTGATCTGGGTGAAGGAGGAAACAGCCTCCCACTGGGCCAGAAAGAAGAGAAGGAAATGAGAGGAGCCTCCCATCAGGCCCAATGTAAGAGAAGTCAACCAACTCCCACCCGGGCTGATAAGTCAGCCATCTACTGCCCCTCAACACACCTTCCAAGACCTCGCAACACACCAGTGTGACCCGACACACCTCCCCGAACCTCACAACACACCAGTGTGACCCGACACACCTGTTAAGAACCACTGCTCTACATTGCAATCTGATGTTCTTATCTTCATATCTTAATTGCAGAGAGAAAAGAAGATGCTGAAACAGATTGAAACTGGAGAGAAGGGGATGAAAGAGCAAGCAATGATCATCAAGGTCCCCTCACTAAAAAGAAAATCTTCAGACAGGAAGGCACCACTCTCAAAATTACAAAATCAAGGCAGCCTCAGGAAGTCCACCTCACCCAGTCTTTCTTTAAGGAGTCCCTCTGAAACTGTCTCATTGATTAAAAACCCCAGTGAAGATGGAATTCCCACTGTGCTGCAATCCCCAACTACACCTCAGTTGATTGACATGCAGGCGACATCATTAGAAACCCAAAAGCCATTGATATCACCATTACCTTCCAAGCTGATGGTCAGGCAGTCTTCCAGCTGTATGGCAGAACCATCTTCCAGTGACATTTTGTTGACCTCTAAGAATGATGTCCCTTCCTATGACTCAGAAAAGGCTGTCCTAAAATCCTTGTCAGATTTCCACGGCAATTCAATAGATGTCTCTTCAAAGCCACTCGGGCCATCCTTCTCCTTTGATAACACGGTAAGTAAAGCTTTAGTTAATGCTGATCATCTCTGTACACTGAAGAACTTATAACTCTGCCATGTGTCAACCACACTGCCAAAGACGCAACTGTTACACTGAGACATGGGATTCTTCAAGAATTATGGAGGAGCTTGGTGGCACTGCAGGCGAATACATTATAGCACTGACTGCTAAAAAGTTACATTTTGGGGGCAATCTTCAGGCTATGTCATACAAAGCAATGAAGTTTCTATAAGTTACCCATGAAAATCTGTGACTCAGTTTATTTTAATTCTGGAGACTTAATTTTAATTGTGGTTTGGATCACAAATTAAAACTAATGGATTCATCTTAATTTACCTGCACTTTGATTCCCATTTGACTGTGTTGTCTGTCTATGCTTAAAGGACACTTCAGTACGGGCATTGAGGAGGAATTGTAGGAGACAGGGAAGGAGAGTGGAGGAGGGGTATAAATAATCAATTATATTTCTGTTTTTGACTTTTGTCTAGAACTTTTGTGTCATTTGTTAACAAATTCTTTCAAATAGAATTTTTTTTTCTGACCCTATATTTACGGAATGCAGTTGGAGAATTAATTAGTCTTTAGATTTGTTTATAACAATAAACTTCTTTAAATAAATATAGAATAATAGAGATGTGCTTAGTTTTAAGTTTTTGGGTCGGGCGCTTCAAGGAAACTTTGTTTTCCTAGGTTTCTTTTTTTTTGGCAAAACGGACCAAACCCCCCCCCCACCCCCACCCCAACCCTTCAAATTTACTTAATTACAACTCCCCCCCCCCCCCCACAATTCCGATCCCCCCCAAGACTTACTAAAAGCCCTGGTGGTCCAGCAGGGTCCCGGGAGCATTTTCAAAGATGGCGCCGGCCGTCCATTGCTCCTACCATGTGACAGGGGCCAACCAATGGCACCGGTAGCCCCTGTCACATGGTAAGGGCAAAGGGCCACTGGCGCCATTTTAATTCCTGGCAGGCCCAACAGCCTGAGAGCGGAAGATCGCTCCCGGGACCCACTCTGGACCACCAGGGCTTTCAGTAAGTCTTGGAGGGGTATCGGGATGGTGGGGGGGGGGGGGTTGTAGTTAAGTAAATTTGAAGGGTTGGGTTTGGGTTTTTTTTAAATAAATGTGCCCCTCCCCCCTGCGCTAACCTGAAAAACAAGTTTTTCCCAAATTTCGGGGAAAGTCCATTTTGGGATTCGGGTCCTTCGAACCATGCCGAATTAGACAATGTCATTGAAATTGTCCAATATGGCAAAAACAAATGCACATTTCTATAGAATAATTCTATTATTCAGTATAGATGGTACAATCCTCTTATTTTCTCTTCTGCTTATCAAATGTTGTTGAATAACCAGTTGGTTCACAAAGAGCTACTGCTTGATAAAGCAAACATTTCTTGATTACACTCTTGGGCAGCTGGTTTGTTCATGAAGACATCTTTACTGAATTTTAATTCTTCTAACTTTCCTCTGCTGTTCAGGCTTCAGTGGTTACTCAGTCCGTGAAAGGATACCTGGAGCGGCAACAGAAATTCCTTCCAGGAGGACAGAAGGTCAGAGACAAAGGACACATTTCTCAGCTGTCGTTCTTTCTCTACATATAAACAAAGGTTGAATGGTACTTTGTTTCATTTAGGTGATCAAGAGTTCCTGGGGCTCCTATTATGTGACTCTCAGTGGGCAAACTCTGAGCTTCTACAAAGACAGGAAGGATGCCTCTCAGGTATGACATAATGTACCTCATTTATAGAAAGGTGAAAAGAAAAACATTAATTCTATAAATCAGGTTATTTCGCCTTAGGCAAATGCTCCAAAACCATGTTGATGACATACACATACAGTCTCCTCCAGCTGTACCTGGTGTGAGGTTGGCTCAGTGTGCTGCGGCAGTCAGAAAAGCAAACAGAATGTTAGGAATTATTAGGAAGGGAATGATAAATAAAACAGAAAATGTCATAATGCCTCTGTATCGCTCCATGGTGAGACCGCACCTTGAATACTGTGTACAATTCTGGTCACCGCATCTCAAAAAAGATATAGTTGCGATGGAGAAGGTACAGAGAAGGGAAACCAAAATGATAAAGGGGATGGAACAGCTCCCCTATGAGGAAAGGCTGAAGATATTAGGGCTGTTCAGCTTGTAGAAGAGATGGTTAAGGGGGGATACGATATAGGTCTGTAAAATCTTGAGAGGTCTAGAACGGGTAGATGTGAATCAGTTATTTGCCCTTTCGGATAATAGAAGGACTAGGAGGATCTCCATGAAGTTAGCAAGTAGCACATTTAAAACTAATAGAAGAAAATACTTTTTCACTCAATTTACAATTAAGCTCTGGAATTTGTTGTCAGAGGATCTGGTTAGTGCAGTTAGTATAGCTGGATTTAAAAAAGATTTGGATAGGTTCTTGGAGGAGAGATCCATTAACTGCTATTGATTAAGTTGACTTGCGGAATAGCCATTGCTATTGCTGGCAGCAGTAGCTTGGGATCTACCATACTTAGTGTTTGGGTACTTGCAAGATACTTGTGATTTGAATTGGCCACTGTTGGAAACAGGATGCTGGGTTTGATGGACCCTTGGTCTGACCCAGTATGGTAATTTCTTATGTTCTTATGCCATGATAGGCAGTTCTCATCTCCCACCAGCAGGGACTGCTGCCAGCCCTTGGGACTATCTGGTTAGTTCTTTCAGCCCCATTGGCCACACTTTCTGTTGGTGGCCATTTTGTTGCTGTCTGGACACACTTATGTTCCAGGTTTCCAGTCTGCAGGTTGTAAGAGTGTGGTTCTCATTTTCTGACCTCATCGTTGGAGTCTTGCTTTCAGAATTATTCTTGCAGAGTTGATTCTGGCTTATTCCTTGCTACATTGCATCCTTGGCTTTGCTTCATCTTAACTTCCCTGCTCCATTAATCACCTGAAATTCCAACTGTATTTCTACCTAGACTTAGATCAGCTCTGTTTGTTTAAGACCTGCTGGCCAGCAGTACCCAAAGACTCAACCCAAGGGGAAAGTGACTGCAGGTAAAAAAAAAGCCCAACTTTCCTCCAGCTGGAACTCATCCAACTCATCCAACTCACCTTACTAGCATACTAACTCCTTACTAGCACACTAACTCCAAAATTAGGGAAACCCAAAATAAATACCCCCTGAACCATTTTAAAAACAAAATCAAACAGATAATGACCCGAAACAAAAATGACTCCAGTCACTCCCCCCCCCCCCCCCCCACACACACACACACACACTCACCAGACTGCTTCTCTCTCACCAGTCACCATCCCAACCAAACTCTCTCCTACCCGGCACCCTATACATTCACCCCAGTCACTTCCCCTCTCACAGTCACTCCCACACACACCAGGCTGCCTCTCTCTTACCAGTCACCACCCCAACCAGTGTCTCTCCTGTCACCCCATACAGTCACCCCGTTCACCCCCTCACCACTCACCACTCCAATCAGTCTCTTTCCCACCTGTCACCCCATATAACCACCCCAGTCCGTCCCCCTTTCACCAGTCACCACCCCAACCAGACTCTCTCTCACCCACCACCCCATACTTTTACCCCAGTCACTTCCCCTCTCACCAGTACCACCCCCCCCCCACCCCCACCCAAACACAAAGACAGATACCAGGGGAATTAAAAGTATGCATGTACCAAAATGCCAGGATCCCTTTCCTAAAATACAAAGGGATTAGCAAATCAAAGTATGCATTTGCATTAAATGCTTTTGCATTTGCTGACTAGAGCTTGTTAGTATTAAATATTTATTATATCAATTGTTTACGTTTGCTACCAGGCACTGGCAGTGGCCATCCCCCCACAAATACCACCTTGCAACCTTGGCAACACAAACAAGTAACTATGGGAATGCATAGCCTTAACTCTAGCTAACAAACTGCTCCCACAATTGACACTTTTTAACTGATTGCTAACATTTTCAGTTAGTGCACATTAACTATAGTTAGTGTGCACTAACATTCGGTTAGTGCGCACTAAGTCCCGTTAATACGCACTAACACAAAATACACATTTTTACAAAATGTTGTCTTTTTTTTTTTCATTTCATGGTGCTTCCAAAAAGAGGCAAAATAGACAATTTTATTGCCATTATCTATTTAATTTAAAATGAATTGACATCTCTATGAAACACTCACCAGACAAGATTCTGCATAATTTATTCTCTGTGTTCTGTGGTGGATTCTAACACAGGGGTGGGCAACTCTGGTCCTTGACTGCCACAAGTAGCTCAGGTTTCACAATGAATATGCATGAGATGCATTTGCATGCAATGGAGGCAGTGCATGCAAATGCATTTCATGAATATTAAGTGTGGATATCTTGAAAACTCTCCCAACTTGAAGCACTCGAGGACCATAGTTGCCTACCCAATGTTCTAACTCATGTCCAGCCCCTGCTCACATACTCAGATACACTCCTGTCCCATGTGCTGCTGCCCCTCTGCATTAAACAAACAATGAGATAAAATATATATATATGGAACTGATATGTATATGATTCCTGAGTCCACAAAACATTTGAGGCCCAATTTTATAACGTAATGCATAGTGCTGAAATCTGTGTGTAGATATGGACTTCAACCATAATTTTCAAAATGGATTTATGCGCATATGTCCTCTTTGGAAATTATCAGGTATACATGTGAATCTTTGTGTGGCATATACATACATATTTACGCCTCCATGGGAGCAAGTGTAAATGTTCATGCATATATTTACATGTATACTTTTAATCGTAGAAAGTATACATATAAATGATTTCCCTTCCCTAACGCTGCTGGAGATTGCCAATTTTAAACACACGTAAAAGTGCAAGTGAAATTGCTTCAATGCCTAGTTATACTCCTACTGCCCTAACCCCCTAAGGTAATTTTCAAAAGGCATATATAGGCGTGTAAAAGGCATTTTACATGCTTTTGAAAATTCACTCCTTAGAGGGTAATTTTAAAAGGCATTTCTGCAGATAAAACAATGCTTTACCCATGGAAATAATAGTCTGTTATAAAATTGCCCATCCGATAAGCAGGTAAACATGAGGGTTTATAACCTTTATGCACAGAAGTTCACCCACAGTGAGCAAAGGCATTTCTGTGGGATGTGTTCGGGAGCAATTTGCACTTACACGCATAGTTTTGCATTTTCTAAAATATATGTGTAAATTTTCTGGAAAAAGATTCTGCACATAAATTAGCAGGTGTGAATGTGCACAGTTAGTTTTATTGGGGTAGGTTCTCTTTGAAAACTGGTGTAACATGCACATATTTGGTTTAAAATGTATGCAGGCTGTAACCCCATAGACAACTTTTTTGCCCGAGATACCAAGCCAAGGTGCATCACGCACTTTAATATTCAAAGGGAAACTACCTCCGTGTACAAAGTGCGCATGTACAAGTTGCCCCTGCTATTTTTGCAGGTGGTAGAATATGGACAAAACAACTCATGTGCTTTTAGCTGCTTCCAGAAGTGCAGTCTCCACGCCGGGGGATCTAGCCAGCCAACTCCTTGCTTAACCGACTCAATCTCTTTGGAAACTGTCCCTCCCTGTGGAACTCTTCATTACAGCTTCGATTCGTAAAGCAACAAGTCACAGAAAAGAGATCCAAGTAATACATACCTGGTTAACATCAGCCTTGACCCCAAAATGAAGGCTTCACATTGTTGGTTTGACATAGTTACAGTGCACTCTGTTTCTGGTGACCTGTGTTTGGGAGCAGTGTCATTTTCCTTGTTCCTTGAGATTATGAAATTCATGATTGTCATAGTGTCGGTATTCATGGAAGACGCAATAAGACTTCTAAAGAAACTTGATGAGAAGGGCTCTGGTGAATGTGCTCCACAGCACACCTACTTTTAGTTGCGTTGATCTCTGGGGCGTGCTTAATTCAGGGGAGGGAAAGTACATGTGCAGACGGCATTTTCCAATTTTTAGTGCCTACTTTTCCAGTAGAATTCTACCCACTAAGAAAGCAAGTGGAAGTGACTGTGCTTACTTTGTACCTGCAACACGTTTGAAAGTGCAAGTGTGTGTGTGTGTACCTTCGCTTTGAGAATGGGTTCAAAGCTCACAGATAGAAAGCACGTGCAGTCTTTGTCCCAATGCTGACAGTTTGAGAATTGCTCTCTTAAAAACTGCATGATTTCAACCCTGTGTCAGGACAGAGGTTATGGAGAGGAAGTGGTCAGAGAGAGCACAAGTATAATAAATCAGAGCTTCTGAAATAAGCCTTAGGATTTCGTACATGATAGCAGGGGCAACGGAATGCCTTGTTGGTTGGGGGGGCAATCAAGCTCCACCCCTAGCTCCACCCCAACTCTGCCCCACTGCCAATGTCTTACTTTGTTTACAGTTAGTCATTCTTTCTTATGTACATTCTTTACATAAACCATAGATTAGAATTATTCATTCCCTGACCTAACAATAAAATACTTGATTCTAGAATATTGCTAGGGTCTTCTTTTTGCCTGTGGGCAGGGGTGGCCTGCCCCTGAGATAAAGTTGGTTAGACTGGAGCCTGGGTGGTCCACCCCATTCTGATGCCTATGCAGCATTGGCAACTCCTTCTTGAAGGAAGTCACTAGATCTACCGTGAAAGTGAAAAGTAGCTAAAACTATGTTATTCCGTAGTAGCATCAGCATAGGTGATGGGCCTAAAACTTGTGGGTCAAGAGGGGTAGTTCACACTCACACATGCTCTCTTGCTGTCTCAGAACCTGACACACATATCACACACACTTTCTGAGATACACTCGGACATTGTCACACACTCTCATGCCCACTTCGACACAGACACATACATTTTCTCAGACACTCTGACACACACACACACACACACACACACACTCGCTCATTTAGCAAGTGTGTCCTCTCCTCTGGACTGGCTACCTAAGAGTTCCTCAGCATCATCATGTAAAGTTCCTGCCCTTGTTACCAGTCCTTACCCAGCCTGCAGCAGCCACCTTTATACTTCCTTCTCCCTCTTCAGGCACTCACTGTCTCCATTAGCTCTGTCGATGGCCCAATGCACTGCTCTTTCTGAGATCAGCCCAGCCAGCTCACTCAGAGGCCTGACTAGCAGGGCAGGGTACTTCCCCCGACTCCCAGCAGCACAGTAACAAAACAAAAAAAAAAAAGATTACTGATGATAAAACATAGCCCTTGCCTTGTCTTCTGCTGTCATAAGGTGAGAATAAAGTTGCAGCTCCTGATCTTTTTTTTTTTGCTGGCTGTGATTTATTAGCCTTCCAGCAGAGAGAGCTGGTCTGTGATGACATCAGATGATCCCAGGTGAGGGTGGAGAGGTGAGAAACTAAAGCAGCAGAGCCCTGTTCTGAGGAGGGAGGGGGCAGGACCATCAAGCACGGCACTCTAGCCAGAAGAGGTCTCACTCTTTTAGACTCTTCTGCAGCATTCTAGCCAAAGGAGATCTCGCTCTCTTGGACTCATCTGCTGCATTTTAGCCAGAGGAGGTCTCACTCTTGCATTTTTCAGCTTCCACTTATGCTTGGTAAGTAGGGAGCCAGCTGGAAATTTAGGAAAAGGGAGCAGTCATTGATGGTGGCGACTTGAATTGTAGGGGGGCCATGGCCCTTGTAGTCCCCCTTTCCACTGCCTCTGCGTGATAGAGAGTTTGATTCATACATTTTTCCATTTACTCTTAGAATACAATGGATGTTCCCCCTGTGTCTATCAGAGATGCAGTGTGTGAGAGGGTGATGGACTCCAGCAACGCGCCCAACACCTTCTGTCTAAGGTAATTAGGATGGAGAGCAGAACTCCTAAAGCACAGTATCACTGAGTATCTGTTTACAGCTTCCGAGCTCTTGGCCCATTCCAGCAGGAGCTATTCTGAGGAAAGCTGACCAAGCGATCCCAGAACCACCTTTGCAGCAAACAATGGGAGTCTGAAAGAGTGTAGTACAGTGATTGTCTGAGCTTGCATTATGCTACTGATTTTCCATTACTACATCCAGTGGTCCATATCCTCAGTGTAGTCCAATGCCAGTCCAGTGGTTCATATCCTCAGCGAGGTCTAATGCCAATCTCTCATAGCAGGAGTTGCCAGTAGAAGGGTTTATGCAGTTGAGAATAGTAGTTGAGCTGACTTTTGCCCTGTTTTCTCTGCTGTTCTCAGGCTGAACGATGGGACAGAGTATCTCTTCTCAGCACCCTCTGAGCAGAAGATGGAAGTGTGGGTTCAAGCACTTCAGAATGGTAAAGGTAAGTCTTAGCTAACTTCTGTGGATGGGCAAGGTATTTTAGTTTAAAAGAATATATTTCCTAAAATTAAGAAAACTGCTTGCTAATCATAATTACATTGTTCTGGTAATAAACAGTCTCTTAAGAATTTTTAGTTCATCAAGGCTATAGTATTTAGGTTTTCATTTGTCGTTCTCTCCTTTTTTGATCTTAAATCAGTTTCCAAAATCAAGTGATTCTGGTGATTTCAGCCTTGTCTTCTCCACATAATATTTATTTAAAATATTTATATCCCGTATCATCAAAAATATCTAAGCGGGGTATATCATAAAACACACATATTAAATCACAATCACATCAATCATAAAATAAAATCAAAACACAATCATAAAACAGACTACACCCACCAATAACCTTCTCTGGCTTACAAACATGACCAGTATCCATCTCCAGTGCCCCTCTTCAAATCAGTTATTCATCTTCGGGCTCCCTAATAACTCTTAAAAGGCGTATGTAAATAAAAATGCCTTAACTGAGTTTTGGAAGGAAACAATAGAAGTCTCAGTTTTAATCTTGTCTGGCAGCAAGTTCCATAGAAGCAGTCCAGCCACACATAATAACTGGTCTCTCATTTCATCTAGCCAAATATGTTTAAAAGAAGTGACCTCTAATAAGTTCCAATATGAAGATCTCATAGATCATATTAGTTGAGAACATAAGACTTGCCATACTGGGTCAGACCAAGGATCCATCAAGCCCAGTATCCTGTTTCCAACAGTGGTCAAGTTAGGTCACAAGTACTTGGCAGGATCCCAAAGGGTGGATAGATTCCAAGCTGCTTATCCCAGGGATAAGTAGTTGATAGATCTTACATGCTAAATTAAAGCTCCTCGATGCTAACTCATGTAAGGTTCTAAAGATCAACTAGACTTTAAATGTAATCCTTCAGATGACTGGGAACCAGTGTAAATTAAATAAGATAGGAGTAATAGGGTCATGGATGTGTGCCCATGAAACCAGCTGGGCAGCCGCATTACGTACTAGTTGAAGAGTCCTTAGCATTGTTTGTGGCAACCTCAAACATAAAGAATTTCAATAATCAAATCTTGAAATCACCAAAGCATTGATGACAATTCTTAAATCATCAGCACACAAGTAGGGCTTCAGGTTCCGGAATAGATAAAGTTTGTAAAAAGACTTTGTAACCACGGCATTTATTTGATGTTGAAATGATAGCGTAGAATCAGTCCATACTCCCAGTTCTGAGCTTCTAAAAGAATCGGGATCTAGGTACCATCAAATGGCAAAGGTGATGGAAGATCCTGGGGAAGGGGGGAAGCCTGGGGCCAAAAAAACAATCTCTGGGACGGTTTTTTTTTTTTTTTGCTATTTAAAAAAAAGCATTCTATTTTCAGACATCCAATCTTTTAATAAAGGTCAAGCAAACTGACACCTGCTATAATGTATCAGTTTGATTTGTGACAGGTAAATACATCTATATATCATCGGCAAAAATCCGATAACCAGCCCCCAAATTGGCTGAAAGCACACATTACAGGTTACTGTCTGTGGCAATATTGTGGCATCCTCATAGCAATTGATTAACTGTAGTTCTGTTGCAGCCCATTGGATTGACCACTGTCAGTAGACCTGTGGTCTGATTCAACCTGGCTTTCTTACATTAAGTGTCAGGAGACTCACAGGTTGGGTCTATGAATAAACTAGGGGGATTAATCTAGTGCCTCATGGAGACAACGCAGAGCCAGAACATTCTGGTTCACTTCTGCACTGACTCTTCTTTTCTTGATGTCCCAGATCCAGACAGTCAGCATGACTTTAAGGATCAGACAGAGATCCTGAAGACCCAGGAATCTCCAAGGTGGGTATGGCCCGGTGCTGGGGAGTTTGCACATTCATGGTTGCGCTACACAATGGGTGTCCTGGTGTTTCAGTGTATATTATCTTGGAATGTCAGAGAATATCTCTGGTACAGGGAAAAAGGAAGGAAAAAGCTTTAGAATTCTTTCTCCTGCTTTATCAAGACATTGCTTGTAGACTTTTTTATTTTAATAGCAATGAAGGACTTCCTCTGATCCCATTCAGATTCAGATTTGTATTTGCAAATGCTTGATTTTTAAACAGTCAGCTCCACCATGTTCAAATTGTACTGACCTTTTTTTAAAATTGGATTTAGTTTGGTAGGTTCAGATTTATGTAAATATTTGCAAATTCAAACAATTTGAACAAAATGCAAACCCTCAATGCTTATAACATACGTAAATATTCTGTAAATATTTGTATCTGTATCAGATCCAAACCAGCAAATATAGAGATTTCAGTCGAGCCATGAATGCCTGAGGCATATCCAAACTGTAACTAATTTCTAGCATTTCCCAGTTTCAGTTCTAAATTGAGTGAACACTTTTCCACATTCCTGGTCTTGGATGGAGTTTGCATTTAACTCAGACCAGTTTGCCTATCCCAACTGTTTGGTGACAGATTGAACCCTTAGCTCCCCTTCCACTTCTTGGTGCTGCCATAGATTGGCTACTGTTTTTCTTACCCCAAGGACTCTTTTTTTTCTTACCTCAAGGACTCTTTTCTGCTCCGTGCACATCAGCCCTTCACCCTCCCCCCCCCCCCAATCAAATACAATTCTTTCGGATTTCCACTCCCCAGATGCATGACTCTGCACTTCTTGGCATTGAATCTCAGCTGCCATATCTTCGACCACTCTTCCAGCTTCCTTAAATCCTGTCTCATTCTCTCCACTCCTTCCGGCGTGTCAACTCTGCAGATGTTAGTATCGAGACCCACTAAAAACCTCCTCTCATGAAAACAATGTCCACCTCTATCCAATGTCCAGCCTACAAGGGTCTCCTGACCCAAGCTCGCCTCTCCTCTGAATGTGAACATATACGGAGCAAGACCCATCCTGTAAAGAGGCATGGGCCTACCACCAGGGAGGGCTCAAAAATGGAAAAATCCTCTCAAAGCTGGCCAGAAGTCAAAATATTTAATAAAGAGGCGAAGCCCTCATTACATCAGCCTCGCACATGAGCACAATGCTGCGCATCCTGCTAGATAATCTAAGAACCCTCCTCTCTTGGTCCTCCCCTGATATTTTTTCTTGGATGCAGCTCTCCTTATTTCACTCGCAATTTCTTTTCCAATCTACCAAACAAATGAGTCTCTCTAATTCCTTTTGTCAGTCAACAACTCTTCAGGATGTTGCCCTGTTAGGCAGTCTTCCCTCTGACACCCACAAAGGACAATCCTCTGTTTCCAAAATCTGAAGCACTCTTCTTGGCCAATTATAAAATGATCCTCCCTATATCAAGAAGGCAGGAGGAAAAAGGAGATCCTCTAGAGTGCATGTCCTTTACATTTTATGGAAATCTGTGGCTCCCTGTTCATGCTTGTGGCAAGTCAGCAAATTAATCATTTCACTGAATTAAATAACAGACTTTGAGGTAGATTTTAAAAACATACGCGCACGCGTACTTTTGTTTGCGCACCAGGCGCGAACAAAAGTACGCTGGATTTTATAAGATACGTGCGTAGCCGCGCGTATCTTATAAAATCCGGAGTTGGCGCGCGCAAGGGGGTGCACATTTGTGCAACTTGCGCGCGCCGAGCCCAGCGCGCGCTGCCCGTTCCCTCCGAGGCCATGATCTGGGGAACCTGCACTGGGAGGAAGATGGTGTGAAAACCAGAGGAAAAGAGTCAGAAACCATGGAGGGCATGAGTACATCTATGTGAAATGGGAAACTGCATGTGGCCCTTTTGGATGTGCATTTTGGTATGAATAAGCATAAAGGGGACCTCATTCCTCAAACAGGCATGGGGTTTGCGTAAAGTGTGGAAAGCGCACGAGAGTCCATATAACTCTTGCAGGTGGTTTAATACCTAACAATGATGAGGAGTGTAAGTGTAATATTCCCTCAGTCCTGACTGTAAAATTCTCATGAACCCCATGAACCTCTGAAAAAATTCAGTGATTGCTGTCATGTTCGCATCCAAGTACATAGCTGAGTCACATCCATGTAGATGGTGCTGGCTGGTCCATCCAGATAATAGAGCAAAGTGTTTTGAAATTGACTGTAGTGTCCTCTGCATTTGTTTGACCAGCACTAATGGATGTTTGGGATGAGAGTGAGGGGGATGCTTGTGTGTTGATTGTGGTACCCAGGCTGTCAGTACACAGGTCCGCTTCACCATCCGCATGACCAGTTGAAGAGCCTACCAAACATATTTGGAAGGGATGATCCTTACACAATAGGGAACTCTCATTCCATCATCATCTTATGTATCCTGTCAGGGGGTTACATATAGTAAGATGGTTTGGGGGGACGGGGGGGAGTGGGAGAGGGAAACGAAGGGGAAGCCTAGGAGAGATTTTTGTTTTGTTATGGTTTTTCTTTTTCCTTTTGTTTTTTTTTTTCATTTCAAATAAACAAAAAGAAACAAACAACAAAATGAAATGAAAGCAAAAAATGTCTGTGCCCATGCCTAATAAATACAGGTAAGAAGCACTTCTCTCTGATTCCTTCTGCCAGAAGCAGGGATTGGAGGGGGGAGGAAGAAGGGAAGAGGCTGAGCAGAGTGGTTGATACGTGGCAGCACAAGGCTCCCAAAACACAAAGACCACTGCAACCTTTCCATTTTGCCTCCCTTAAGGACAGCCCTGAAAATAATATTTCATTATTGTACTGACATCTATCTTTCCCCCTCACTCTATCTGGCATCCATTCAGAGATTGTGACAGTATTGTGGCAATTTCTCTGTAACTCAGTGACAGATCCCCTTCTCTTGTTTCTTGTTTCCTGCTTAGCCTAATGCACCAGGCAAGAACCTGGGGTTCTCCCAAAGCCGAGGCTCCTGAAAAACAAACTAAGAAGGACCTTCTGCCTAGGTAAGTGCAGATAAGCATGGAGGAGGTCTCCTTTCCTTTAGAATGGAGCTGTCAGTGTGAGGCAATTTAACAACTGGCCATGCTGGGGCAAAATCCGCAGGTGCTTTCTACCCATGGCCTTTGCCCCAGGTTTCAAGGCCAAAGCACACCTGCATCTGCTTTTTGTGCAGATAGCATTTTGCTGGAAAAGGACACACATAATGATTTGAAAATGCAATCTGCATGCGCACAGTTCCTCCTCTGACCCATAAACTTGTACTTGCGATTTTTAGGGAAATCAGAACGACAAGTCTGTACATGCAGGTGGGTTAAACCAGTGATGTGCTGCCAAATTCTCGTCCAGGGGTTATCACTGCTACCCATCAGGGGCTTAGCAAGGGGCTTAACTCTGCTCAGTGACATAGTCTTTGTTATCATTGAAAACTGAACTAAAGGGGCTCCTGGACGTCCTAAAGAGCATCCCCTCTCCTTCAATCATGTCATCAAGTAAAAGTAGAACTAGATCAACCTGCCGGGAAAAAAGCAGAAACAGGTACTAACCCCCTAAGTCCTTCGATGACAGAGGGCATGACAAGGACATGCCATGTTTAAAATGGTGGTCTTGTTCCACTTAGCTCTGGTAGCACTCTGTCTTTTATTCTTTCAATACCTTTAGGGAAATCCACCACATGCCTTCTGGTACTATTTTTACCCAGCTGCCTCAGTATTTTATTTGCAATATTTTCAAAGCCCTGTGGTGCACAAGGGAAACCCCTGTACTCAATAGCAGGAGTTTTAGGATGTACAAACTGGAGACCACTTGGAAATGTTAAGCAACAGCCTGGAAGCAAAAGCAAGAGCACACTACAGCTGTGAAATCTATGATAGTACAAGAAGAGTTTCAATTTAACATGCAGTATTTGAATTTATATGTTAACCCCACCTTCACCAGGGCTATCTTCCCAGCCCTGAGAGCCATTGAGTACACTCAGCCAGGGTAGAGAAATTCATTTTGGGGTTCTGTGGATTGGCAGAAGACTCACCTGCAAGGCCAAACTGAGACAAGGATACTTTAAAAAACATTATGCCCATACCAACTTTGTGCTCCACAAGGAAAAAAAAATATGCTTGAAAATTAACCAGATCAGCAAGTTATACAAAAATTCACAGTCCACCGGTCAATCACAGAAAAAATTACAGGAAACATTGCAGATCACAAAAATCACCATTCACACTCTCCCAAAGAGATTTTTTCCCCAAATCAGATCTTCTCTTCACCTTCCCAGTTTCTCTGTGGTCCCAGAAGCAAGCATTTTAAAAGCCTGGTGTGCGCAACAATTAGAGGATGCATGCACAAGTCAGGCTTACGCGCACCAAACAAATTTAAAAAGCCGCCCAAATGCGCACGTATTTCCCATAGCGTGCAAGGGATTTCAAAAAGAGCGAGGTCTGGGCAGGGCATGGCCAAGAGATGTGCGTGTAAATATTTACGCGCCCCGGCATGCACCCAGGACTACTGCCACGTAAGTTCACTTCTGCTATGTAGGAGGTGTAAGTTTAAAAACAAAACCCAGCACAGAGAAGTTTAAATGGTCTGGGCTAACTAGACGGAGTGCAGGCTATTAAACTAGAGATGTTTGGAGGTCCTAGCTTTTAAGTGGGTGAATTGATGGATGAACTGGTGAAACTGGCAATGGCATGGACGTGCTCCCGTTATAAAATAGCCTGACTTATGAAGTAGAAATGGGACTTACACAGCTAGGCACACACCCATTTATAATTGGGCACACATGAGCATGCACCCATTTAAAGTTGGGCACATTTGTGCATATGACCAGTGTAATTTATAACATGTTATAAAATCGCCACATCCCTGGGTGTGCGCCGACACACACACGTCAATGCACACTCCTTTGAAAGTTACCATCAACACCTCTGAACTCCCATTGACCTACCAATGCTGGATGAAACTCCTTGTAATATATAGGTCCCATTCTTTTCCATTACCAGTCTGCCATCTAGTGGCCAGTAGAGATCATATGTAAAACAATATCTTCATCTAATTTCTACATTTACATTTTGCTGCTGAGGGGGTCACATGATATCGTGAGAGGGAGTTGTTGTGTGCTAATTTCTCTCTGGGGACCCTCTCCCTTCTTTTTACAAAATCCTAGCTTTGTTTATTTGCATCTGCATTTGGTTGGTGATCCTGAGCTGCTGAATGTCTTTGGGGCAGATTGTGAGTGGACACAGGATGTCAACACGAGCAATAAAGAAAGATAAGGGCAGACAGATGCCTGGAGACATCAATATGGCCAATAGAAAATAAATCAGTGATGCAGCATGGGCTGCTGAGACTGTGGATCAGTCTACCTCTGATATTGCACTGAGAGTCTCTTCTTTTCTTCGCCTACAGTGGGATGGGGTCCACTGGCTGCTGCAAGGACCTCTCTATGGCTGGGCGATGCTCCTCCTCCTCCTGCCCCACTACTCCTCCTCTTCTTGTCCCGCTGATCCCTCTGAGGGGGACATCACCTCTGGCCACAAATATACAGGTCGAAGTCATCAACAAAAGCCTGCGATGTCAGGCCATTGTTGATCTGATTCACATTCAAAAAACCCCCTTTTTTTAATTATTTTTACTAAGATGTTAAATCATTTAATAGCTCACAGTCTGTGAATCTTGTCAATAAACCTTGTTCAAGCAGGAGGTCAGCGGATCTATTGTCTGACCCGAACCAACCTCCCTGCTAAAAACTAAAAGAAAATTTTTAAAGAGACGGAGGGCAGGTTTCATATATATGAGTATCAAACCCCAACCAGGGTGTGCTCAATCTTGTGCATATAATCATAAACCGAAGCCACCACCGTCCAAATTTTTTTTAGAGAGAACACTCTGTGCAACCAATTCTAATTAAGTTTTCATATCCAAAAGTGAAAAAAATTTTTATATTCTACTTTCTTTTGAAATATTATCAAAACGCAGATGACTTAGCGAAATGTGTTGAAAAAGTCCCGACTTATCTGATGGTGAAAAGCCCGACGTAGCCACGTTTCTGGTCTAGATAGACCTTTCTTCAGCCTTTCTTCAGCCTTTCTTCAGCCATTCTAGCTCTTCATGAAGAGCTAGAATGGCTCTCATTAATCTAAATTCATGTCTATGATGTGTTTTGGTTGCATTTCGGAAGTTCAGAATGTAATATTGCATAGGGTCTCAAATTCAACATAGCATTTTAACGATTAGTGAAATGCATTCATTCAATTGACGTCATCACGCCCACAACAACGTACGTTGTAATTGGTAGCTCATTCATCTGTGCACCGGGTTTAAAAACAGAGGGAGTTAGCAGACAGCGTCTCTACACCGCTGAACGCATTCATGGCGTCTGTTTGAAGAAATGATTGATTTTCCGCAGAAGGCTTTTGATTCACCGGCTACCATTTATATAGGACAACATCCCCTGAAGAAAGGTCTATCTAGACCAGAAACGTGGCTACGTCGGGCTTTTCACCATCAGATAAGTCGGGACTTTTTCAACACATTTCGCTAAGTCATCTGCGTTTTGATAATATTTCAAAAGAAAGTAGAATATAAAAATTTTTTTCACTTTTGGATATGAAAACTTAATTAGAATTGGTTGCACAGAGTGTTCTCTCTAAAAAAAATTTGGACGGTGGTGGCTTCGGTTTATGATTATATGCACAAGATTGAGCACACCCTGGTTGGGGTTTGATACTCATATATATGAAACCTGCCCTCCGTCTCTTTAAAAATTTTCTTTTAGTTTTTAGCAGGGAGGTTGGTTCGGGTCAGACAATAGATCCGCTGACCTCCTGCTTGAACAAGGTTTATTGACAAGATTCACAGACTGTGAGCTATTAAATGATTTAACATCTTAGTAAAAATAATTTAAAAAAGGGGGTTTTTTGAATGTGAATCAGATTACATAGTGTGATTCCCCCAAAAATTGTTTTGGGTGCTTTTTCATATTAGGCCATTGTTGATGACATCAAAGGTGCTGGAAGCCAGATCTAATGGGGCAAACTGAAGAGGAGGAGGACCAGAAAAAATCTGTCATTGAGTCGGGTTTGGCCTGCGGGCCGTAGTTTGCCCACCCCTGGTCTAGATCATATATTTCCCAAAGACAGGGTATTTAGCGGGCTTGACGGATTCTGATATATGTTTGAAGTGTAAATTCTTCTGTACTCAGGCAGTCCAATCCCCATAAGTGGGTTATGCACCTCTACCAGCAGATAGAGATGGAGTAAAAGCTGGCGTCATGGATATATAGCCCTGCCCTGATATCAGCCCGCCAGTATTCTCCATCTCCAGCAGATGGTGGACATACATTTCCTTACTGTGGATTGCCTGGGGAAAAAAAAACAGAAAAGACGACAAGATGATTGGATAGCACCATTTGCCTCCTGAGATGATATCTTTTGATACCTCCCTCCAGTTGAGAGCCTTCAGTCTGATAGCCTTTTTCTTGCGTGGACTTGAAAAAAACAACCAACAGTGGTTGCAGGCCGAGAGAGGCTGAGCAGTGAAGGTCTTCACCCTCTCCCCCCGTAGTTATAGACCTGTTTCTGCCTTCAGCCAGGGAGGGCTGAACTCAGATTAAAAAAAAAAAGAAAAGGAATTGAGGAAGTTCTTGTGATGCTGTCCTTCCTTCTTACCTGGTCCTTCTTCTCAGCATCTCCTGCTCATGTCTCTGAGGAGTTAGTGAGATGTGGAAGCAGCACTGGCTCGGCAAGTTGAGTGGCCATTTTGGCCTAGGCCCCGCTTTCATGCTTCTTTTCCTGAGTCACGTGGTAGGCCTCGATGGTCCCTTCGTGCCTTTTTGTATAGAAACATAGAAATGACAGCAGAAGAAGACTAAACGGCCCATCCGGTCTGCCCAGCAAGCTATGCACTTTTTTCTTTCCTCTTACTTGTTACGCTTGGCTCTTAGTACCTTTTGGTTCTATTTCCCTTCCACCCCACCATTAATGTAGAGAGCAGTGTTGGAACTGCATCTAATTGAATATGTAGCTTAGTTAGGGGTAGTAACCGCCTCAGTAAGCAAGCTACACACATGCTTTTGTTTACTCGACTATGTAATTCAGTCCTTGTTGGTTGTTGTCTATATATAGATCCTCTTTTCTACATTGCCCCTGCCGTTGAAGCAGAGAGCTATGCGTTGAAAGTGAAGTATCAGACTTTCTCCCCTGCCGTTGAAGCAGAGAGCTATGCTGGCTATGCGTTGAAAGTGAAGTAACAGACTTTCTCCCCTGCCGTTGAAGCAGAGAGCTATGCTGGCTATGTGTTGAAAGTGAAGTAACAGACTTTCTCCCCTGCCGTTGAAGCAGAGAGCTATGCTGGATATGCATTGAAGTGAAGTGTCAGACTTTCTCCCCTGCAGGCCCGAGGTTCCCCGGAGAACCGTGGCGGTGCGGGTATGCGAACTACCGGCCGACCCGCAGAAGCCATCGGTGGAGAAGGCAGCGTAGGGTTCATAGGAAGCAACGCGTCAAAACGCTGGTTCAGGCTCTGCATTGAGGAAACCAGGGCGTCCAGGGTTTTCTGCTGCTCCAGCAGGCGCTGGGCCATTCCCGGAATGGCCTGGCGGGCGGAAGCTTCTGCCGGGTCCATGGTCTTGGCAATCTGTTATGCTCAGGCTTGTGGACCCTTGGCCGACGAGAGGATGGTATACCTTTCGGAGGGTCCGTAGGCTCTCTCGTCGGGTGGCGAGGCAGAACAGGAGGCAGGACCAGCTGACCCTTGGCACTGGAGGCTGAGGCGAATACGGAGGCGATGAAGAGACGAGATGAGGCGCTGTGTCTTCACCACTGGTGGTCAGCGGTCACCCCAGGAGGAGCCCGTAGGGACCCGACCGCTGGGACTTAGGTGGACCTAGGGAGGTCAGGGAACGATGCAAGGGCCAACTGGAGCTTCGGCCTGGAAGCCCGCGGTCCCCCCAGGAGGAGCCCGTAGGGACCCGGGCCGCTGGGACTTAGGCGGGCCCTTGGAGACGGTAGTCTTGAAGAAGTCCTAGGTCAAGTGCCACTGGGTCGTTGCTCACCAGTCCGAAGTTGTACGCCAGAGAATCACCACTTGCCAATCCGAAGTCAGGAACCAGAGAATCACCGTAAGCCAATCCGAAGTCAGGAACCAGGAACACCAAGACGGAATAGGATCCAAAGTTCAAGGACTCACCGAAGCAAGCAGACTGGACAGCGCTAGAGGACGTTGCCAAGTCACTGGATGAGCAGAGGAAGCTAGGGATGTGAATCGTTTTTTGACGATTTAAAATATCGTACGATATATTTTAAATCGTCAAAAATCGTTAGAGCCGCGATACAATAACAATTCCCCCGATTTATCGTCAAAAAAATCGTAAATCGGGGGAAGGGGGAGGGCGGGAAAACCGGCACACTAAAACAACCCTAAAACCCACCCCGACCCTTTAAAATAAATCCCCCACCCTCCCGAACCCCCCCAAAATGCCTTAAATTACCTGGGGTCCAGAGGAAGGGTCCCGGTGTGATCTTTTACTCTCGGACCTCAGGTGCTTGTAGAAATGGCGCCGGCGCTACCTTTGGTTTTTCCGTACGGAAAAACGATTCGCGGCAGGAGATCACTCCCGGACCCCCGCTGGACCCCCAGGGACTTTTGGCCAGCTTGGGGGGGCCTCCTGACCCCCACAAGACTTGCCAAAAGTCCAGCAGGGGTCCGGAACGACCTCCTGCAGTCGAATCGTGTTGTCTACGGCCGGCGCCATTTTGCGCAAAATGGCGGCGCAAAATGGCGCCGGCCGTAGACAACACGATTCGACTGCAGGAGGTCGTTCTGGACCCCCGCTGGACTTTTGGCAAGTTTTGTGGGAGTCAGGAGGCCCCCCCAAGCTGGCCAAAAGTCCCTGGGGGTCCAGCGGGGGTCCGGGAGTGATCTCCTGCCGCGAATCGTTTTTCCGTACGGAAAAATGATTCGCATGCAGGAAGTCGTTCCCGGACCCCCGCTGGACTTTTGGCAAGTCTTGTGGGGGTCAGGAGGCCCCCCCAAGCTGGCCAAAAGTTCCTGGGCGTCCAGCGGGGGTCCGGGAGCGATCTCCTACGCTCCAGACCTCGGGGGACAAAAAACAAAATGGCGCCGGCGCTACCTTTGACCTGTCATATGACAAGGCAAAGGTAGCGCCGGCGCCATTTCTACAAGCACTGGAGGTCCGAGAGTAAAAGATCACACTGGGACCCTTCCTCTGGACCCCAGGTAATTTAAGGCATTTTGGGGGGTTCGGGAGGGTGGGGGATTTATTTTAAAGGGTCGGGGTGGGTTTTAGGGTTGTTTTAGTGTGCCGGTTTTCCCGCCCTCCCCCCCACTGGACCCCAGGTAATTTAAGGCATTTGGGGGGGTTCGGGAGGGTGGGGGATTTATTTTAAAGGGTCGGGGTGGGTTTTAGGGATGTTTTAGTGTGCCGGTTTTCGATTTACACGATTTTCACGATATTTAAAAAACCCAAACGGCGATGATCCGATTCCCTCCCCCTCCCAGCCGAAATCGATCATTAAGACGATCGATCACACGATTCACATCTCTAGAGGAAGCTGCCTTTTATACTTCCTCTGCCCTGGCTGATAGAGAACAGGTGAGGCCATTTAAAGGGATGGGTCCCTTTAATTCTCTGGAGGGGGCATGGCCTCATGCCCAAGCATGGCGGCGGCCATCTTGGATTTCCCCTGCGGAGGGGAGATGCCACTGGGGGGAAGCAGGATGGCTACCCCTGCAACGGGTAGCGCCGGAGGCCGCACAGGCGCGATGGCCCGAGCCAGAGCCCTCCCCTGGGGCTCCCGCGGTGCCACGAATCAGGTAGGGGCCGCGGTCGTGGGGCACAACAATACAGCTTCTCTTGTTTTATGCTTTCAGGCAATAAAGCAAGTGTCTTTCTTCAAACTATCAGTCATATGATTATTCATGTGGGAGACATGGAACCGAAAGACATCCTTAGTCAACTTCCCTTTTAAATGGGAAGATTCCAGTCTTAGCCATTTAAAAATATACAATTTCTAAAGGCTTAAAAAAAATAGCAAAACTGTTTCAGATTGGAACTATTCTTCATGCTTAAATTATGCTTAAAAAAAACCCCACTTGGCATCAGTATCTTAAATTTGTGATTTTGCTGAGATGAACATTTTAAATAGTTTAATTTTTTTGCTTTAGTATTTGTCTCTACCTACTTTGCTAAATTTTATTTTCGAGAAGAGGGATGCTTAACATTCAGTAATTTAATCTTTCATCCAACTTTTCAAAAGTTGCATTACCAGCACAAAAGTTGAGGTATATGTATTATCACATTTCATTTTTTTTAAACTGGCAGATTCCTTTCTCACATACATAACACACACACACACACAGAAGCACCGTTCCTTTCTCACATACACACAGAAGCACCCTTCCGATCCAAGGCCCCCGCTGAACAGCTGGTCTCTGGCGGCGGTTAGCGGCACCGGTGTTCACTTCTTCGGCCCCCGCCGGCCTCGGTTTTAATTTCTTCGGCCCTCTTGGTCTCCGGTGGGGGTCGAAGAAATTAAAACCGAGGCTGGCGGGGGCCGAAGAAGTGAACACCGGTGCCGCTAACCACCGCCAGAGACCAGCTGTTCAGCGGGGGCCTCGATTTTAGTTTCTTCGGTCCCTGCCGGCCTCGATTTTAATTTCTTCGGCTCCCCGGCTTGGTCTCCGGCGGGAACCGAAGAAATTAAAATCGATGCCGGCGGGGGCCGAAGAAATTAAAATCGAGGCCGGCGGGGGCCAAAGAAAAGAAGATAGGCACCGCCCAGCCAGCCCCCACTTGAGGCTGGCTGGGAGGCGCCCATCTTCTTTTCTTCGGCCGCCGCCGGCCTCGATTTTAATTTAGTCGGCCTCCATCTTCATTTCTTCGGCCGCCGCCGGCCTCGATTTTAATTTAGTCGGCCCCCTGCCGACTTGGTCTTCCGCGGGGGCTGGCTAATGTTCTTTTCTTCGGCCCACGCTGGCTTGGTCTAATGGCGGGGGCTGACTGGAAGGCGCTGAGACTGGGCTGAGGAAGAGCCACGCGGTCGAGACCACGTGACCAGCTAGACCGGCCCACCGGGGGATGCCCGATCCCCCGATAGGTCAATCCGCCCCTGTCAGGGACCCATTCTTCATGAAGATCAGGGTCAGTTTTTGTCTTAAGGTTTGGCCCTTGAGAGGGCTACGTTGTTGAAACATGGTTATTCACCTGCAGTCATTTCCATTTTACTTCTGGCCAAGAAATTGTCTACGTCTCTGGTGTATATGAAAGTTTGGAGAAATTTCGAGGCCTGGTGTACGGAGCGAGGTTCTCAGCCTCTTAAAGTGGATATTCCATTGATTTTCAAATTTTTATAAGGAGGATTATGTAAAGGTTTGGCCCTTAACACCTTGAAGGTTCAAATGGCATCTCTTGCTTGTTATAGAGGGTGAGTCAATGGTGGGCCCTTGTCTTCCCATCCTGATGTGTCCTGGGTCTTGAAAGGAGTTAAGCATCTTTTTCCTCTCTTCTGACTGCCAGTGCCTCTGTGGGTTCATAATCTGGTCCTGAATTTCTTGACAGGTCTGACTTTTCAGCTGCCATGTGACCTTTCATTCAGTTTCTTACTTTGAAGACAGTTTTTCTAGTGGCAATCTGTTCAGCATGTTGGGTTTCCGAACTCCAGGCTCTTTCTTGCTGTGAGCCTTTTCTCCAGGAGCAGTACAGCTTCAGAGTTTCATTTGAATCAATCCATTTCCCTGCCCACTTTGGACAGGGACAGAAATAAGAGTGAATATCGCCTTTTGCGTACCTTGGACGTCAAACGTCATTCACTGCAGTTCTTGTAGGTTATTAAATCTGTCTGGAAGTCTGATCGGTTGTTTGTGCACTGTGGTGGAGGTAAACAAGGTGAACCGGTGACATGGGCAACTATAGCCCATTGGATTAAGAAAGTCATTACGGCCGCCTATGTGGATGCTGGCATTCCTTTGCCAAAGCAGATTAGACCACATTCCACAAGGGCTCAAAAGGTATAGAGGGTGGAGATTCGGTTTTTGTCTCCTGTCGCGATTTGCTGAGCAGTGATGCGGTCATCCTTACACACCTTTTCCAAGCATTACCACTTGGATGTTTGGGCTTGGGAGGAAGCCACGTTCATGCAGGTGGTGTTGACTGGACCCACGGGCAGCTCCTGCCCTGTTCAGGAGTAGCTTTGGTACATCCCCCTTGTGGGGATTGACCTGCCTGAGTGCAGAGGAAGGAGAAATTACTACTTACCTGATAATTTTCTTTCCTCTCAGGAAGGCAAGCCAATCCCTGACCTGCACTTGGCTTCCAATTTTTGCATTTGGTTCGCCCTTTAGGTGCGGATGAATCAAAATGCTCTTCATGCTATTTGTTGGAGGACTGATAAATGGCTTAATCAGCCCCTCAGTTTACTAACTGTTCTTTGTTTTTTTCTGAGCTCAGTGTTCCCTATTGGTTGGAAGCTTGAGTGGTCAATTGTTAATAATCATTTTCAAGTATAATCAATTTGTCCACAGTTTGGCTTTTTCAGAGAATACTGGCAGGCTGAATGTCAGGGCAGGGCTATATATCCATGATGTCAACTTTTACTCCATCTCTTTCTGCTGGTAGAGGTGCAAAACCCACTTGTGGAGACTGGCCTGCCTTACGATCCTCACAAGTGAGTTATCTTTAAAAACTGCCTCTTTTGTACTAATTCCAAAGAAACCATTGGCCAGCAGCATTAATTTCAGTAACTTCCATCCCAAGTTATTCCTCTTTTCTTTCCAAAATAATTGAATCAGTTATTATTAAATTAAAACAACTCACTAACCATTCCATGCTGAACCAATACCAGTTTGGTTTCAGTTCCCTATCCCAGCACTGAGACCCTGCTGTTATCCAGCATTGATGAAATCCATCGGGTATTTGACTGTGGAACCTCTTATGTCCTGATATTCTTTCCATTGCCTATGATAATTCTTTCTCACCTTGCTGGCATTGGCTGGCTGGTATGGTACACACCTGGTTAAAATCCTACTTACAGGACCAATTACAGCAAATACATACACATACATCTACCTCTTCTTAGTTCCAATTAATACTGGCATTCCCCAAGGCTGGGCACTGTCTGCGAAGAGCTATTGCACAGCCGTAATAGCGCTAAGGATGTCAAAAAAGCTCTGAAATATCATCTGTTCAGTCAAGAATATAAAGACCTCTGTAAGCCTTAAGTCTTCTTTCAGTCTTTATTAGCGGCCTCCAGTCCACTGCCTTGTAAGGTCTTTACCCTTGTTTTTTGATTAGGCCTCTTAATACCCAGGCTATGTACAGGCTTCTGTGCTTCATAAGCATTTGTTTATATTTGTCATTGCTTTATTTTGTTTTGTGTGTATGTGTATATATATATATATATATATATATATATATTTGCACTTTGACTTTTATTATGAAAGTTTTATTTATAACCTGCCCCGAATGTTGGAAGGTGAAGGCAACAAGTCCTTTTAAATAAATAAATAAAATAGAGGAAAGGAAATTATCAGGTAAGTATTAATTTCTCCTTGATTCCTGGCACACTGGTTTTGTGATCATATTCAAGCCTTTTGGAAAAAAATGTATTGTTACATTGAGAATATTCCTTCAATACAATTGCCTTTTTCTGTACAAATTATGATTTTTGGTATCTTGTCTGGAGGTACAGCCACACCAACCTTGCGGATTTCTAAGGTCTTTCTGGTGGCCATGACTGTGATTCTTCATTTCTGGTGACAGGAGTTGGATCCTCCTTTTCTGTTTTGGTGGAATGTGGTCCACAGTTTGTTAACTTTTGGAATTGCTGATCTGGAAGATCAGCTCTCCTAGGAAAAAAAAAAGAAACACTGGGTATTTGGATACCAAACATTTCTTCCTTACCACCATGTGCTAGAAACATGGTCTTGAATAATTACTGACATTTATTACTGACTATTCCAGCTAAACTAATGAGTGGTCAGCTACTTACCAGTTTGCAGAATTAGAAGATTTCCTTTCTCTAGGGAGAGCAGGGGGGGGAGGGAGAAGTATCTTGTTGGGGGTGTTCAGTTTCTAATTGTCTGTGTTCATTGTAATAGCATGGGAAGCTCAGAGTCAAAGCTACCTTGCCCAGTGTACTTATTTAAACATAAATGTTGTCACTTTTGCAGAAGTCGTGAGAGCTGTAGCATTCAGTAGAAGGCAGAAAAATATGTTTTTTAGGTCCATGCTTGGCCTTTTCTAGCCTGACTTAGCAGTATAGCATGTAGTTGTATGGTTGATATCTTGGTGAAGTACATCATTCCAAACAAAACTGTTTGTGCCTTCTCTGGGATTTCTTTATCCACAGGAGGATACCTTCCTTCCAGCTACGACCTGAGACCACATCTGAAGAGGCTACGAAAAATGCTGTGGGGCTTCAGCACTCTTCCCAGGACTCTATTGGTACTATTAAGAATCATCAGCTCTGAACAGAAAAGCAGAATCACCAACAGTCACTCCAATATTCTGTATTCAGAATACATAATACAATGTGGGCGGGAGGGAGGGAGGAGCTAAATATTCAAATTGTTTCTTAAGGGAAGGGAGACTTGGCTATATTTCCCAGCTAAGGATATAAAGGATAAGAGGTGACTCCCATGCAAGGTGGTCTGGCTTGCACAGCTGACAGCTAAGAGATTTTCTTAGGGCAATAAATATGGTTAAGAGTGATGACCAAAGATAGAGCATTGTAGAAGATTATGCTTGTACATTTGACAGCTGGGAGATATATTTAGCTAAATTAGTAAAAAAGTAATTTTACTGATAGCAACTGCCAATCATAATATTTTGTGTAACTGTGAGATACTATGACTCTACAATAGAAGAGGACAGTAGGAGCCCTAAATTAGAATGACATTTACATCTCAGGTGTTAGTAGGGTTGCCAACTGGCTCCAGATTTTCAGGACAGATTGATCCAGTCCTGCTTTTGCTTTTCTTAGGGAATGCAATAGGGAAATCAGAATAAGTCCCAGCTTGCAATGGATCAACCTGTCCTGAATATCTGGAACCAGATGACAACCCAGTTGGGATAGTACACGTCTGGGAGACCAGTCAATGTGGTAGATGACATGGTAATGTTGGCTGCACCCTCAAATGTAGGGTGATTTTTCCTATGCCGCTTCTTGGAAAAGTGATGAAGACTTCACCATTCCCACCCCTCGCCCACAGCCCATGCATACACATTTCTTCTTCCCATGAATGCAACCTAGCATACATATTTCAAAACCCTGAAGGGGAGAGAATTCAAGTCATTGCACAATAATTAGATACAGTATGCATGCATACTGCGCATCAAAGAACTGTCACTCTGATACCTGATTTATAGAGTGAAGACAGTGGGGCCTAGGCGAAAAGCCCCTGGCACCTTAACTTCAGGGCTTTCGCTTCTCCCCTCCAATCATAAATGGTGAGACAGGTTCCAACAAGGCTGAAAGCTCAAGTATAGAGGAAGATCAGAGCCAACAAAGCAAATATAATACAGTATGCACAAAAACTGATCTGTGACTATGTGAGGGGTCCTTAAAAATGTAAGAATTGCCATGCTAGTTCAGACCAATGTCCATTGAGCCCAGCATCCTGTTTCCAACAGTGGCTAATCCAGATCAAAAGTACCTGGCAGATCCCATAAAGTAGATCTAATTCCTGTTACCCCCAGAGATAGCAATAGCTTTCTTTAGTGTACCTGGTTAATAATGTGTTATGGATTTTTCCTCCAGGAAATTGTCCAAATAAAACCCCACTATGCTAGTCCCTGTGACCATGTCCTCTGGCAACAGATTCCACAGCCTGATAGAGCTCTGAGTGGAAAAAGTACTTTTTACAATTTGTTTTAAATCTGCTGATTGTTGGTTCCATAGAGTGTTCCCTTGTTTTAGTATTATTTGAACAGGTGAGCAATCATCCTTCATTTACCTGTTACACCCCACACATGATTGATTTTATAATGTTCGCTCTTATTTCCTCTCAGCCATCTTTCTCCCAATTGAAGAGCCTTAGCCTGCATAGCCTCTCATCATAGGAGAGATTTTCAATCCCATTTGCCATTTTTTGTTGCCCTCCTGTGCACTTTCTCTAGTTCTGCTATTCTTTTCTTGAGATGGGGTGACCAGAACTGCCCACAATACTCAGGTGTGGACACACCATGGCTTGATACAGAGGCAATATCATATTCTTTGTTATATTCTCCATCCCTTTTCGAATCATTCCTAACATTCTATTTGCTTTTTTGACTGCCGCAGCAAATTGAGCTGAGAATTTCAACATTTTGTTCACAAGGCCTCCAAGGTCCTTTTCCTGGGTAATGACTCCCAATACAGAACCCAACATTGAGTATCTGTCATTGGGATTATTTTTCCCTATTTAAATCACTCGCAATCTGCCGCTGTTTAACAAATTTGAAGAATTTTGTGTCTTTTTCAGTTTTGTGTCACCTCACTCATTACTCCCTCTTCCAGATCAGTTATGATTAGGGATTGCAATAGTTTTTCCCGAATCGGGAGTTAGTGTGCATAATTGGGAGTTAGCACGCACTAACTCCCAAATTGGAGCCCCCAAAGAAAACCCCCCCCGAACTGTGGGAAAAACACAATTCCCGTGGGGGCGCCCCGAAACAAAACCTGTAACGAAATTTAAACCCGGAGCACATCTCTATTTATGATTATGTTAAACAGCACAAGTCCCAGAACCAATCCCTGTGGTACTCCACTAATGATCTTTCTCCATTTGGAAAACTCACCGTTTAGTCCTACCCTCTGTTTCCTGTGCTTTATCCAGTTACCAATCCACAACAGGACACTGCCTCCTATCCCATGACTTTGCAACTTCCTAAGGAGTCTCTTATGGGGGACTTTGTCAAATATCTTCTGGAAATCCAAATATACTATGTCAACTAGCTCACCTTTAGCTGCATATTTATTTGCACCTACAAAAAAGTCTGAAAGATTGGTAAGACAAGATTTGTCCTTGTTAAAACCATGTGGACACTCCCCCATTAAGCTATGCCTATCCATATAGCCAGTAATTTTGTTTTTAAGAATGGCTTCTACACAGTTTTTTGGTCAGATGGGCAACTGAAGGAGGAAGCAAAAGTCTATGACCATCTGCAAAGAAATAATTTACATTTCATTACATTATTTCCTAGGTGCAAGTATTTCGGATGTAAAAGTAAAGAAGGAAAACTGGGAAACTACAATAACCAAGACATTTGAGCATGAAAATGAAGAGAAGCCCAAGAAGGATAGAAATGTCTTCAGAAAATTTTTCCACAAGAAGTAGCAACAGAAGAGCATGAAATAACCCTCAGAACCACTGAGCGATATTAATGCTCTATCCCCCATCTACAGTGCTCACCAGTACTCCCTTTGAGGTGTGTAGGAGACCCCAACACATTTCCCTCTGCCTGGTGTGCTCCGGCATCCCACAGTTTAAACCATGCAGGGCCCCATAACCTACAGGAATTGCTAGCCCTGCAAAGTTCGAAGCTTGGGTTGCCTGGAGCACACCTGATGGGGAGGAAAGGCGTCAACGGTCGGTTGTGCCCCTTAGAGAAAACATTGGTGCTCACACACCCAGAAGGCAACAGAAAGAGGAAAGGTCATCCATGGTTCAAAAAGGCAGCAAACAAGCTAATGCAGGGCTTGCTGACCACTGGCCCTTGCCACTAACATGCATGGACTTCAGTTGGACTCAATCTTCTGCATTCCAGAATGAGGAAGATGATCAATTGTGCTTTTATGATTTAATAAATGAGAATTGGGTATGATACAGATTTTGTCAGGATTCTGTTTTCACCTTCAGGTTTGCACACTTATTAGAGGTCACTGTTCCTCCAGGTCCTCGTGAAAGAAGCACATTCAGCCTCACTTCCAGCCACTGAGGGTTCAAATGCTCAGATTTATGCATAGGCAATGTAGGCAGTTCTCTTTGGTACCAAATTTTGAAGGCACTATCCTCTCTTGCTAGAAACTCATTGTTTACTGCTCCATCCCATCTTCTTCAGGCGCCATACAAGAAACATGAGGGGAGTGGCTGGAGAAGGGAAAGAGCAGTTACTTTCTGCTTTGCCATGTCTGTTCCAGCTTCACCCCCTCCCCTCCTGTTCCCATAAAAGGGGAGGGGAAGAGGCGAGACCAGACACTGTAGAGCAGCAGGTCAGTAGAAACAAGAGGGGAAGGTCTGAAAAGGGAGCAGAGCAATTATTTTCTACTCTGATGTGTTCAGCCTCACCACCTCCCCTTCTGTGTCAACAGGAAGCATGTGGGGATAAACAGGAGGGAAGGGGCTGGAACAGACACAACTCAGCCTGATTCCAGGACTTGGGACTCAGCTGTGGACAGAGTGAGGGAGGAGGAAGGAGACGCCCTGGAGCAAAAGTTGGAAGTTATGAATGATTTATAATGGGAGGAGGAGAGTGCTGGGGTCAGAAAGGGGTAAAGGGGCAGAGTGCCAGGGTCAGGAACGAGAGTTGGGATCAGGCCTGGGGGGGGGAGAGGAGAGACATAGTGTCCTCCCTAGAGGGGAAAACGGGGGCAGGAGAGAAAGAGAATGTGTTTTAGCAGGAAAGTGGGAAACTAGAAGAGACAAAGTTGATATGCATCCTTCCTTGTAATCTGAGGGTGACCACAACTCAAAGTTCCAGGTATACTAATTCTTTCCGGAGGTTGAAGCATACTGGTGGGGATCCAGATGGCACCTTGCCCTTACCCTTCCCTTGGTCTGTGCATGGCAGAAATGAAAAGAAATTAGCATGGGGCCCATAAGCATGTCTGCATTCAAAGGCACTGTGGGACCACCACCCCTTGCATGGGTTTCCTTAGTAGTAGAAAACCCTTACAGAGGAGAGGGCAGAGCTGCTGCAGGGCCTGTGAGTGCGTACCTGCTTACAGGCCCTGCACTAGCTTTCCATTGCTACCAACGGGCCAGGTAATGAAGTGAATGAGGAGTGAAGAAGAGCGGGGGAGATGTGTAAAGAAGGAGAAGACCTAGGCAATGTCATCCTGGGTGACCCACCCAACTCTTATGATTTCATGGCCTCCCAACCCTACCAAAAGTGCCTATGTGTGCCAAAATCCCTGGGCACACAGGTATCTTGCTTGTATAACAGATTCAATAGGTATAGAGTATTTTAAAAGTATCAGAATCTCCTTTTGAATTCTTAGCTTGAATAATCACAAAAGTCCAGCAATGACTGATGTTAAGTGTGTGTTTAATTAAAAGAAATGCATACTTCTCCTTACCATTTTTTAAAATTACTATTATTATTATAATAATTATTATTATAAATACAATATGCTGGAGTTGAACTTCCTTGATAAACCATTTGTGTTTTGGTTTGTTCCTAAACCAAAATATTTCCTCCCCCATGAGTAACAATGGAGCAACGCCCCATTGTTGCAGTGAAATGAACAAGACTAATTGGTGAAGGTAAGATACATCACATGGCTAAACTCAACATCTGAATGCAAGTCTGCTCGCTATATTAGTTTAGAAGTGAATGCAATGGCCTAAAAGGATTTCTTCCTGAAATGGTAGAGCTGTTTCATCCAGTGCTGATGCTGAACCCTTGGGATATTCACAGTCTACATAAATGGTTAAAGAGTAGGTCTGCAGTGCCCTGCTCTTTTGTTTTATCTGCATTTTTATCCCTTTTCATGTACATGTAATGGTGATGTAATATTCTTAACACATGCAGACTGTAGAGGCTGGAGTCAATCTTTGACTTTTTCAAATTAAATAAAATGTAATTGCATTTTTTATTACAATATGCAGCACATCCTGAGAAGCAATATCCATTTGCACTGCTTGTTTTTTAAAGTCACATGAGTTATATATAAATACAGTACATATTTCTGCTCAAGTAAAATTATTGCCTGAGTTCAACAAGACAATTCATTTGTTCTTTTTCTTTAAAAATATAATTAGAGTAAGATCCAACCAGCTGGAGCTAGATTAATGGGTGACGGGGAAGGAACAATGTCCTGATACCATCAGCAGCTAGGCATCCAAGAAGAAAGAGTATTTAAAAAGGGGAGGAGGGAAGTATCTCTGAGCTTGGCAGTATCAGGCTGGAAAACTTGCCATTTACAAGAAGGGAATTTTAGTCAGATTACAGAGTACATGTCAGAGCTTGGGCCTAACACTGTCTGCAGTCAATTCTCAAAACGTATCATCCTGACACAGGGCAAGGGCAGATCTGCAACGCAAACCTAAGAAGACATTTTTGCTGGTCATAGTTGGTATCTGCAAGAGGCAACAAGATCTAAGCCACCAGATGTAAATAGAGAGATAAAAGAAATGTTTAGGGATTAGGCTGATGTCTCAGGCTTTCCAGTTAATACACCTTCGTGTCCCCATGCCCCCAAGAGAAAGGTACATATCGACTGTAGAATATGTTCTGATCCCAGTCTTTGGGGTTTGTAAAATACTTGCGAAGTTTGTTAGCAGATAACTTATACAGTCTCTTCTAGAGTTATAAATCATAAAGCAAATTGATAATACTATATTAATTGTAATACAATTTTCCAGCGTGAACACATGTTGAGAGGATGCTGGTAAGTGTGCCAATCTGAATCAGAAGCCATTCCATCATAAGAGTAGTATGATAAAATATTGCTGAAATATAGGAGAAAGAAGAAGGCCCGGTCTAGGCAGGAGAAAACATTCCATCAGTCAGTCATCCTTGCTCCAATGGACATTTGTAGAGTACCAGAGTCCTCCTTTATGTTAACTGAGGAATGTCACCCCTGGCTTCAGGGCCTGGCATTATTGACTGAAACTGCTGCTCCAAATTTTTTTCGTTCCAGGGCTGTATGGAAGGCCTGCAGAATCAGATCCTTGTTGTTCTGAACATTATAGTCTGTCAGGTTCAGTAGCTGGTTAAAGTTGCGCTCACTGTAGGTCAAATTCAGTAAACCATAGGGTGACCATGAACCACTGAGATGCACCACACCATCTTCTAATTCAGCAGTATCTCGCTTTACCCCTAAACCCCAAAAAAAGAAAAAATTCAGATTAAGCTTTAAGTAGTCAGTAATTTCACGGAGGTCCATATTAAAAAGCAATTAGCCGGCTAACTTAGAAGTTAGCCGGTTAAATAAATATTTGGATATATATCTGGCTACATTCTAGCTGGCTGATAAGTTAGGGGGCCAGAATTTAGCTGGATAAGTTAGGGGATTCTGGGGCATAACTGGGAGGAGTTGAGTTAGGCAGTCAAGTTAACCGGCTAACTCTGATATTCAAAGTTAGCCTGATGACATAGCTAGCTAAGACTGGTCGGGCCAAAGAGCTGGCCTAAAGTTAGGGAGCTACCGTTAACCGGCTAATTTTAAAATAGCCGGCTATATTCAGTAGGGCAGCTACACTATTGAATATACTTCCAAAGTTAGTCAGATAAGTTTATCCGACTAACTTTGCTATCTCGGCTATATCTTAACATGGACCTCCAGGTTTCTGTTAGTCATGCTAATGTCCTTTGGGGGCAATTATTTATTTATTTACATTGCATTTAGCTTACACTTTTTCATTGGTAGCCCAAGGCAAGCTACATTCAAGTACAAAAGAGGTATTTCCCTGTCCCCAGAGCGCTTACAATCTAAGGCCCTACTTATCAGGCATTTTTCCCATAGAGAGAATGGGAGAAAACCTTTAGTAAATGAGGCTCTAATTTTGTACCTGAGACAGTAGAGGGTGGAGTGACTTGTCCAAGGTCACAAGGACGGCAGTGGGATTTGAATCCTGACACACTGAACATGCGTGAATTGTTTTACTCTCCCTACCCATATGCATCCTCGGGTACTCCAGCTAAAAGTACCCACATGGACTTCTAAACTGGGCAGCAGAGGACAACTTTCACCCAAGCTGAAAGGTAAATAGAGATTTACCTGGGTAAATGACCTTAAAAATTGCCCTCATTGATTCTAGACATAGAATCAATGAGGACAATTTAGAACTGTGGAGGGTCCCTACCATCCACCCAGACAAAACCTGGACTCAGCCAGGAAAGCAAAACAAACGTCACTACCATGTAAATTTCTGCCACAAAATGTGGATAAGAAGTTTGATGTGCTTCATTTATCCATTACTCAAACTCACTGCGTTTAAACTTGAGCTGCTCTACCAAAATCTGTAGATTTAAGGATTTTAGGATTGAGAGATGGGAGTGGTTCGAAAAACAGATATCCTGTCTCTCAAACCTCTCCCTTCCTTCTGCAATTCTCAGAGACCCCCCCCCCCCCCCCCACACACACACACACACACACACACACACTCCACTGTCCCTCCAGCCAGGAGGAATAGAGCAATGCTTCATGCTCCCATCTTTCTTGTCTGCCAGTCAGCTTCATGCTGTGATTTAAATATACAGTGCCAGTAAGGTCCGCAAGACCATGGAACCCCATGCGTTCAAACTGCGGAGCGAAGCCGGCCAACAGAGAAAGCAGATGCATCGTGAAGTGCCACTCCCCTTCTGGCCAGGAGAGAGGAAAGGATTGCACAGATGAGGATGGGGTGTAGAGGACTGAGGGAGGCTATTGATGAATAAGTATGAGAAACATCTGGATATAGCAATTAGATGACTCCAGTAATGATAGTTTCATAAATAGTTGTCAGGTGCAATGTTTTAGTTTTTCTGCTAGGAATGCATCCAGCTTGATCTGATGCCAGTGAAAAGTCATGACTAAATCTAAATAAATAAACACATGCAGAAATAACAAGAACAGTGTACAAACTTCTTCCTGCATGACTCTGGATGGGATATTGAAACGCCACTTCCACACCGATTTTGTAAATGCTACGTGTGAGATGGAGGTTGATGAGGCCTAATGCAATCAAGAGTTTTGCCAATGTAAAAAGAGTAATGATGATCCAACTAATATAGAGAATATTTTTTTCTAGCTTTCACAAATTGGAACATAGAATATGAAAGCAAATAATGGGGTAGATTTTCAGACGAGCGCGAACAGCCTACTTTTGTTTGCGCTCCAGGCGCAAACAAAAGTACGCTGGATTTTAGTAGATACGCGCGGAGCTGCGCGTATCCACTAAAATCCTGGATCGGCGCGCGCAAGGCTATCGATTTTGTATAGCCTGCGCGCGCCGAGCCGCGCTGCCTCCCCCCGTTCCCTCCAAGGCCGCTCCGAAATCGGAGCGGCCTCGGAGGGAACTTTCCTTTGCCCTCCCCTCACCTTACCCTCCCTTCCCCTACCTAACCCACCCACCCGGCCCTGTCTACACCCCCCCCTTACCTTTGTCGGGGGATTTACGCCTCCCGGAGGGAGACGTAAATCCCCGCGCGCCAGCGGGCCTGCTGCGCGCCGGGCCGCGACCTGGGGGCGGGTACGGAGGGCGCGGCCACGCCCCCGGGCCGTAGCCACGCCCCGTACCCGCCCCCAAAACGCTGCCGACACGCCCCCGCAACGCCGCGCGCTCCGGCCCCGCCCCCCGACACGCCCCCCTCCGAGAACCCCGGGACGTACGCGAGTCCCGGGGCTCTGCGCGCGCCGGGAGGCCTATGTAAAATAGGCTTCCCGGCGCGCAGGGCCCTGCTCGCCTAAATCCGCCCGGTTTTGGGCGGATTTAGGCGAGCAGGGCTCTGAAAATCTACCCCAATGATTGTAAGGCCCTTCCAGTCTACCCAGTTTCATTCCTGGTGCAGTGCCATAGCCCCCAGTTGATCTTTGGTTTTCACCTCACTTCTTTGCAATTAGAATTTATCTGTGCTTATCCCGGGCTTTCTTGAAGTCAGTGGCTGTTTTTGCCTTCACTACCTCCCCTAGGAGGCTGATCCATACATCCAGCACCCTTTCCAAGTGGACTTACCAGGTGCCTTGTATTTCTTGAAAGTGTCATTCACCAATGGGAAGTGAAGAATAATTGGAGCTGCCGGGTCCTCTTCATCCATAAACAAGTAGCACTCTTTTGGATTCTTTCGCTCTTCCTCACTCAGCACAATTTTTGGAAAGGGGATGTTCTGCTCTTTGCAGTAGTGACAAGTCTGCTCCACTGACTGGGACAGCAAAAAACATAAAAATATTAGAGCGTAAGCAAGCAACAGCTTTTTGTCACACTACTATTTTATAATGGAATACCTTGAGAAATGTCAGGCAGAAAATTAATGAATGATATACAAGTAAAAAATAGGGTTAATTAGTCCAATAAAACTCTTCAGGGGGAGACAGATATCAGACATCTTTGTCAGATTCCTGGGATTATTAGTTGTGTCCCTGGGGCTTGACCAAAACTAACTACAGGCCTTGGCAAAGTTCCATGCCCAAATGGGAACGTTAAAGTTCAGTTTGTTCTACTTAACAAAAATATTAACATTAGCTTTATGTCTCTATGGCAAGAATAGGAGAGAGAGAATGTCACTCCCATGTTTCATGACATGCATTGGCTACCAATTGTTTACAGAAGTCAATTTAAAATTGTATGTGTGTTATTCAGGGTATCAAAAAAGGAAAAGTATCTCCCCTGATTTTTGCAAAAAAAAATTTTTATATAATGACCATTAGGTTATATCTACTTATGTGATGACCTTTATATATGGCATCATCATAAATGTGCTGTATGAAAACATAGTGGGGTAGATTTTCTAAAAGTGTGCTCGCGCAAACTTTTGTTCGCGCACCAGGCGCGAACAAAAGTACGCCGGACGCGCGTATCTTATAAAATCCAACGTACTTTTGTTCGCGCCTGGTGCGCGAACAAAAGTACCCGCAGGCGCACTTTTAGAAAATCTACCCCTAATTGTGAAGAATTCACAAAAAAATTGTTTCATTTGAGCACATTGGTTGCACGGACAATACTTTCACAAAAAAATAATGACCTATGATTATACATCACAGCAGAGTTAACATACTGGGGGTAATTTTCAAAGGAGTTACGTGCATAAATGTAACTACTATTGTAGCAATTTTCAAAAGCCATTTACTCACGTAAAGTGCACTTATGCGAATAAATCCTATGGACGATTCAATGGCATATATTGCAGCAATTTTCAAAAGCCCACTTACTCGCGTAAAGTGCATTTACATGCGTAAAACCCAGTTTTACGCATGTAAATGCTTTTTAAAATCAGACCCATTGTGTTTTCATACAGCACATTTACGATGATGCCATATATGAAGGTCATCACATTAAGTAGATATAACCTAATGGTCATTATATAAAAAAAAAATTTGCAAAAATCAGGGGAGATAGTTTTCCTTTTTTGATTCTATATTCACAATCACCTGAAGAGAAATATCCACGTTGACACACCGGTTTGTCACTTGCTATTTATTTATTTAGAATTCTTATATACCGACATTCTTGTATAATTAACAAATCATATCGGTTCAGGGTATTACATGACTTAGGTACAATGTGTACTAGTGAGATGTTTGCATTCCTCTGTCAAGGATCAAGTGAGGATTCCGTCACTGAAGGAGCTTAAACTTGCATGTCCTCAAGTGTCTTTTACAAGTTTGACATCCCAATTATGTAATTTGATGGTAGAAACACATTTCTTACGTTTCCATCAACTTATTAAATCTTGGCTTTTGCAGAAAGCTTTTATTAGCTAAGATTTTGCTGTATTTTATAGGGGCATGCACTAAATATCTTTTAATTTTGTTTTATTTTTCATTTTTTCTGTTAAATCTATTTTGTCATTTTGGAGTATCCAATACATATGAACTACATTTTCTTTCAATTTTTTAAAGCAATAGCAACCTCATTTCTAACTTTGGAACCTTAAGAAGAGAGAAATGATGGAAGTGGATAAAATGCTGGCTTTTGGAGCAGAGGCTCAAGCTACAGTAAATTTTTTAGACCTCAAGAAAGCAATGCAGTCTTTAAAGCATTTCAATATTTCAGCCGACCATAAAGGCAGTTTTAAGGTATCTTAAAGTGGGTTTTGTCACAAGATATATCAGGTTTGATGGGTTCTATCTGATCTAGAATTAAATATCAGCCATTAATTATTGTGGTCTTGTTCACAATATAAGGAAGGAAACAGATGGTCTTTGTTTATTCTATTTATATGGATCCAAAAGAATTTTGTTAAAATGTATACATAAAATTGAACAAGAAAGTAATGTACTAAAGAAAACTGTGGAGGTAAGCCACCATCAGATTCCCGCAATAATGGGTTTATTTCAGACTAAGGCTTCTGCTTCTTCAGGAGTACGATGAGTACCAGGCTTCTACTTCTTCAGGAGTACCATGAGTTGAGTCAAGGACTCAACTCATGGTACTCCTGAAAAAGCACTTAGAATCCAGGAAAGAATGACCTTTTACAGCAAAGAGGAGGACAGGAAAGAGAACAACCCATATATAGGGCAAGTGGAAGCACTAGGCAGCCACCTAGAGTGCCACACTTTTGGCGGCACTGCCATGATGACCTCCCCTTCTTCCCACCCATACAGGCCCCAAAAAGGAAGTCATGTCACTGGGCCTACATGTGCTGGAAGATGGGAAAGTCATTGCTTTGGCCTGTAGCAGCAGTCCTCGCCAATAGGCTTCAGCAATGTGGTGGGAAGACAAAAACAGAGAGGCAGTCAAAATAAAGCAATGGAATCCCCTCTGTTGCTGGGGTTGAATGAAGAGGCTGCAGCAATTTGTGTCCAGAGGAGGAGAAGAATGAGCCAGTATTTGAAAAAGAAAATAAGAAAATATGTGAGTGAGAAAGCATGTGTGTGTGACAGCATGTGTGAGTGAGTGAGAAAATATATGTGTGTGTGTGTGTGTGTGAAATGTTATAAAAATGCTTAAACTGGAGAAATCACCAGGACCTGGTGGCTTTGCAGTGGAGTTCTAGAAAATCTTGGGTGATAGTATCTTGACTCCTTAGAAGGAGATGTTTATCGTTGCTCAGGCAATGGGACACCTAGAACCTAGACATAATTTGGCTACAGTAGTCTTGAATCAAAGCCAGGTAAGGACCCTCTATTCCCCGAATCATATAGGCCTATATCCTTACCTAATCAGGATCTAAAAATGTTGGCCGCTGTTTTAGCACATAAGCTGAACCAAATTATTCAATCCTTTGTCTCCCCTGATCAGACTAGCTTCATTAAGGGTAGACATTCTTCTAATAATCTACTGAAGGCATTGTTATCCATTCACTATACTCACTATAAACTAGTGATGGTTTATTGACCAGTCTGGACACGGAAAAGGCTTTTGACCGTGTTGAGTGGTCATTTATGTGGTGTGTCCCGAAACAATTTAATTTTGGAGATCAATTCTTTTGATGGGTGCAGGTTCTATACTCCCAATCTGAGGCTCAAGTTCTAGTTAATGGTGTACTTTCTAAATCCTTTTCATTAGAACAGGGAACAAGATAGGAGTGTCCCCTATCACCCTTACTTTATGGTTTGTTCTCGAACCACTGGTAATAAAGCTGCACAATATGGATAGTTTTCAGGGCATATTGTTTAGAAGAAAGCAAATTCATTTTAGCTTATCAGATGAAATGCCTCTGTTTATACGGAATCCCATAAGTCTTCCAAGAATTATAGACACCATTACTACTACTACTACTACTTAACATTTCTTTAGTGCTACACAACATACATAGTGCTGTCATTACAGAATTTGGTGCTTTTTCTGGATTTAAGATTAATTATAATAAAACTGAAGCATTGCCCTTAAATCCCACATTACAGGGAAGGTGGAGTGGATCATTTCCCTTAAACTGGAACTTAAAAGCTCTAATGTATTTGGAGATATGGCTCATGCACTCAGTTCATGATATGTATGTGCGTATTATTGTTGTCATTCTGAAAAAAGATGGGTTTTGTTCCCCTTATCCCTTATGGGATGATGTGCGGTTGTTAAAATGATTATCTTACCTAAAATTTTATATCCTCTTCTAATGCTTACGCTATGGGTACAAGGGTTGGAGATAAGGATTTTCAAGTTTATGATCTCTGTCTTTATCTGGTACAATAAACGTGCCCAGCTTAATTTAGAAATCTTGATGAGTGGCAGAAAAGTTGGGGGTTTGGCTATCCCGGACCTGCACGTATACAATGTAGCCTGCCTTATGTTTTATGTCCAGGACTGGATCTCTCTACACAACAGATTTGATGGGGAGGGGTTATTGGAAGAGTGGTCTTGGCCAAATAGAAATATAAACTTGTTACACCTATCTGCTTACTACACTCTGATGCTTTTTGGATGGTTGCCTTTAGGAGAGCTTAGCAGTGGTGGAGAGAGATGCTTCATAGAGTGTCAATGTCTTCCCATTCCTATCCTTTGTACAAAATACAGATTTTCTAATGGACCTTAGCATCTCAATGTTCTAGTCTTGGGAGCAGAAGGAGATATATTGTCTTGGATAACTGGCAGATCCAGAATTGGCATCTATAGATTCCTTTCAGCAATTGAAGGATCAGTAGGACATTCCTGCATCTAATTTCTTTGCCTATTTACAAATTAGATTTAAGGTCTGCAGATCTGCAGTGATAATGTTTTCTGATGAAGAAGAAACATTCTTTAAAACTACTCCTAAGTTTAATAAGACTGGCATTTGGGTGTTATCTTTGAAGAAACAAATCAAAACACCTCAGTAAGCGAAACTCACTAGTCAATGGACTAGGGATCTTGAAATAGATCTGGAGGCTGTAGATATTACAAATGCTTTCACTGCTTTAAATTATTTGATACCTGCTAACTTACAGGAAATTCAGTTTAAAATTTTGCATCGTACCTGTACTACCAGAACCAAAGGTGTTCAGATGCAATTATGGGAGTTTGACAGATGTTTAAAGTGTAATTACCTAAGTGTGAATTGGTGCCACATGTTTACTGACTATCACAAACTAAATGCTTTATGGGGACAAGTGCGAGTCTTGCTAGAGCAATTGCTGGAGAGAATCGGTCCTATGGAATGGCAAAATTCTATATCTTGTTTGACAAAGGCATTACCTTGCCTAGTGGAGAGAAGCATTTTTTAGCCTTTTCGCTCACACCAGCTAAGAAGGTGATTCTTTCTCATTGGCATGATAATGAATTTCTTTCTTTCAAAGCTTGAAAGTTGGCATTGCTGAATTATGCATCGTTAGAACTGTTGAAAAGCAGGGAACTGCAAGGCAGGAAGCCTTTATTACATCTAGGGGGCTACTTTCATTTATGGGATAAGGTGTCTAAATTGGAATGATGTCGCGACTTTTGCTCTATGTTATACTTACTTCTTTGAGACTGGTACATCTGCTGGGTCTTGATCATTGTCATCAGTGGTTTGGATGAGGTTTGGATGGTATGCATGTAGTGTGGTTGTGGGAAGAATGGGGTTTCTTGTTTAAAATCATTTTAATGTGTATAGGGCAGGGGTGATTCCTTTAGGGCACCTAACACCCTTGTACCAGCCCTGCCCATGGGAGCTTCATCCTGTGCACTCAAACATAGAAATCAATACAGCACTTGGCAGTGAAGAGACCATAGTGAAATATGAGAAAATGCTGCAAGTGACACATAATGGTTTTCTAATAAGAATTGGGTAAGTAGTAACAGAAAAGAGTTTTCCAGATAGAAACCCAAGAAAGGAACAAATAACTAGCTTTAAGTTACTCTATAGAGTTGATTTATCAATTGCCTTATTTAAAGTGTCAACCAAATAGAACATGAGGGGCACTTGGATTAGGGGGAGAAGCGATACAAAGAGAATCATTGAAAATTAAAAAATGCAATCTTTGTGTGTACGTTTTTCCTCCCCAGCCCTGGAAATGCCTTTTCTTGGTGCAGCTAAAATCATGCCACTTTGAGGGAGGGCAATTTCCAGACAGCCAACAGATGCAGGTGAATCGCTTTATAGCCAAATAAATCTCTTTGAAAATTGTCCTCCAGCTTTATACACACATCCTCGGGCTAGCAGTAAAATAGCACGGTTGAAGAAACTAATATGAACATCTCTTACCTTGAAATGTCCCGTCAACCCATAGTCAAAGGAGAGGATGACATCCACGTTCCTGGCCTTCCTCAACAGCGGCGGGTAGCTAGCATTGATGTAATATGCACTGTCCACCAGGCATAGATCCTCTGCTGATGGTGTCAGTTGGTTAGGATTTAAATCCAGCTCTGTGTCTGAAAGATAGATGTGATTTTGCTGTCATTTTTCTACTTCCACCAGGACAGGTTTGTTTTCTCTCAGCCTTTCAAATAACCACACTGATTTACTTGCAAAGACCATCTTCCAGAGGCCAGAAAGAAATTCAGTCTCTATTTTAATTGAAGCCTGGACTTCACAATTAAATCAGTCCCTTAACTATCCTTTCCTGACTGGCCCAGAAGCCCACTGCCAGGCACATGAGGCTGGATCGGTTCCCTTTAGGCTAGCAGAAAATGGGTATGCTGTGGAGGGAGAAGGAATAGCAGCCATTGTGCAACAGCAACACCTACAGGAGGGATTATTGGGGCCTACATAACCATTTTGACCGAGAGCTGCAGTCTGTGGCTCTCACCAAGGACTGTCACTACCATGACATGCTTGTAAGGGGAAGACAGTGGGGCCTAATTAGTGAAGATGCGAACAAAACAGAAGTGAATCGGAGTCAGGGAAAAAAGATTTTATTGATCGTTTCACGGAATGCCCACCTCGGGTCGAGACTCGCCCATCAGCATGGGCTGCTTCAGGGGCTATATTGTTCCAAACTGTCTGTAGAGCCAATAGTAACTCAAGTTGTAATTATGGCCAATAATTCTCTCTCAGGAAAGTAAGGCACAACTTCAATCCTGTAAACTTCCAGTCTGCAGTAATGCCAGCTGGTGCATTGCTGTTGCACATCTAAAAACAGAACTGAAGTTGTGCCTTACTTTCCTGAGAGAGAATTATTGGCCATAATTACAACTTGAGTTACTATCGGCTCTACAAACAGTTTGGAACAATATAGCCCCTGAAGCAGCCCATGCTGATGGTGGGCGAAACTCAGCCCGAGTCGGGCATTTCGTGAAACAATCCCTAAAAAAATCTTTTGCCCCGACACCGATTCACTTCTGTTTTGTTCTCATTTCTGCTATATTGGATCGGCTTCCGTGCTGGTTTTTGGGACCATTCCTAATTAGTGAAGATCCTTGAAAGCTGTGAATACTAACTGCACCTCATCTTCATGTCCCTTCCCCTTATTATAGAGGGCAGTGAGCAGAGGTGTGGCAGGTTCCAAGTGGGTGGGAGGCTCAAATATAGAGGAAGGGAACCAAGTTAAAAAAAAAAAAAATCTAAAAAACCCCCAGCCTTTCGTGCAACAGAAAGAATTCTTTCCTAATGCAGAGTTCCATTCCTCCATCAGTCTGTGATGAACCTATATATTAATCAAATGCACCCAAACTTAAAATGGGTAGAGGGACCATGAATCACCCACTGAGCCATTAATGTTTGTGAACTGTGGTATAGTTGTGGTTGTTTACGGGTGTCAGCTACACCCTAGAAACAACATGTATTCAGAAGAATTACCCATCTGACAAACCCACTGGTCACAAGGGCTGTTTCAATACGCAGTCTCTTCCTCTACGGAAATGCATATCTTGCACACAAGCGCAACACGCATATCTGAAGCCTGCAAAATGCTTTTTGCATGCCTGAGATGCACATGCATTTTACAACGGGCAAAGAGAAAAATGACTGAGTAGTATCTATGTCACCCAGTCACATCTCTGGATCACAAACACGAGGAGATGTCACTGCGGTCTGGCAGCTTAATAGCTGAGGTTCACCTTTCCAGTCACAGAAATGACTGTGATGGTTGTAGTTCTTGTGCAACTGGAGGCCTTTCAGGAAGTTATGATGCTCTCCGTCTATGGGTCGGCTGGTTAAAATGTCCCTCAGAGTATCTGAGAAAAGCCCAGATGGGTTCAGCACACGCGTGTTCAGATTGGAGGATTTCTTTTTCTTCATCAATGACACTTCATCTGCAGCATTAACAAGAAGAAAGGGGGAAAAAAACAATTCTTAAGAAAGTGTGAGTGTCACTTGCAAAATTTCATATCCAGTCTGAGTTTACCCTATGGTTTTTTCTAAAGCACTTTCATTCTATGCGTCTCTCTTTTTATGACTCTTAGCTCCTGTTTCAAAGCAGATAGCTAGTTATTCCTAGGCCACCTAGTAGATTGTGATACATTGCAGGAGGACCTTGGGCATCCAAATGGCAGATGAAATTTAATGTGGACAAGTGCAAGGTGATGCATATAGGGAAAAATAACCCATGCTATAATTACACAATGATAGTTTCCATATTAGGAGCTATCTCCCAAGAAAGAGATCTAGGCGTCATAGTGGATAACACATTGAAATCGTCGGCTCGGTGTGCTGCGGCAGTCAGAAGAGCAAACAGAATGTTGGGAATTATTAGAAAGGGAATGGTGAATGGTTTTATTAGATGTTGAGATTGCTGGTCTCAGAATTTTCACATCCATGACACTGCTGGATTCCCACTTCCTGTCCCACATATCCCTCTAACTTTTGTCCTATTTCTTCCATTGCTCTTCTGGCAAAGATAATTGAAAAGTTGGTGTTATGCTTCAAGAATTCTTGGATGATAACCACCTCTAGCACGATTCTCAGTTTGGGTTTCATCCTAAACATAACATGGAGCTGCTTTTCTTGTCTTCCCTGGAAACGATTATAGAGGGCTTTGATGCTGGGTGTATGCCCTCGTCCTCTTAGATCTGACCGCAGTTTTTGATCTGCTTAATCATGCCATCCTATTGAAACGTTTGGAATCTCTGGGTATTTCTATTCGGGTAACTCTCTTGGTTCTCTTCTTTTCTGACATCGTTTCTATAGGGTGACTATTGGGGATTCATCTTCCTACCCAGGCCCTTTGTCCACTGGTGTCCCTCAGGGATCAGCTCTTTCTCCCATTTTATTCAACATTTATCTTTTGCCTCTCTGCACTATTTTAGCTCAGCTAGGCCTCACTTTTAAAGTCTATGCTGATAATGTTCAGTTTCTACTACCCATTTCCACTACGACTGATGCAATGTTCTCCAAGTTGGCTTCTTCTTTAACTAAAATAGAATCCTGGTTACTGGACAATAATCTGGTTCTTAACCTCAAGAAAAGTGAGATTGTGCTGCTCTCTCGCACTGGCCTTCCAAATGTACCAGCAAGTTGGTTGTTTGATGGTACATCTATTCCTATTTCTTCTAGTGCTCGTGGCTTGAGAATGAAAATTGATTCTTCACTCTCCTTTCATCCACAAATCTGGTCTTTAGTCCATGCTTCTTTTTTTTTTTTTCTTCAAATTGTGGCTTCTCTGGTCAATAAAACCTTTCCTAAATCCTCTGGACTTTCAAGTGGTTACACAGGCTCTCATTCTCACTTCTCTTGATTGCTGTAATTCTCTTGACATAGGTTTACCCAAGAGCTCTTTAAAGGCCTTGGAGCTTATACAAAATTCCATAGCCCATCTCATCACATGTTACTCCCTTCATGACCACCTTACCCCTTCTTTATATCAGCTCTACTGGCTCCCCATTCATTGGAGGGTTCAATTTAAAATTCTTACTCTGAAAATTCAAATATATCTACAGTTTGATACCATACTGTCTCCCTGAGTTAGGTTCTTACTGTCCCACTCGCACCTTATTCTTCTACTAAACACTTATTGGTAACAACACCTCACAAAGCCATTCACCTACAAACATCCTGGGATTGTATGTTCCAGTTTATGGGTCCTTCTTTCTGGAACAAGCTTCCAGAAAATCTAAGACAAAAACACGATTACTTGCGTTTTAGAAAAAAATGTTGAAGGCCTTTCTGTTCACTTGTGCCTTTAATCTAAAGTCAGAATGTGAAACCTTGGACTCAGGTCAGGTGTCCTCTGCTGGTTGGGACCATCTATTGTCTTCACCTTAGGTTGTCAAGCTTATACTGTGTTGACATACTAATTTATTAGTTTTGTCTGTTTCATTGTTATTGGTTTGGTTTTATTATACTGCTTCCACTGTGTATGTTCAGTTGTTACTCACTGAGCTTTGTAGATCTGCAGGCTAGAAATTTTTAAATAAATAAAATAAATACATTCTTATCAGTATGATGTTCACCTAAAACTTACCAAGGGCCACTATCGATGCAATTTCCAAGGCACAGTTGTGCCTCAGTGGATTTTCAAGGCAGGTTTGACCTATGCACCATGCTCCTAGATAAAAATGGTAAATGATGGGATTTTTTTGGGGGGGGGGGAGGGGGGAGGGAGCGGGCATTTATGTACTGTCGAGAGCACTAAAAAGATGCAGGTTGCTATGGTTATTTGTGAGCAATCCAGGGGTAGCTGTGGTCCATGTAAAATAATAGAGCTGCCTTTTAGGATTCCAACCTGGGAAAGTTTAGCTTTTGAGTTGTGTGTTCTGAAATTATGAGACCCTGACGTTCCCTATATCTATGAAGATAAACATTAGGCCATACCAATATCGTAGACCCTGTCTCGGGTCCAGCGGTGCCAGAAATGCTCAGAGCTCACAGCTGAAAACCAGGCATCCAGAAGATTTACAGAAAAGATGTTGCTCCACAACCCTGCAAATAAAAACAGAAATAATGGACTTCATACAAATGATCCCTTTTCTACAATTACTTCTCAGATGGGAATGAGTTTGCAACCATGCAGTAAAACATAAAAGGAAATAAACAATTGTGCAGTTGAGTAAACAAAGGGGAGAAAGATAATTACAATAAAGCATAATACCATTCTAATTAAAACAAAACACAGTCATTCCTTAAAAAAAAATTCCAGTGGGAAAGTGGATCTGTGGGTCACTCCTTCCTACCTCCAAATTCCCCCTTCCTACACCCTCAGACCTCCACTCTTCCTCTCAGCCTCCCTCCCCCACAAACCTTCCTCCCCCAACCCACTACACAAGACAATAGGTGGAAGAAGCAGCAGTTCTTCTGCACTTCCTCACAGGCCCTGCAGGGCCCCTCTTCCTTCATATACTTCCTGTTAGGAAACCTGTGCAGAGGGAAGGAGTCACTGTGGGGCCTATGAGCATGAACTGGCTCATAGGCCTAGCACTCTCTCACTGCCACTGGCATCTCCTGTCGTAATCTCTGCTGCCCTATTCTACTGACTCGAAGATCCTTGGAGCTTCTTCTGTTTTGGTGAAAGGGTGGAGGAGGAAATGCAGATCTATTAGGGAGGTGGGATCACAGATCACATGGGGAAGGAGGGAGGACTGGGGATCAAGGGGTAGTGAGATCTACTTTGGGAATGGAAAACAGGAAGTGTGGAGGTCTGCTGAGGGGGTCAGAGGACTGACTGGGAATTGAGCAACAGAGTGAGGAGGAAGCAAGGACTGGAGGTCAATAGGGGAGGGAAGGCCAAAGAACCAGGAATGAGGGAAAAGAACGAGGATCACATGGGGGAGGGTAGTCTGGGGATAGCACTGGAAAGAGGACTAGGGATCATACCAGGGAGAGAGAGAAAAGGGAAGAGGTAGGAGGAGAGTACTGCTTAAACTTAGGAAAGAAGAGGTCCACTGAGAGAGAAAAAGTAGAGGTCTGTTGAAAATAAAGCAGCAAGGGGCTGGTGGAGAGAAGGATGGCACAATGGGGATTGCATGCAGTGGAGGGAGAGATGTATTTATTTATTTGCACAATCTATATCACGCTCTATCCATAGTGCTAAGTGGGTAATAGAAATACATACATAATCAACTGATACAAATAATCATAAACAAAAAAGAATATAAAGTAAGTAAAAAAATAAATATTTTAAACAATAAACGTACTAAACAGCAAATAATAATAAAACCAAATGAACTATTTAAAAAACTGAAAAATGAACTAAAAATCTAAAATAAAAAATTACATATCTGCATTAAAAGATTGCTTAAAAAAGAAAGCTTTAACATGCTTTCTGAAATTCAGATAGCACTGGATGTTCCAGATCTCATTGGTGAGGCTATTCCATAAATTTGGACTAATTACATAAAAAGACCTTTCTCTTGTCTCTTCAAGTCTGACTTGTCTTGCTAATGGTGTTTCTAATAGGATCTGTCCTGATGACCTGAGTTACTTGAAAGTTTTTTCAATTTTAGAACTGAACTAACGCACACTGGGTGTCATCTTTTAGTGCATAAAGAGCCATTGTAACAATTTTGATTTGTATTTTGTATCATCCATTTTATGGGCAACTAATGGAGGGAACATAAGACTGGGGTTATGTGATACAATCAGGTACCTGTCAATAATCTGGCCACAGTTTTTGCACTTGTAAAGAGCGTAGCATATATGCCGGGGGGGGGCCAATGTATAGAGCATTGCAATAGTCCATCTTAGAAATTACTAATAACTGGATTATATTGCAAAAATCATTTAAGTTTAGAAAAGGTTTCAAACCCCGTAGTGCTTTTAGCTTGATAAAGGCACTATTTGCCACTTTTTTAAATATTCTCTTTCATTGATAAGCCAGATTCTAATTTCACCTCCAAATTTCTCTCTACATGAGACATCTTAATATTCAGGTTGTTAAAATGAAAGGAATTTGGATAGTCGTCTGATGGAAATGTACTTAATATCATGATGTTAGTTTTTTCAACATTAAGAGAAAGTTTATTTTCAAACATCCAGTTGTTACTTGTGCTCAGACATTGTCACACTTGATCAAATGCTTCGGGAATAGACGATATCACCGGAAGAAAAAAACTGAATGTCATTTGCGTACAGTCTGTAACCCACCCCTAGGTTTGCTAGTATGATTGGGGACTGAGGTGTGAGAGTGAAGGACATCCTCAAGACCATGGATTGGGGGAAGGGGAATTCAGGGAGAAAGTGGTAGTGAAGGGGGCGGGGCCCTGGATCATGCTAGGAAGAGAGGGGATAATAAGAATCAAGGGGTGGGGGAAGAGAAAACCTGGGATTGCACAGGAGAAGAGGGAAGGAGGACTAAGTGTAGGACAAAGTGTAGGTCTGTTGGGGGATCAAATTGGAGGTGGTGGGAGAGATGGAGGGGCAGCCTGAGCTGTGAGGGATGTGAGGGAGGGAAGACTGGGGATCAAACTGGGGGTAGGAAAGATTGGAGATTGAGCTAAGAGAGAAAGTTCTCTTGAGGGTAAGAGGGAAGACCTTGGATCACACAGGTGGAAAGAGGACTAGGAGGATCACTATTTTTGGTCAAAGTACTAAAAAAAGGAATCAAACAATAAAAAGTAAATTAAATAGACAATGTAATGAAGAATAAATAATAAAATATCGTCTCATGACATTTCAATAATGGTTTGGGTGAATTAAGTGTCAGGGAGAGGAGGATGAGTTCACTTGGCAGCTTCTTTTCTAAAGAGTTTCCAGTCCAACCTTGGCTCTGCTGTGCTGGCATTCTAGGATAACAGAGTTCTCACTTTTGGACTTTACTTTTAGCATTTGCGTAATTATTGCTCTCCAATGATCAGCACTCAGAATATTTTTTTTTAATATAATAATTTGAATATTCATGATTTTATAAATAATCTTCTGGAGAAAGAGAGTCAAGTTTCCCTAGAAAACTGACTGTACAGAACAAACCAGGAAACAGTGCAGGTTATCATAGAGCTGTTAAGTACAAGTCCTGAGTTTCTACAATACTGCTAGATGCACTTTCAGGTGGATTTTAAGTAGGTAAATGGTAGATCACCTTGCAGGTAACAAAGCTTGGATTCTGGGACTTTCTTCATCAACCGTCCCATGAAGAACTCGCTGCCAAAATGCTCTGCGCGAATGGCGGCTCCATACTTCAGAAGTCCCACCTCGTAGGGAGAGAACTCGCACCATTCTGCAAACAGATGAAACAAAAGCTTCAGGGCACATGTCCAACCTTGAGGATGGGAACACAAGGCTTATCAAATTATTAGAAATGATCATAAGAAGTTCCACCCAGAAGTACTTTCCAGGACACTCACATGGACTCGGTCCACACATATGTGTAGTTCTTTAAAGACACCCCACCCCCTCCCCCTCCCCTGGACATGTCCTGAAAATTTGGTGTGGATAGGACACTAAACAAAAAAGCCATTAGGGATGGACACTCACACACACACACACACACACACACACACACACACGTCTTAAGCCTTCTTTTCCTTCAGAAAGTAGACTACTGAGAATGATCATAAATAAAATAAGTTTGGTAGTCCAATGGCCCATTCCTTAGAGCTCTTTGCACCCAGTGGGAGACCTGGGTTTAATGCCTGGCTCAGACTTTCATTCTTAAGAGTTCCTAAGGGAAATGAAAGGGCCCCTGTGATCAGCCAAAGAGAAGACATGTCTGATGTGGCTTCTGCCATGAGATGCCATGGTTAGCATCACCTGTATTTATGGGTAAGACAATCTGAGAAGGGAAAGTACTGGCAGCTGCATATCATCACTTCTTGGGTTCCAGCTTTAGTCTTTGCTACTAGGCAGCTGGATATTTAAATTGGTCAGTTCAGGAGTCTGGGTAGATTACGAACTTTGACAGGGCAACATATGGGCTTGTGCATAAGACTAAGAGGCAGACAAAGAGAGGGCAAGGTGTGTAAAAAGAATGAACAGCCTCCCAGTGGAGATGGAAGAGATCGGGATGGTATCTGAGTTCAAAAGAATTCCATGGGACAAGCACAGGAGATCTCTGAAGGAGTGGTAGGGATTGTAGAGCTGAGGCGTTAGTGTGGATGAGCCGTAAGGTCGTTAGGTCGTTTTCTGCCATCATGTTTCTATGTGTAGATGAAATCAACTTGCCGGTCTCATCTACACTTTTAGGGGTGCATTTTCAAAAGACTTACATGCATAAAATTAGAAGTTACACGTAAGTAGCAAGGACATGTGAAAGTAGCATGCAAACGTCAAAAGTATGCACGTACTAGCAATGTTGCGTGTAAATGGTAAAGGGACAAAGGGGAGGTGTGGGGTGTTCAGGGGCAGCATTCAGAAATGTGCACACCAGTTGGAATTTGGTGAGCGGTAAATGCCTATAAATTACCAAACGTACAGGCGTGCTTGTACACCTGCTAATCGAATCATGCAATTTCATTCGCACTTGTCTTTTCTCTGTGGTTTTTGGGTGGGAGGTCTAAGTGACCTGGTGGGGGTTCAGGGTGAAGTGCTGGAGGATCGAGGCGAACTGAAGATCTGGATGAACTGCTGATTCCAAGTGCATGCACAAGTATTTTCATAAGAGGAGTACTTTCTCAAACATCTGCTTGTGCATATAAGTGATGGATAGTACATGAATGTATTACATATACTGCACATGTAAAATATATGCATGTACTTTTATGAAATAGGTAGGGAAAGCATGCATTTCCCTCATTACAGATACGTGTGCTTGCACAAACATATGCACATACGTTCGGGGTAGAGATTTGCACCTTTGATAAAATACTGCTGCAACTTTGCACGCACAACTTACGCACATATACGCTCAGCAACACAGACTATTGGAGACTACATAGAAACAGAGAAATGTAGCAGCAGAAAAAGACCATATGGCCTATGTAGCCTGCCCATCCATCCAAATTATTCAGTTTTACAATACCTATCACTTCCCCTGAGATATCTTATATTTATCCCATGCTTTCTTGAATTCAGATACTGTTTTGGTCTCCACTACCTCCTCTGGTGGAAATATTTCCTTAGCTTACTCCTACCCCCTTTTCACCCTCATCTCATGACCCCTCGTTCTGGATCCTCCTTTCTGTTGAAAGAGGCTCACCTCCTGTGCATGGAAAGCTTTGCATGAGAAAGTGCAGTGTTGAGCTGGCTCAATGCACTCTTGCCGTGATATGCCCTGGGACACAAACAAGCTATGTGTGTTTGCTTATGAGGGTCTCCATTAATATGTTATGCTGCACAGCCTTCTGCTGGGATTTAATTAGGAAGTACTTTGTAGGTGTCTTTTTCTCTTCGTGTCTTTATAGTTATTACATGACTTCCAGTAAAGGTAGTTTTATAAACAGAAACATTTTCAAAATCCCTCTTTCTAGAAGTTTCTATGTGTAATGAAGGCCTTCCTTGTTCAAAAATAAAATCGAAGCTCTGGAATAAGTACCTTTGAAGTCTAGAGTGCTGTTTTCAGTGTCTTTCACATTCATAGCTAGACACAGGGGTAAAGGATTCTGGCCCTGATTCACCGCCTGTTGTTGATCGGAGAGTTTATTCTCATTTAACTGATTGTGGAGAAAGAAAAGGGCACATTAATCACAGAGGAAATGCAAACTAATTTAAAGCAAAACAAAATATCACTGCTATACCGAGGCTGCAGGAGGAACAGTTGTATAATTTGTTCTTGTAACTAGGGAAGGCAGATGTACGCCACGGTGTAGCAGACCCCTTGCTAGCATTCCTTCATCGGTTAGTCGCCATGCATGGGCGTTAGCATGGGGACAAAGCAGAGAGAACAAGAGATGGGCAAAATTACTCGGCTCTGCTGAAGAACTTCGACAGGAACTAGGAAGGAAAGGAACGAGGGGGAGAACACGCAACATGGGCCTCTAGCCTTTCAATTACTGAGACAACAATACACCAAACATTTTCTTTTTTTCTAAACCGAGAAATACATGGACTTCGTAAAGAAGCATGGCACAAATCATGACGTAATAAAAAGTACGATAGCACTCTTTCATTGAAAGGAAATGGCGACTGCTGGATACAGAAAACTGTTCAGATGGGAAGAGGTATCGTCTGTGTAAGTCAGGTAAGGGGCAAGAGTACAGTAAAGGGAACAATTATCCTGGGTTTCCCACACCACACTGCACCAGTGATTAAAAAGTTTATTTTGTCTAAAACAAAGACTTTCGCATTTGGATAACTGAAACAGTTATGATGTTCTACATCTAGTTTTAAGAAATTCTTTTACGGGTGATTTATAAATAATTATAAATATATATATATTGAAGGTTGTTTAGCTTATTTTCTTTCCCTAATTTTAAAACAAGGTTCACTTTCCAGAAATATGTATGCGCTAGCAATAAATGTGTATTTTTCATACAACTTGTCAAGTCACGGGACTGACTGGACAAATGGGTGAAGGCCCTGGAAACAGAGAACATCTTTTAAGCTTATTTTTAGATCCAAAAAATTAGCATTGGTACAAAGAGCATATCGATCCCATCTGACAGTAATGTATTAGTATTGGAAAGAATTTGGACGACTTACTCCGTCATGGAACATGAATTCAATCATTAGCCCCCATAAGTCTGTGAACGATGTCTTATGGCCCTCCTTGGCCCTCTCATTCAGCTCCTTGCGATAATATTTCAAACGCTCCCAGGAGAAAATGCTTGTCTTGCTCTTGGTCACATGCTTCCTGGCATCATTTATTGGCTCCTGCAGATCTTTGTTGGACCAATCAGCATCTTCATATAACTTTGACATGGCCCTGAAAAGATAAGAAAGACTGGGATGTTAACAGCCATCAAATACATTTTGCCTATAAAGCTGGCGAGCTAAAGCTACACAGCTGAAGTTGTACATTTCCAGGACAGAGGACACCACCTTGTAAAGCTTTCCTGGGGTGTCTTTTAGGACGCTTGGATTTACAGAAACTGGTAAATTATTAACTGAATGCATATAATCTATTTCTTCTTTTAATTTTAAATGTGAATTCCCCAGTCATTTCATTATTAGATATTTCATAGGTATGCTTTATTGCAGATAAAAGTAATGACATTTTTTGGGGAGGAGGATGAGTGGTCATCGCATACTGCTCTGCTGCCAGTAGCACACAATTAATGCACCTATCATCAGTAAGGAACTCTTCAGAAAGTAAATTAGCACACGACTTTGCTTAGGTATAAAATATATGATGTAATCTCTATTTCTACAAGCAATCCCCATCTAGAACTCCCCTTCCATCCTGCTCCCATCTCTTCTCACCCTCTTACCATGTTGAGCCAGATGCACCAGTAATATATGAAATGCAGTCTAAAAGCTTTAATTTCTGAAGTCCTAAAAGGCTGCCGTAGAGTGAGGTCATTGCTCGTACTCCTCCCCCCGTTGTCATGATGGCTACCACAGGCACCTGTTAAAATACACACATGGATGAAGTCAGGAATTTTCCCTTCCTGCTGACAGAGAAATCACACATCGTACAAGCCTCTTGGAAAACATGTCGGGCAATCCCAGCGGACACTGCCTCCTGTGGTCACCAGCTAACCATCATAAGAAATTCCTTTTTAACAAATGATTCTTGTACAGCATTTCACGCTCCAAACTCTATGCTCTAAAGAAAGCATCCTATGTTGCCATTCAGAAATGCGTTACCAATTGGGCTATATATTTAGGGGACAATTTTCAAACTGCCCATGTTACTACAAAGGCTGCAAAGGCCACAGGCAGGGCAAGTTCTTCCATTAGGTGAAGTAGGCAGTCACCAAGGGTGCCAACATTTTTTTTTTTTGGAGGGGGGGGGGCGGGGCGAGGGCTGCAAAAACTTCCTGGTGTTGCCTATGTAATTTTAAGGCATGACACCACAAGAGAGAAGGGAATGGATGTTGGGTAGACGTAAGGCCTCTGGTGACCTGAATGTAACTCTCCTGGAGCTGCCAATGAAAAGGCGTGAGCTAAGTCTAATTAAATATATAAAATGTACAGGGGGAGCAAGAGAAGGGATTCTGGGCACCGTGGACAGGGAGGGGGATGCAGAGCTTGGTAGAGTATGAGAGAGGTGGATGCTGTGCCAGAGCTGCTGCTGAGAGGCTGGAATGTGAGGGGAGGGCATAAGACTGAAGATTCACCGAGGGTGCCTAACACCTTTGCACCAGCCCTGTCTGAGGGGATCTTTTACCTGCACTCTCAAAGAAAAGGTTATCTCTAATTTTATTGTGCTATGTGTTATTTTAATCTGTTGTTCTGCATGCTTAACAATCATTTTGAGAAATGCAGAATGCACAAATTGTTAAATAAATTTAGCCTTCAAACCTCATGTTCCTGCAGAGGTTGGTCAAGCTGAAACACCTTTCTTAGAGAGTCTGCGACCACTTTTTTCCGTTTCTGCAGAAAGAGCTTCTCTTCCTCACACAGATCAAACCCCAAGTGCACGTCAAGCTTTTTGGGGCTGAAGAAAGGAAATGTGAACAGAGAGAGAACACATATGAAGAGCCCGCACACGAATTCCAGCACAGAATTTCAAGGCTTGCAGTTAACGCAGCTGAAGTCCTCACTCATATAACAGATTGGTTCGCAGCCTACATGAGAAATGGACCAGCAGACAGCAGTCTGACAGCAGCGAACACGGGGAGCAAATAAGCAGGAGCAACTAAGGGCAAACTGCAACCGGCTCTCTTCAGTTACCAATAGGAAATACACAATACATAACAAAACTAAAATACAATTGCATTGCCACTGAACTGGAAAAAAACACTTTTTATTACTAGAAGTTTTTAATGTTAAATACATCTGGTATTGTCATATCTAATGTAAATTCAGATAATGGCTAAAGACATCAATATCAGCAAATCCAGCAGAGATACAAAGCAAAACCAGATCACTCTCAGATCTGTTCCCATTATTTTGTATGAAGATCTCTTTATGAGCCTCTTCAATTTATATTGCAAATAATTTAGCCAGTGTAAATCATGCTGTGCTTTTTTGGGGGTGGTGGGGTGAGGTCTGGGTAGATTCTCCTTTCTCCTTTTTCTTACAGCTCAATCAGAAGCAAGGCAGATATCCTGATTCTATGAGTCTAACGAATGAAGATTCATGATTGCCCCTACTTTAATAGACTCTTTCTGCCATTGTTCCAAGTCTAGTCATTAGCGATCAGTTTTATAGTTGGGAGCCAAGCACCAGAAAACCTGTATCGTGGACCCTAAATCCAGCCACCGGATATACCCTTATTGATGACCATGACTTCCTTCCAAGGGTTGGGAACTCCAGTCATACTGAGCCTGATGTTCAGCTCCATTTAGTTGGCTGAGTTCAAACTTAGCCAGCTAAGTGGCACAATTTGAATATCTGCCTGTGGTTAGTGGCTGCTATTTAGTTGACTGACTTTTTATCTGGCTAAAAAGTTAGCCGGCTAAGTGAGAGGCAGGGGCATTCTAGAGCGAGGATACTTGTCTAGATAACATAGCCGGATAAATGTCGTCAGTCAGCGTTATCCAGCCTAGCCAGAAAAGTGTAGGACTGGCTTAAAGTGTAGACTAATTTTAAGGTAGCGGCAGCACTGCTGAATATCTCAGCCAAGTTAACTGGATAAGCTTATCCAGCTAATTTAGGCAGCCGTATAGCAGCTGAATAGCAGGCCTACTGTATTTTAAAATATTGTTGTATTCAAAAACAATTTAATGTACTATCCATCTTTAGAAATTGTTTATTTCCTATTTTTCAGGAACTATCAAACCTGGAGATGGATCTGACTTTATCTATAGGTAGTGTAATGCTTTTTAATGTGGTTACTAGATGACTCCAGGCTGATTTTAAATGTTCTTCCTTTTGCAAAGATGGGCACACAGCCCTGTTTTTTTAATGGAAAGCAGAGCTATAATGTTTGCAAGCAAACATTTAAAACCAAAACAGTCTCAGCAGTCTACGTTTGGCCCTGATGACTTCCTGCTAGCCATCTGATAACTCATTAATCAGAATGGTCTATAAAGTAGTGGTCCTCAAACCAGTTCTTGGAGAATTCCCCAGTAAGTCAGGTTTTCAGGATATCTAGAAAAATATATATGAGCTATATTTGCATGCATTGCCTCCATTATATGTAAACATCTCTCTCATGCATATTCATTGCGGACAGTAGGAAAGCCAAACTGTCTGAGGATCCCCGATGGCCAGGTTAAAGACCCCTATTATAGAGCCAGCTAGGCTAAACCACAGAGCAGCAAGACTGTACATAGAAGGATACTTTACCAATCATTTGTCTTGAGTTCCAGTTCCAACTGTTTGCCCTGAAAACAAAATATTTAAGGATGAAATCAATTTTAAGACAATGGTTTAAAGAAAAGAGTTGGTTTTAGTAGACAATATGCTTTATTTCCTGTTTTATCATTATACTGTACATCACTTCTTACTGTATATGAAAGGACCTAAATAGGCTTTCTTTCTTTTACATAATCAGATTCCAGGATGCCCAGGGCAAGTAATGTGCCAGGGAACGTGCATTGGCAGAAGCAAGCTTTAGATACAATATAAAACCCTCTACTCAAAGGACCAATCACAACATCTACTAAGAAGTCCCACCAGTCGAATGTGAACTTGGAGATCTTCCATAACTCTCCTCAAAGTCAAATATCTTTTTTTCAGACCATAGCTTTTGGTTGCTCTAGGTGGCATCTACCATCAAGGATTAAGGTCATGATCCTCGATTTCAACAAAACATTAAAGGACTCAGCAAGGTTTTGCCTCATGACCTTTGCCATTAAGGGGGCCAATTTTCAAACTGCCCGCAGTGCAGTGCAAAATAGAGCGCATACATTTCAAAAATGAAATCTCCATGCTTTACTTTCCTCCCCTGAATTAAATACACCCCCAGGGAAGGCCTCCTCCTAATGCAGCTAAAAGTGCATGCACTGTGGAAACCATCACAGACACTTTAAGAGCATAAGAACATGCCTTACTGGGTCAGACCAAGGGTCCATCAAGCCCAGCATCCTGTTTCCAACAGTGGCCAATCCAGGCTACAAGTACCTGGTAAGTACCCAAACACTAAGTAGTTCCCATGCTACTGATGCCAGTAATAGTGGGCCAGTGGCTATTCCCTAAATCAGCTTGATTAATAGCAGTTAATGGACTTCTCCTCCATGATCTTATCCAAACCTTTTTTAAACCCAGCTACACTAACTGCACTAACCACATCCTCCGGCAACAAATTCCAGAGTTTAATTGTGCGTTGAGTGAAAAATAACTTTCTCTGATTAGTTTTAAATGTGCTACTTGCTAACTTCATGGAGTGCCCCCTAGTCCTGTTATCTGAATGAATAAATATCCGATTCACATTTACCCATTCTAGACCTCTCATGATTTTAAAGACCTCTATCATATCCCCCCTCCCCACTTTGCCCACCTCTACCCAGGTACATTTTCAAACAGCCCTTTTATCCCGGTTTATTGCTCTGGCAATTTGTCCTCCCTGAGTCAGGCCTAATTTTTATTTCCTTTCCTAATGCAATCCACTCTATTTCTTAATGTTTTACTTAAATGAAACCTGCCCATACCAGATAGGATTAGGCTGAGAATCTTTCTGAAGAGTTATAAAAAATTAGGATTAATTCACATAAATGTTCCTAATCAGAAAAAAAGGAGATATTAGTACCAGAATACACTGAAATGTAGGTTAAATCGCATAAAGTTAGGGTTATCAGGTTGCATAAAGTTAGAGTTATCAGGTTGCCTCCATGTCAACAGGGACAGGCTGAGTTTATCCTGGTTCTGTTGCATTGCATTGAAGGACTTGTAGTTTTGTTTCTTGTTTAAAAAAATTAGAATTACTCGCGCATAGATGCAATGGAGGTACAACCAAGTCTGGACCAACCTGCCCCTGATGATCAATCTGGAGCCACCCTGACAAGGTTCGCTACTGATTGTTCCTTATATCAGAGGTTCCCAAATCTGTCCTGGGGGACCCCCATCCAGTCAGGTTTTCAGGATATCCACAATGAATAAGCATGAGATAAAAATCTGCATTCTATGGAGGCGGTGCATGCAAATTTATCTCATACATATTCATTGTGGATATCCTGAAAACCTGATTGGCTGGGGGTTCTCCAGGACAGGTTTGGGAACCACTGCCTTATAGCAATAGAATAAACCATTTTTGTAATGGCAATATTCAATTTTCTAAAAAAGAAATGTTTTCTCCTTCTAAATAAAGAGAAAGTTGAACTTACCCAGATCAAAAAGATCCTTGTGTGTAATTTTGTGTCAAGCAAATAAAGTAATTGTCTGCCAACAACAGACACCAAGTCATTAGGAACACGTCTACTCTTCTGCATATGTAGTCCTGATTTTATCAGTCCAAAATGCAGGACTATATAAACCCCAGATTCTTAGTGATAGGAGTTTAAAAAAAAACCAAAGGACTAGATCAATGTGCTCCCTGATGATTTGCACTAAGCTGACAGACACGTTAGATGTATCCACATCCGCACTAAATGCATCCTACAAGAAACATCAAACATGAAGCAGGTAAGCAATCTCAAGCCCTGCAACTTCTCTGGATAGGCCTGGCTTTTAAATTTGATTCAAACACTGTTATACAGAGCTCCTGTACTGCGTCGTTTCTTAGTGCATGCAACTCTTTAGGCAAAGATCCATCCCAGAAAAAAAAAACAAGTTCTACCATTGCAAAAAAAAAAAAAAAAGAAGAGTATTTAGGAGAATTAAAGAAAGACATGGAGAAAATAAAAAAAGTAATCAAAATCGGAAAGGAGTATTTTCCCACCTACCCAAAGAGGGAAAAGAAAAGATTGTCAGAGAGGCAAAGGGACAGAAAGAAAGCTTTCCATACATTTATGTGCATCTTCACTCCCAAGCAGGTGAGCCCATGCCTTGTCCTCTTCCTGTTCAACAGATTTTCCAGTGATCACAGGGGAGAAACGAGGCACGCAACAGCAGTGCTTTCCCCAAGGTTTGCTCGTGCTTTGCAAGGGAATTACTTTCTAGATGCCAGCGATCAGGAAGCCGGATGCTTTCATGAGCCTGCTGGGTGCGCAAGGATACGGGATTACAGTGCCTCCCTGGGAGCAGGAGCAGCTGCACAGACAACCAGAATAAGGTTGAACACATTGGATGGAGGTCTGACGAGCTACGCAATTACTGGAGAAAGGAATGGAGTCCAGGCACGCACCCCATCATGTTCCAGCTACACGGTTTTTTAAATGCCAGCGCTCGGGGGGGAAAAAATGGAATCAAGGAACAGATGTCAAAAAAAAAGGATATCTGGACTGAATGTGGACTCGGGAGAAGATTTCTTTTCATTCAATTAGGGGATGGTAAGGAATGGGCCAAATGAAACCGGAAGGCTGTGGAAAGGTTATTGGGGTTGATGGCAGGTGTCGGAAAGGGTTGGAGTAAGGGGAGGAGATGTCGGCTCCTTTTCGCGGGATTACTCTGGTTGGCATAGGCTAGAGGCAGAGCAATTTGTGATGAGCAGTGCTGTCTCTGCCATGGCGCTTTCCCATGAACACTGGAAAAAAAGGGCAAACAGAACACAAAGCATGGACTCACCTTCCTTCTGGGTGAGAATGTTCTTCTTATTTTGCTCACTCCTGGACAGCAGCTGCCTGTCGCTTTTTCCTTCTCCATTGGTAAAAGTGCTTTCAGTCTTCTGGGCTAGGGGTAGAGGAGAAGATTTCTTTCTTTTTTTTTTTTTTTTTTTAATCTTTTATTTATTAGATCATTAACAGAAATCAAACAATGGGTACTTTGGACAGTAGTGAATATTCCCTAAATCTGCAATATGTAAGAATGGAATGGATGACCCTTCTTCCACAATAATACCCCACAGGCACACTACACATTCAGCCATTCACCCTCAGATAATAAAGAAAGAAAATGTAAACAAATGATAAAAAAAAAACCCAACCCACAACAAAACCAGTTTGGAGCTAACTGATAGCCAAGTGACACTTCTGCTATCAGGTGTCCCAGACATCCTACGGATCCTTTCTCCAGATCTGTGAGTATGCATGCAGAGACCGCAAACGTCTTGGATTAGTTACTTCAAAATGTTTCAAAAGCTCCAGTTCGCCCCAACTGTTTCAACTGTGTTTTCCACCTGCGAAAAGTAGGCAGTTCGTCTCCCTTCCAATACATCAGAACAACTTTTTTTTTTTTTTCCAAAAGGAGAGAGAGAGAATGAGGAATTTTTTTCCCACCAGAAGGCAGAATCATAGATTTCTAAAAGAATGAAAACTTGCTAGAACAGGATATGACTGCGGGAGTGAAAGTGCTCCAAAAACGATAGCAAGATGTTCCACCCAGACCTAATGAAGCCTACAGCCTGCGCACGTGCGTGGGTCCCAAACAAATCCACCCTGTCAGAATCACACATAGCCGCATTCATCTTCCAAGCCTTGTTTCCCTTTGAAAAGTAGGCTAAAAAGAACGGTTGCACAGATTCCAGTGCAGGGAAAAGACTTCTCCAGGCTGTACTGGGGCACTCAGCAAGTGGGCAGCAGACTGGGGCCTGGCAGGGTGAAGAAATGCAAAGGAATTTTTAAGAGGTGATGCCTGAGAAGCGACACCTAGCAAAAGCAAAAACAACACGTATTTTGACAAAATGAACCAAACCAGCCTTGAGTCATTGTTTTCAGCTGCATATCTCAGTAATACTCACCAGATATGCTCCCACTGAGCAATCGGATTGGCTAATTCAGCCACTTCTGATAAATACAGCCACCCAAATAGCATGAATGAGCCCCAGTAAGAACAAGCCCACCTCAGGGTCAGGGTAACACTGACACTGAAATCATGGACTAGGGATTTACTGTAGCTTTGGCCTCCACATCCACCTATGTATTTATGTTGGACAAGCTTTTCTTTGGACAGTGACACATTTACATGGCTTTCTGGAAGTGGCTGAGGTCCTTCCTTAAAGTGGCAGGACTACAGGTAGTTAGACTGGTCAAAATAGCAGCTTGCTGGATTTTTGGAGATTATTCCTAGGTCTGCTGCTTTCTTTTCTGCCCTAACATATTTTAACTCAACATTTTATACTTACTCCCACTCCTTTTATTTCATAACCCTTTCTCTGGGCTCCTTTTTCAGCCTCTCACTTTGGGTGCTGAGGTGGCATAGCACAGTAACATGACAATTTTCTGTCATGGAGGGAGTGGTTAAGTAGGAGGAGACTTCCAGACCTTTTTTGACCTAGGAATGACAGTATTTGCTCTAACTGGCTTATGAATTAGCTAGGCCTCTTTTTTGTTTAGTACTGCTGCTTTAATATACCCTCTTCCCAGTTAGCCTGATTCCATGCCATTTTCACATGCAGTCCACGGGGGCTTTTTATTTTATTTTAAACTATTTTCCCAATGCTGTCTGCATCTTGTTATCCAGTGTAAAATACAAGGACTGCAGAAAAATCTCACAACACTCTGGGCAGCCCTTTCTCACCCCCCATCATGTGAAAATTAGAGGAGACTTCAGATTAGTGGGCCTGACTGTTCAACTCAGTTGTTCTCAACCCAGTCCTTGGGACACACTAGCCAGTTGGGTTTTCAGGGTATCCATAACAGAGTTCTGGATGGTGTTCAAAATACCAGCTTACTTTAACTTAAAAATGAGTATCCAGATCGGAATAGATAAAATTAAGAATAGCATCAAAAATATTAAAGAAATGAGCAGCATTGTTTCCTTGTCCATTCCAGATCTCCTTACTGGTCTCCTCTCTCCTGCACCACCATCCATGTTAAGGAACCCCCCTCCCCTTTAAGGGTAGGGTAACTGGAATCTAGTTCCAGCATGCACTGGTCAAAGGTTGGAAAAAGATCCCCAAGCTCAGAAAATTATTAACAATATCCAAGTGGGCAAAAACTCTCAAATCTGTAAACCATTCTTAAATCCTTTAGGTCTCTTCAGCTGTCTGGTCAAGAGTACCAATAACTTCTCTCTCTTGCTGTAGTTTGCTCAGGCAAAAAGATCTTAGAGGCAGCCTTTCAGGAACCCAGGGCACACCCTTCCCTCCAGACTGAATCCATCTTCTTCCAAAATTCTGTCTTCCCTCAACTCCAAAAAAATCTCAACTGTTGATTAAGACTCCCAGGGATGAGGAAGAGATCAACAGCCAAGCTCCTATTCCTTCTCCTCTCTAGTCACCTTCCGACTGACTCCTTTGCTCTGAATCACTGAGTATGCTCCAGTGGATTTTATATCTCACTGAAGACTTCCCTCCCCAAAAGGTGGGGTTATAGCAAGGGGAGGAATCCCAAATATCAAACACACCCTCCCACTGTCCATTGCTGGCAAAATCACTTAGGAGCAAATGTTAGTGACTGACAAAGCCCTGTCACATTTATATACAATGGAGGTACTGCATGCAAATCTACCTCCTATCTATTCATTGTGGATATCCTGAAAACCAGAACTGACTGAGGACTGGGTGCAGAACCGCTGGTCCAATTCATGTCTGTAGTATCCCAGTGAGCTTCATGAATTACGACCAAGGCTTGACACTGAACCAAAAAATTTACAAAAAAATGCAACGGAGCTGACATTCAGGATGTCCACATGCATGCAACCTAAGCAGAAACCTTTGACTCCCTTATGATTTGATCCCCAAAACCTAGAGTGATGTATTAAAAAAAAAAAAAAAAAAAGAGCTAGAAGCAAAATTGCAATGTCCTTGAGATGCACAAACAAATCCTGGTCAGGATCACTGGACTGTGCATCTCAAGGACATTGCAATTCGTTCCTGCCCAAATTATTGAGGTGAAGGCTATGAACCTAGTTAATTGAGGGTTTCCCATTTGGTACAGAATGGGAAAAAGTGCTTTATAAATCCAGGCAAATATTGGATGTTTTACTGTACCACAGCAATATATATAAAAAAAAAAAAGCAGAACAGCTTGACTTTTAGTCTAAATTAAGTAACTAGTGTGGGAGCTTTTCTTGGTGAAAAATATGAAAAAGTACCTGATTTCTGGGGAGAGGAAGCGAGCAGCAGAAACAGCAGGAATTTCTATTTACCTAGTTGTTAAATTTTGAATAATCAAATTACTTTATGATTTTTTCAATAAGCTGCTATTATCTTGACAAGAGTTCCTAACTCTTTTTAAAAATATATACACTATAATGCACATGTAAGTTGCAAACACTGTATCTCATTACTATTTTGCATTTTTAGCATTTCTAAAACCAACCTTGGCATTAAAAACATACCAGAGAACTACTATCATTTCTATATTCCAAGAAGAAAGTTGTAATAAGCATATAACCTTTCAGAATATCTGTGGCAGGGATGTGTATTTGTTTCTTAAATAGATGTATTAGCAACCAAAAATTTCATTTAGTTATTTGCAAATCCTGCAGTTGTAAGTTAGGTGCAAGGTAGAAGATGCGACTTCAGTAACTACTTTCTATCATCATTTTTAGGTGTAAAAAAGTGAATACGTAATGTGTGATGGATCACACACATGTGCATATGGGCTTATCTTTTGCTTCAAAACCTTCTAGTTTTAAGATGTTATTCCCAAGTGAAAGGCAAGAACACAAGTTATCTTTCCAGGTGTACAACTAGATATAGGGCCAGATATACTTCTCCCAAAGATACAAAATGGGAAAAGCATTCAGTACATCAGACCTATAGTGTTATGTAGTGTAAGAGGTATTAATGGCATTCTGATGTTATTATATAGCGTTACAGTACATCAAATCTTATATTTCGGAAAACCACTCATATCTTATTTATTTCCCATTATTGGGGTGGAGGTAGACTGAGAGACATTATATGAGGTTCTGAATCTAAGCTTTCCAGATCATTGAGGAATTCAGATATCCTAACCTGTATGGCAGAGGTAGGCAAACTATGGCCCATGAGAGGTTTCTATCTAGTGTGCAGAGACAAGTCAGGTCCTGGCCCATGGCAGTGACAGCATATCATTTCTGGCTGGAAGTGACATCCTTGGAGCAGAAGTGATGTTGTCACCGGACCCGCTGGCCTCTAGGGGTGAGAACAGGTCATTCTTTCCCACAATGCCCCCTCACCCACCAGGCTCCCAGCCCATAGGCTCAAATGTTTGCCCACCTTGGTAAGTATGGTAATTAAAGTATATGAATTCTTTTGAGCACACATACTTGTTGCCACAGCATTAAATGGCATATTCTATTTTGTATTAACATCCCCATAGCATAATCATATCACAGGAGTCAGAAAACCCACTAATGACTATAAGTGGAGGAATAGCCTAGTGGTTAGAGCAATGGGCCCTGAACCAGGGAAGCTGGGGGTTCAAATCCCCACTGCCACTCCTTGTGGCCTTGCGTGAGTCACTCCATTGCCTCAGGTACAAACTTAGATTATGAGAAGAGGGAAATATCTATGGTACTTGAATATAATACACTTTGAAATGACTAAAAGGTGAATCAGGATCATGCATAATCTAAAAGTTTTCTTTCTTTTCCTAAGAGTTATTATTCTATCAGCCAAGGACCCATGGATGTTATGCAATAAATGCTTTTACTGTAGGTGCAGAATGTGAAAAAAGGTTTTGTTTTTTCTGAATAAAGCCCTATGTGTACTTACTACATGTATGTGAAAAAGAGTATATGGAAGCTGGAATATGTAACCAAGAATAATTTGGAGCTAAGGACTTGCCATGGACCTGAATCAAAATGGACAGGATTTAATTGAATTTAATATTTAGATACCATAGAAACACAGAAATGATGGCAGAAAAGGAACAATAGTCCACCCAATCTGCCCAGCAAGCTTCCCATAGTGGTATCTGCCGCGCTGTGCAGGTTGCCCCCATGGATCAGTCAGTTTTGCTTGACGTGCTTTGCTTATGGACTTGGCCATAGAAGCAGTCCTGTGTTTTGTTTTTTTCTTAATGTCTGAGCATCAGTTCCCCAGACTGTAAAAAGGTCATGGCTCGTGTTGGTCGTCCCTGAATCCAAATTTCTCTTTCCTTTCAGCCCCCACCCTCTTCCTTCAAAGCAGAGAGCAATGTTGCAGTTGCATCAAAAGCATCAAGGCTTATTGGTTAAGGTTAGTAATCCACCTTTTCAACTGAAATGATACGAGTGGGTTTATAAACCAGCGTGAAAAATCGCAGGAGCATATAACAAGCAGAACAAAACTTCTATTAATGTTTTTTCTGGTCACACCCTGTGGACCTCCAGCATTTCCACCACCTGGACTCTTGTCTTTAGTTTGAGGCTCAGATCCATCATGACAGACACCAGAGATCCTAGTCCTCATGCATCTGAGACTCCAGTAAAATCTCCAGCTCGCCTGCTTGGCTGTGCAAGTGCCTGTAGTGCCTGCCGGTCCTATCCCAATTCATTCTATCCATGAGAATAAAGCTACAGACACCAGGGATCCAAAAGGAAGGGAACTGCTCACACAGGACTGAGTGAGGGCCCTCTCCCTAAAACCTCAGGAGTCACAGGACAATCCAGTATCATCTGTTCTCAACTAAGTGTTCACATCTTCTTCCCTCTGCTGCCACACATGATAACGAGACAGTTATTTCTTGCTGCAGACTACACAGAAAAAAGAGTGACCAGTTATAATTTAGGACTAAAAAAAACTGGATTATGGATGAAGTCACTTTTTTCTGTTATTGTACATTATAATTTGGCGTGCCCGGCCCTTCTTTTTCAGGGTTATTTGCCACCCTTTGGGATTTCTATAGCATTTTCTTGTCAGCTGTATCACCTTTCCACGCCGCTCCATATTATTTTCTGTTTTGATTTGAAAGTGTCTCTTCCTTCCTATGTTCTATGTTTATCGTTGCAAATTACATTTGTTGAGGGGAGGGAGATAAGGATGCCCATTTATAATTTAGATTTGTGTAAGACAGAAAATTGCAATTGCAAATGTAAAATGAATTAATTTCTTTCTTTTGGAAACAACACTTTTAGGACATGCTAAATTTAAAAACAAGCTTTACCTACAGTACTAGTTTAAAGTGATTTGAAGCCAGAATTACCAAGAGGGCTGTAGGGCAAGTAAGTGATTACGAGACCCAGAGGGGCCCAGTCCTCTCTTCCTTTCCACCTTCCGATTATCCTCTCCCCTTTACTCTCCAGTCCAGACTATGTGTGCCAAATTCTTAAATCCAGCCTGGAATTGGGGGGGAGAAAGAGGGAAGACTGAGAGAGGAAAGGGGGGGGGGGGGGCTGGAGGAGGGAGAAACAGCAGGAAGGAGTGGAATAGGGAGAACAGGATGAGGAAGTAAGATTGGGGAAGATGAGGATTAGGGATAGTAGACTGGGATGAGACAGAGAGCAGAGGAAGAGGACAGAAGACTAAGCGAGGGAGAAAGATGAGGAGATGAAGGACTGAGAGGAGCAGTGAGAGAGAGAGGTGGAAAAGGGGAAGATAGAAGAGTGAGATACAGGAGAGGGAGACTGAGGAATGAGATGTGAAAGATGTGTGAAAAGATGGAGAGGAAAGAGAAACATGAAGACATTGTGATGGAGGGAAGAGTGGGATAAAGCAGAGGAAAAGAGGTAGCACAGGAGAGAGATTAGATGCCAGCATGACGATGGAGGGGAGGATGAGATGGAGAAAGGAGGAAGAAACAGAGAAGAAAGGAAAAGAATCAGAAGACAATAGACAATAGCAAAGGAGAGACTGAGAAGTGGATGAGGAAAAGAAACACCACAAAAGGAAAAGAAATGATCTTCAATTTAAGTATTGGGTTATGTGACGTTTGACGTATGTACATTTTTTACACACTTTTTACAATGCTAGGTCTAATCACTGACATGGTGTGGCTCTATCACCTGAACTATTAGGAATTGATCTTTTTGATCTTGGCATATTTTTCTGGGGGATTGAAGGGCAGGAGGTTATATGCACTATAACTTTAACTTCTCTCTCCCGTTCCAACCCCAGTCTGTCTGAAGTCAACCATTCAAATTTGAGCTGTCTGAGAGCGCTGCTGCCATTTTGTACCTTTGAGGCAGCCTCTTCTATCATGAGTATCCAGTTTCATGATATAAGCTGTATGGATCCTGCCAGCGCTGCATGGTTCACACCATGAAAATGAGCCTTGCCTCACAGCAGAGGAGGCTTGAGGCTGACATTGCTAGTCGAGTATGCTAGTCCAGGGATTGTGATGGGAGAAGGACCACAGATCAGACAGGGGAAGACCTGGGAGGAAACGACCAAGGGGGAAGCTCTGTATCGTTACCAGCATGAGCACCTCTGACCACCAGAACTCCCAAGCAAACCTGTAACTAGCAGCCTACAAGCAATGAATGCTGCACGGCTCCATGCTCTGGTACCCCGTGTGCCAAAGGGAGAGATGGAGGACTGAGAGGGTGAGACAGAAGGCTGAGGGGTTAAACTGGGGCAGGGTTCCTGAAAAAGAGATGGAAAAGGGTGATGGCAGCTATGGTTGCCAACTTGGTAGAAGAAAAAACAGCTGCTGCTCCTCACAGGGTCCCAGCTCAACCTCCTATACTTGTGCCCCTGTTCACCTCTCCTCCCTCTGTGCCTTTCCTCACATTCTCATCTTCCTGGGTCCCATCTTACCCCTCATCCCCTAACCAATTCCTACCTCCCCCCTACCTTTCCTGCATCTATATATCTCCCTCTCTCCTCCCCCCCTGCCATAAGGGGCCACAAAACTGATGTTTACTGGGCCCAAATCTTTCTGTCAGTGGACCTGTTTAGAGCCACCAAATCTGATCCACAGTTTCTCTCCTGCACCATTTACATTTCAAAAGAAAATAAGAGAAGAATTTAATACATGCACTTTGAAAAAAGTAGTGTGTATGCTATGTTAGTCCATTTGGATAGAGGTCCACAAACAAGCTGTAGGCAATACCTGCTTATTAAGCTAGCATAATGCATTTGTGACAAGCTTTCAAGAGTTGTGCTCCCTTCATCAGGTCAGTGTATTTTGTAATCACAGACCCTCAGCATCGAAACCACTTACACTCAGGTAGGATGACAGCACTTGGTTATATTTTGCCCCAGCATTTCTCCAGTGTGCATAGCCTCTCAACAACCCACCGGCATTGGTGTCTCATGGAATAACTAGTAGGGATGTGCAGCATGGACGGATTCGTCCCATTCAGGATTTGGATTCATAGGGGCCCAAATCCGTTGCATCCATTCTCAGGGGCCCCTGATCCGTTCATATGTCAAAAATACATTTGTTCCCCCCAAAAAACCCCATCCCAACTCTTTAAAGTTATTTATCTACAACCCCCCACCCTCCTGACCCCCCTCCCAAGACTTGCCAAAAGTACCTGGTGGTCCAGCGGGGTTCCTGGAGCGATCTCCTGCACTCGGACTGTCGGCTGCCGGTATTCAAAATGGCGCCCATAGCCCCTGTGACATAGTAAGGGCAAAGGCTATCGGCGCCATTTTGAATACTGGCAGCCGACGACCCAAGTGCAGATCGCTCCAGGACTCCTGCTGAACCACCAGGGACTTTTGGCAAGTCTTGGGGGAGTCAGGAGGGTTCGCCATACGTTTCGGAACCCCCACGAATACAACAAATATGGCATATCGGTATATTAAAAGAATTTAAATAAATAAAATAAATATACGTTGCAGATTCACAATACGTCGAAAACGAATGCACACCCCTAATAACTAGCATACCAAGCAGATTCACTACAAAACAGAGAAGCACTTACTTCTGCTGTAGGAAGTGCTATTTTTATTTTCTGCTCCAAGGGAAGTGACTTCAGAGGCACAGTCACAAAATCTTCTTTCCTGGTATCTCCACCCTGAGTAAGACAGAAAGACACATATTTTAATTATAGGCAAATAAACGTTGTACAGCAGAAATGCAAGAAGTTGTCAAATGAAATTAAATGAGGTGCAATATAGGATTATTAACCGAAATTAACTTACAAAGGAGATGCCTAGTAAAGAGCTTCCTGATCCTGACTGCACACTGGCCGTCAGTTCTGGCTCACAGCCCTTGAGGGAATGGAATTTGAAGATGTCTACATTGCTGGACCTGGAACCCGAGCTGAATGATGTCCTTTGGGCTTTTTCGTAGGACCCTTTCACCACCAGCATAATGTCTTCTTTCTCTAGAAACATGAAACAAAGCAACAAAGCATGGGGGGAAAATTAACATCCTGAGTGTGTATGACAGAAGTACAGCTCATGGCGGGAGCCAAGGATATTTAAGCTGCAGTACCTCCTACTAACAGCAACCTTAAAGTCTGCCCTGAGTTTGAGGACAACCCCACTGATCTAAGGAGCATGTACCACTCGGGCCATTTTCTCCAAAGCGGTCCCACTTTCCAAAAGCTGCTGCTGAAGTTACAATGATCTGGGAGTGAAGAACTTGGCCGTGAGGCCTCAGCCTCTTTTTCCCTTCACTGTTCATTTTCTCGCTGCTGTTTTTGGTGGTTCCAGTCTACCATCCAATTTGGGGACAGGAGCATGTTGAGAAGGAGAGGAAAAGGGACACCAACTTCCAAGGGCTATTGTCTTGTTTCTGGAATAAGGCTACTCTCTACTTTCTTACATTAGTAAGGTTTGTCCTGCTACTTGCAGCAAATTTTTATTTTGCTTCAAAATAGGAGGCACTAATGCTTTATTTAACAAAGGCAGACTATAGCCATTTGCACATCTCAGCAGGCAGCTTGGGGCCCTATTCTCTTACAGGAAAAGTGGTGCTATAATTCCAAGAATGCTACAGTGGGAAAAAAAACAAGTTGGCCCAAAGTTACACAGGCAACTTGAGGTTAGCTGACAGTTTACTAATGAGCAGTAAAGGATCCTGAATGAGAATCTGATCCGATCTTTCTCTGTGCTTGAGTGGTCCCACAAGTTATTCAGTAGAGGCAGCACTGGCAAAAGGTTTTAGTGATTTCAGTTGGCAACTAAAACAAAATCACGTTCTTATGGTCCAACTGGCATTTCATTCCTGAGAAGGATTTACTATTTTAAGGCTTTTGAAAACTCTATCCAGTCTTTCCTGTTACGATGACCCTCTGTAAATCTGGATGATGCTGTTCTGATTATAGGCGGAAGCCCATTTAGGTCTCACACTCATAAATGTAAAGTATGAATATAGCCCAAAAGCTGAAACATGAAGAGGAGAGTTTTAAAAACAAGAGTTGTCAAGCCTATGATAAAAAAAAAAAAATACATGCAAGTATTACAAAAAATCTGTTTAAAAAGACGTATATTAGATATATCTTAGTGCAAAAAAGAAAGACTTAGACATAGGCTAAAGCAGACTGCAGTAAAGCTAAGAAACAGGTAAGCTGATATTTTGAAGAATATAGCTCACGTGTCTACTTAAAGAGAGAGGACGATTATGAACATCCAGGACAGGATTAAAGGGTCAGTCAGTGACAGGTGCCAATGGACTTACCTTTAACAAACCTTGCATTCTTCTGTTTGTCTACTCGGATTTCTAAGCAAGAAACTTCACGGGACTGGAACAAAGAGTGTACAAAAGGGTTAATAAGAGATCAGCCATTGCAGACATTACTCATTTAAAGAAATTAAACATATAGAGGATAACATTAAAGCATGCATGGATGCACCCATATACACAGTTATACGGACATCTTTTATATCACATGCACAAATGCGTGCACATAATATAAAATACGCGTATATCTACCCAACAGCATTGTTCGTGTATCAAAAAAATCCATGGAATGTATTTTAAACATAGCTGCAGAGGTTTCGACTTATCTGGCTAAGTTACGACAAATATCCAGCTAAGAAGTATAGTGACGACTTATCTGGCTGTTTAAGATGTATCCGGCTAAGTAAGATAGCCGGATAAGTACAAGGAAATTGCAATATAGGCAGATAAGTAAGCTAGATGGATAACTAGCAGATGAAGATTTATCCAGCTTTCTTATTTATTTGGCTATGTAGATTTATATGGCTAAGTGGAAAATATCCGTGCATATTTGTGCTCCTAATTTTAATCATTTGCCCTAGGAAATGTAACTCACACATTTTCCTTAGCAGCTTCTTGTCTCTTACACATGTAAATTAACACATTTTATAACCTGAACAAGTGACAGAAATTATACCAGTTTTACCAATTAGTCCACCAGTATCCCCAGTCTATCTCAAGGTCATCAAATCCCCCCTGGTTTTTCAGCCTGAACTGCCCCCAGTTTACCCAGAACCCCTACCCAGTCAGTATTTGGTTACAAAGGATTTTATTCTTACACCAGATAATTAGCAGGTGTAAATATGCACGAGTAGCAGCCCTACCCGTGCCATGTTCGCACCATATGTGCGTAAATGATGGCCCCGCCCTGGAATGCCCCTGGCCCGCCTCCAGCCCACCCCTTTTTATATGAGCAAATTTACTCGTGCACCATTACTTGTGCGAATAGGTGATATTTGTGCACGCATGCACTCATTTTTATACATGCAACTCTTTTAAAATTCACCACTTTGAAGCTTTGCCATTGCTGCTTTGCATTTTACGCTACATTCTAATTCACCCTGATGGATCCTTCTGTCCATCCACCCTTTCATAACATTCATAGCTGTGAGGAAGAATAATTCATAAAGAAGTGGAGAGAGAAGCTACAAAGACAGAAGTAGGATGCCCTTGGGAAAAAACAGCAGAAGTGAACCAATACTTCATATCGCAAAGAGTCCAGCAGAATGAGATCAAGAGATGCATTACTGGTCATTACTGACTGGATGGACGTCTTAAAACCTCTGGGGGTCAGTATTCAAAACTGGCCGGTTAAGTAACTTAGCTGGTTAGAACTTATCCAGGTAAGTTACGATGTATATTCAGCGGCAGGGCGAAGCTGCTGAATATACACTTATAGCTGAGTACTTAGCCGTATAAGTCTAACCAGCTAAATTTAGACCTGCTCTATGGCACATCTAGCTTAGCCGTCAACCTACGTGGCTAAGTTTGAATATTGGCAGGTAGCTGCATAAGTGCTATGGCTAACTCACTTCGCCCCGATCTGCCCACTGCCCGCCCACAACTTGTGTGGCTAAGTAGTGGCCGCTGAACGTGGGCGCATATTCAGCGGCCACTACTTAGCCACATAAGGCCCACTTATCTGGCTAAACAGCACTGAATGCATTTTAAATATTGAACTCAAGAAGTCTTGCAAGCCCTAAGACCCAGAAGATGTCCACTTTAGGTGATTAAAGTATTTGCGGAACCCTGAGTCAAAACATTTAAAAAATGCCATAAAAAGCTGGTTGATGCCAGGACACCGGGCTCCGACACTTCAGAAAGGGATTTAAGAGCAGTCCCAAGAAATCAAAATTTGGGAGCCTTGCAAAAGCGGTTGGCAATAAGATTAACATACTTTATGACACTATGCTTTCCAGATTCCCATGCTTTCAACGACTGTGTTATCCACAGAAACAGAGAAAGGAGGAAGAGGGTAGGAGGGCTTGGGAGGAAAGGTAAGGAGCTCCGTCTTGGCCATGTTGAGTTTAAAGTGGCAGCGGGATATCCAGGCAGTAATGTCAGACAGGCAGGCTGAGATCCAGGACTGGATTTCTGTGAAATGTCTGGTGTAAATAGGTAGATCTGGGAGTCATCAGCTTAAAAATGTTATTGAAAGCCAAGAGAGAAATCAGAGCACCAAGAGAATTAGTATATAGTGAGAAGAGAAGAGGGCCCAGGACGGAGACCTAAGGTACAGCAATTGATAGTGGAATGGCAATAGAGGAGGAACCACTAGAGGAAACACTAAAAGTGTGATGGGAGAGGTAAAAAGAGAACCAAGACAGGACAGAGTCCCGAAATCCAAGCAAGGACAGAGTATCAAAGAGTAGGAGGTGATCAACAGTGTCAAAAGCAGCAGACTGGTCAAGGAGGATAAGGATAGGATAAAGGCCTTTGGTTTTAGCCATAAACAGGTCATTGGAAACTTTAGCAAGGGCTATTTCAGTTGAATATAGAGGGTAAAAACCAGACTGGAATGGATCAAGAATGGCTTGAGATGTAAGAAAGTCAAGACAGCCAGTGAAGGTTTTTTAAGATGTGGTATGATTATAGCATGTTTGAAAGCAGCAAGAACAGTGGCAGTAGAGAGTGATAGATTGAGGATGTGACAGATAGAAGGGATGACTGCAATGGAGATGATGAGAAATCAGGTAGGGAAAGGGTCAGAGGAACAAGCAGTGAATTTGAAGGAAGAGAGAAGACAAGCAGTTTCCTCCACTGTGACTTCAGGAAAGGAGGAGAGAGTGGCAGAGACTAGGGGAAAAGTAGAGGAAAGAAGTGGAGGAGAGGCAGGTAAAGATGAAATAGTTGAGAACTCAAGACTAATTGTGTCAATCTTGTCATTGGAGTAGTCAGCCATAGTCTAGGCAGAGAGAGGAGGGAGGTGAGGGAAGTTTGAGGAGGGAATTGAGAGTGGCAAAGAGACAGCAAGGGCTGGATGTAAGAGAGTTTGTCAGATGGACATAGTAGTCTTGTTTGGCAAGTGCAATAGCATTCTGGAAAGTGGTCAGCATGAATTTGAAGTGTATGAAGTCTGCATGGGCACGAGATTTTAGCCAGAGACATTCCACAGAGCGGGCGCAGGAACGTAGGTAGCAGATTGTAGGGGTGAGCCAAGGCTGGGGTTTAGTGCGCCTTACAGGACGGGAAAGAGGAGGGGCAAAAGTGTCTAAGGCTGAAGAGAGTATAGTGATGTAAGAAGAAACTGCTTCATTAACAGATTCAGACAAAGTTGTGGAGGAAAGGAGAGAGATGAAACAGCAGTGGAAAAGATGCAAGGGTCAACAGCTTGGAACATAAGAATATAAGAAATTGCCATGCTGGGTCAGACCAAGGGTCCATCAAGCCCAGCATCCTATTTCCAACAGAGGCTAAACCAGGCCACAAGAACCTGGCAAGTACCCAAACACCAAGACGATCCCATGCTACTGATGCAGAAGCCATTCCTTAAGTCAACTTGATTAATAGCTTGGAGATTCCTAAAGGTATAAATGCTGACTGGATGAGTCTGTGGGGGAGGGTGGTTTAATATGAAAGTTATCAGGTGATGGACTGAGATCAGAAGAACTGAGGTGGCGAAGTCTGAGAGACAGAAGTTGGAAGCAAAGACTAGGTTAAGGTAGAGGCCTTGCTGGTGAGTAGAGGTGGTAGAGAAGAGTAGGAGATCAAATGAAGAGGTTAAAGAAAGGAGTTTTGAAGCATAAGAGTGAGAGGGCCTCATCAACATGAAGGAATCAAAGTCAGTGAGTAAGGAGGAGGGAGATTTATTAGGGGGTCGATAGATGACAGCTGTACAGAGAGGTAGTGGAGTGAATAGGTGGATGGAATGGCTTCAAAGGAAGAAAAAGAGTGAGATTGAGGTGGGAGAAGGGGTTGAAATCTGCAGGAGAGGGAGAGCAGCAGTCCAACACCACCACCATGGCCTCCAGGCGAGGTGTGTGGGAGAAAAGATAACCTCCATGACAGAGAGCAGCAACTGAAGCAGTGTCCTCAGGGAAAAGCCAGGTCTCTGTTAAGGCAAGGAGATGAAGAGAATGAGAGGTAAAAGGTCATGAATAAAGGCAAGCTTCTTGGAGATAGTTTGCATTCCACAGGGAGCATGAGAAAGGAAGAGAAGAAGGAGGGAGAAGGGGAACAGTGATAAGGTTGGACAGGTTACGGCTTGATATGGGATGATGGAGTGAAAATTGCCTTGAAGGGCCATGATTGGGATTGATATCCCCAGCTGAAAGTAAAACGAGGAGCAGGAGAATACAGAGATGATAGGCAGAGGTGTACCAATAGCGACAGCGATAGGATGGTGTCAGGGATAATGGAAAAGGCAGGATGAGGGAAGAAAATTTTCAATTTCAAGAGCAGTGGCCAGTACAGATGACAGAATGGCAGGTAAGAAAAATAATGTAGGGATAGGGGAGGATGAACTTGATGGTAGTTGTGGTTTGCAGCAGGGAATAAGATTAGGGAGGATTAGCAACAGGAATAGAAAATATATTGGAGACATGGGGAATAAGAAGAGGTCTACAAACAATTCAGAACCTGAGGGCGGTGTTCTAAATGGAAAATCTCAATTATAATTGATGAATCTAATTTAGATTAATTATATGATTATTATGATAGCTATTAAAGAAATCTAGACCCAAGGGTGGGTGGGTGAGGGAAGGGTGGGAGGGTCGAAAGACCCAGAGACATCAGGAGTCCAAGATTAAACAAGAGCTGGATTGTTTCCCTCTCTTTGCTCACTCCTGTTAAAAGACATCTATAGACATCAAGTTTTATCAAAATTCAGTGTGCAGCTTCTTTAGCATGGTTAGCGACACTCATGGATGACCTTAGTCCAGCCATGGGGTGCTGCTGTTGCACTCCAGAGCAGCCTTATAAGGTGCTATTGTTGTATGGGTGTCATCATGGCATGCTAGGGCCTCTTCCTCTCCCTCCACAATTTGGATCTCCACAAAGAAGGACTCCCCTCCCCCATTTACACAGGGCATCATTTCCCTCGCCCACACAGGGCACCACCAAAGCTAAGGCTGATCCTGATGATAATGTTAGGGCAGGAGGACTGGACGCATCTTGAAGAATTCAACTTTTGGCCAGAAATTGATTTCCAATTAACAGTTAGTTATCATATATACTCGTGCATAGTTGAGAAATTTTTGCCTGAAAATAGGCCCAAAAAAAGTCGGGTCAACTTATAAACGCATATTATCCACTTCCACTATCCGCATATACATTCTATGCATACTTTCCGTATATACTATAACGTTCCCTTGGTATACACATACATACGTGCCAACCACCAAAACAGAGTGGAGTTAGCCATATAAATTAAGCAGCTAACTCTGATAATAGCAGTTAGCTGCTTAACTTATGCGGCTAACTCTGGTTGTGCCGCTGATCTGTTTTAAAGTTAGCTCGCCGAGTGAAGTTTTTCCATACGGACATGGCTTTTCTTGAATTCTTGTCTTCCTGATATATTGCTCATTTTAAACCTTGGTTTATACATGGGTCAATGCATTTCAATGGATTTCGGTCTCAAAATTGCATATCAACTTATACGTGAGCTCGACATACACGCATATATTTAGGGACATTCATTTTCAGTTTTAATTTTCTTTTTCCCATGAAGAACCCTATTTATTTTTTATTACTTCAATCTTGCACATATCCTTTGAGTTTACAATACAGTGCATATGCATCCCGCCATTTAGTATATTTATATTTTTACATGAACAAGTTTCTTTATCCTAAGTTTCACAGTTCTCATTGCTAATAATTTACAGAAATAAAACTGCACAGGCAGGGCACCTACAATCTAAAAATGACATCGTTTAGAATTGACTCAGTGAGTGATACGCTGCTGATACTGCGTGTTGTGGTCTGCATCTTTTGACTTTTAAAATACTAATTCTAACCCTAGTTCAAATGGAAAATTTGTAACTGGAACAAGAATTCTATTTGTTAATGAAAAGCCCATTAATTAAACAGAAGTTTCAGGACTGGCTCCATTGGCAAATCTGTGCAGGGCTCCTCCAGTCTTGGAAAAGCAATGATGTCTCAGGATTATTCCACTCGGTATTAGCAATATAGCTGAACCCCGAGCACATTTCCCTTCTTGTGAGCACATGTCAGAAGGGAACAGGCTTAGAAACAGGAAAACTGAAGTGCAACACTTACCACAAGCACGCCGTTAGTTATGATATTTTCAGGAGGATCCAAACTAGATTTAAAAAAAGCAAGCCATTTTCAGAACAGTTTAAGAAAGAAACCCCTCTTCCTCCCCCCCCCCCCCCCCCGTTAGAAACCATTACAATTAGCAATTATTTTTTAAAGCAATAAAACAATCATAAATTATGACATCTGAAGAAAGGATCTAGACAGTCTTGAAAGCACATGTTCAAGAACATGTCTGGATAATCCTTCTGTTGCTACAATACAAGGCCTCACAGCCAGACCATCCAGCTTTCTCCCTGGCACGTGCTTCCTCAAAGCGTGAAATCCAAACTTCCAGTCCTTCTCATTGTTTTATGACAGCACACCACACATATCTTATGACTTACAACAGCGGAGGTGGACATTCCCAATGTAGACTGTGGGCCTGGTTCAGTAAGGGGCCAATTTTCAAAGAGGTTAGGTACCTAACTTTGGGAGTTAGGCCTGTAAATTGGCGCATTTGGAAAATGTCTTGTGTTGAATGCCTAAATTTAGATGGCTACAGGGGTAGAATTAGGGTGGAGGATAAATTGATTTTCTGCACTAGGCATTAGGTGCATTTTCAACTGAAAACACTACATAGTCTACTATGTTTGATTGAAAACTTCCTAATGTTAGGCACCTAATTTAGGGACTCAGCATTTTGTGAAAATTAAGCCTTCCCCCCATAAAAACAGAATGGGAAAAAATCTTTAGTAAATAGGGGTCTAAGTGTGCAAGGTTTCTTTGTCAACTAAGAATGTTTTCTGGAGAGATTGGATACAACATATGTGGGACGAAAGACACGGCAGAAAAGCACTGGAAATTTCCAGCATTAAAAAAAATCTGAGTTAAGCCAGCGCACTTCTCTAAATTGGGGGCAATAGTTAATGCCTTTATTTGCATGGGACTTCCATGCGAGGGCGCTAAACAGAACGTTCAGTTTTACACGCACATTTTTTGTGTGCAAAACTCCTTGCTGCTTCATGAGTGACATTTGTGCACACAAAATGTGCATACAACTGAGGGTAAAACTGTGCACTCTGCTGAACGCATCTTATTGCACTGAGCTCCCTAATGAGTTAGGATGTGCGGCACTTTGTAGAACTTCTCCTTCAGGACTGATCTGCATACAAATTTAGGACATCTATTCCAGCAAACCCTGAAGTTTTTATCCTAGCTTAGGAGGCACTTCAAGAGTCATCTCTCTGTCTCTCAGTCCTGTCTCCTTCTTTTGAAACTGGATTGCATTATTTCTTACTTACATTCTTGTCATCTTGAATTCGACCTCCAGCTCCTCATTTCCCTGGAGGGAAAAAGAAAATGATGCATGAAATGTATAACCATAATCTTCTAACTCAGGAATAATGCCAAAGATTAACCTTCCCTATCATCCTCTGATATCCCTACTATCTGCCATAAGGAGCTTAAGGATATAACTACCATTCTGGACACCTGCCTGGCAAGCAGTGAGCAGAAAACTACTTATGAAAAGATGATTAATGCAAAAGCGATGAGGCTAGAAACAGGTGAACTGCACACTGGCAATTTAACAAGCCCAAACCACCCTTTGTGGGTGTAGCGCACTAAAATATAATTCTTTAATAAAAAAAATTGTTTCTTCTATACCAGGGATATTTATTCCATGTCCATGGCCGCAAACTGATCTCTTTTTTTCAAAATATATACAATGAATATTCAAAAGATGTATATGCACCTGTACCTAATAAGAATTAGGTTAATTTGGAAATGTTGGTTAAGTGGAAAACCAGGTTAGGTTATGGCCCTTGAAGGACAAATGCAAATACTCCTGCTGAATGCTGTAATTTCAGGGTTTAGCACCCAACAACCAATGAGCCAATCAGAGAACTGATTACTCCTGCTGAAACTCTCTGATAGGCTGAGTGGGGATGTTAGAGAGGAGCTGAGCGTTGCATACCTGGAAGACGGCCTCAGGATGAAGAGAATATTTTTTTTTTAATTCTTTTGAGCTAAGTTGAAATGGCTCTTTCATATAAGCTTTATGTCACGATAAGAATGTCCACATTATGCTACTTTCATGCCTTATGGATCAATATATAAAATTATCAGGAAATTGTTTAAGTTTCCCAGAAATCTGCATTTTACCTGTGGATTGAGAGGAAAGTTCTTGAAAACAGTTTCACCAGGTTTGACTTTATCAACATCAAAGAAAACTGTGTAGAGATGGTCATCCTTGGAAATCACATCTTCATCATGGAGTGACAGTTGCAGAACGTTCTAGAAAATAAGGCATGTTTATGTTTTAGGAACCACGTCAGCATTTTACAGAGCTTTTAATTTAGGAACATCCCTGACTTTTTTGGAATAATCACATGGAGATAGAACTAAGAAGGATGTAGTCAGTTTAGTTGTGTAACAAACCACAGTAGTCAGTAGATCATAGAGAGCCCTGGGACGATTAAAACCCAACACAAATCTTTCATTCAGTCTCACAGCAAGGCCAACACCCTTGTAATCACCCACATCGTTCACATCCACACCTTTCAATCAGGTCTATCCAGTACCGAGCGGTAGGAAGAGCTGCGTTAGTGCCTGCAGCACCCGCGGTTGCCGCACGCACAGTGCAGCTCACCTACCGCTCGATCCTGAACACTAATTTTATTTAAATGTAAACCGCGTCCGTGAAGCCTTAGGCCCGCGCAACCCATTTTACTGGATAGAGCGCCTATACAGTATCCTGGGTGCGCGGGCCTAAGGCTTCACGCCACGCTGGTATCTGTCATTTCAAATGTCATTTGAAATGACAGATACCAGGAAGTCGGGTCCGATCGGATGCAAAAGTAAGTTGCTTCGCCGCTGTCATCTCTCTCTCCTCCTCCCGAAGCAGGGCGCGAAAAGCAGCCTTGCTCCGGGAGGAGGGGAGAGAGATGACAGCGGCGAAGCAACTTACTTTTGCATCCGATCGGACCCGACAGCGGCGAAGCCAAAAAAAAAAGCGAAAAAAGCGAAAAAAGCAAAAGGTAACCCTGACCTGACCCGACCCGACCCGACCCGGACCCGGACCCGGACCCAGACCCGACTTACTTTTGCAGCCGTCCGGCCATCTGTAGAAGATATCGTTGCTCCCTTACCTCCCCGGGAAGATCACGTCTTGAGCAGCCAATTGAATGCACAGGGGCCGCTTTCCCCCGTGCTGGCAGCCATCTTCCCGGGAGGTAGGGGAGCAACGATATCTTCTACAGATGGCCGGACGGCTGCAAAAGTAAGTCGGGTCGGGTCACCTTTTGGTTTTTTCGCTTTTTTCGCTTTTTTTTGGCTTCGCCGCTGTCGGGTCCGATCGGATGCAAAAGTAAGTTGCTTCGCCGCTGTCATCTCTCCTCCCGGAGCAGGCTGCTTTTCGCGCCCTGCTCCGGGAGGAGGGAAGAGTGAAGCGGCGAAGCGACTTACTTTTTGCTTTTAAGTTTTTTTCGCTTTTTTTTTTTTTTTGCGCTTCGGGAGGAGGTGAGAGGAGTGGGGCTGCCCTGAAGACCGGCACCCATGATCGCGGCCGGGGCAGGTGAGCGGGGGCTGGGGGAAAGCTTGCCACCTACCCTTACCCCTGCCTCTACCGCAGGGGTCAGGGTAGGCGGTAAGTTTGCAGGTTAAACGCGCGACAAACGGCAGGGAAAACTAGTAATAGTCGGGGCGCAGGTTACGGGATGCTAGGGAATAGCTAATTCGCTCGTTTGCATGCAATATGCATGCTGCGTGCGGAAGGGGTTGCCCGGGGAATTTAGGACGCGGTAGGAATAGGTTAAAGGGGATTCGGGATCGCAGGAAGGGCTAACGCGGCCGGAAAGTGAGTAGAGAGCCGGTTAGGGACAGGGAAACCGCGGACGCACTTTACAGGATAGACCTGAATGGTAGTCCCCTCTTCCGTATCAGAAAGTCACAAAACTATCATCCATTCCTAGCTGAATAGGCTGAAAGGTATGACAATAATATATTCATCACTGGGAGTTTGTGTTGTGCTTTTTCATGGGGCAAAAAAAACAAAACATTGTCATCTCCACCACTGTGCTCATTTAACTTTTGTAGTTAATGAGTTTGGAAACCAGTTTTAAATTGAAAAAAAAATTTGAATTATACTCCATTATAATGGAATGCATTTTAAATTGGTTTGAAACTGGTTTCAAGTTTAAAGTCAGATAGGTAAATGAGGAGTGTACTATTGTTTCCAGTCCTGTTAAATACCAATGGCTGGACAGGTACAAGCTGATTAATTCACTTAATTTCCATGGCACAATTAATCTTTCTCTACAACTAATCTTTCCTATCTTACTTCTGAAAGTCAGATATGCAAGGGAAGATATGCAGCTGAAATGCAAAAAGTTAGACAAAAGCCAGCGAAGCATTAATATTTGATTTTTAATTTTCGGGGGTCATGTAGTTTGCATGGTATGGACAGACTGACATGGCTTGCTTGGCCTGTCCAGTGACCTACCTTAGTTTTGTCACAGATCCTAAAGTGGAAGGTCTCATCCCAAACAGCAGTCCTGCTGTTAGAAATAGTCTTGGTCTGAAACTTCTTGTCTATAGATGATGGAAGCCACAGGCATACATAGCAATCAGCATTGCTCACTGAACAAAAACAAAAAGTTATTAAAGGCATAAGCTTTATATACAACTATTAAGTACTTTATATACAACTATTAAGTACTAAATTAGAAAGACAGTTAATCGTAAATGGTAACCACACCCATTCCCCATTTAGAGTATATTATTGAACTATGTAACCGTATAATAATGGCACCCTATGGATAATTGAGAAACAACATATTTGTGCCTAACTGTAAACCGTTGTGATGGTGCACTACTAAACGACGGTATAGAAAAGTTTTAAATAAATAAATTAAATAAAACTAGTGAAAAGTACCCGGCGTTGCTCGGGTTGTCTGATTCAGCAGGCAGATGCTGTTGCCTAGCCACAGCTGGAGCAGTACTGCTCTCCCTTGAGTTCTGCAGAACTCCAAAACAGCTTCTCATTTTACTCCTCGTGGATCTACCTCTTTTATACCACTCTGATACCTTTCCCTACTGGACTGAGTCACACTGCCACTCATACCGTGGCACAATCTGCCACACACTCCACTTGACCCACTAAAGCTGGAAAATTCCATATTTTAATATATAGGCTACATTCACTTTATGCCATTTCCAATATCTATATGCCATCTAGTGGCCAAGGTGCCACACTATGACAGATGACGGACTGACACAAGCCTTTTATATATACAGATTACATTTATTGTACTATTACTTCCATTGTTAATGTATCATTTATTGTTAAGTGTCCCTGCACTCTTTTTTGCCATAAGGTGCTACAGATAGATAAAAAATAGAAGCAACATAATAATACTATTTAAAAAAATGATAAAATAATAAACATAACAATAGCCATAGTATACTAAAGAGGTTTGCAGCAATCCTTAAAGCTCACAGAGGATTCACTTGCTAGCAACTGCTGATTAAAAGCTAAAAGCGCAGCATATTAAAATAAAAGCATGTGCACTGATATAATAACATGGTAAATGACGGCAGATAAAGTAGAACATAAGAATATAAAAATTGCTGCACTGGGTCAGACCGAGGGTCCATCACGTCCAGTATCCTGTTTCCAATCCAGGTCACAAGTACCTGGCAAGATCCCAAACAGTCTGCCCAGCTGGGACAAAGATAAAGTAATAATCAAATTGTGATTAAAAATGGATATACAGCCTGTTTATTAATCCAGCAGAGGTTTAACATCAAAAGAAGACCTATCAGAAGTTACAAAGTTACAGGGTCAGGGTCCATGGCAATGGCACTATGCTCCCGGGTCCTGACCTCTTTTGCTGGGATCTCCCCCTTGACTCTTTGTGTAATCCAAGCCAGAACCAATGATATAGGTTGGATGGGAAGAGAGGCTCCCTTCCCCCTTCTTTCCCCCCTGCCCCCCATGCACGGCAGTGCAGTTAAGTGGAGGACGGCAGTAGACTCAGGGAGTGAGGCAAGTGAGGGAGGCCATAGGATTTGGGGGAGATAGAGGGGCACCATGCCAGCCAGTGCTCAAAGGTGCAAAGATGGTGGCTTGGCCATGACCTGGGCTGGGTGAGGGAGCAGAGGGGAGAATATCCAAGGCAACACATCCCAGCATCGGCCGACAGAAGGACCTAGTGGAAGTGAAAGGGAGCAGGTGAAGGAGAAAGAGTGTCACTGGACCACAGTGAGAGAGAGAGAGTGGAGGTATCCTGGATAGGGCCCCAGTCAGTCTAGGAGTATAGGAGGGAGCAGGACTGCACAGCTCCCCATAGTGGTAGGAATATTGGCCATGGCCTTGCAGGTGTGGCCCCCGCCCTCCCCCACCAATTGCATGACCCCTACTGAAATAGGTGATCTAGGTGGGCTCAGTTCCCCAAGGCTGGGAGGGACTTGCGTTCCCAAGAGAAGGCTGTAATGGACTGCTAGTTGGCCCAGGGGCATGACCTGGGGGGGCTTGGCTGCCCATCCCTAAAAGGTGCAGCTCAAATAGCTCAGGGACCAATTTTGCACAGAAGAGGAAGAAGTGTTGAATGGTGCACCAGGTTGGTTCGGTCAGTGGGACTTGTGGAGACGGGCAATGCCACCTATGGTGAGGAAATTCCAGTGGCCTGAGGCTCTTCAGGTGGGTGTCCGCACTAGCTGCCCCAGCTGGGCCACATGGCTTGTAGCATGAGGCTGCAGCTATTATGATGGTGAGCCTCATGGTTCCCCAGGGCAGGACACATGCCATCCCACCCACCTCCAAGTGAATTTCACCTTGCAAGGCCTCAGGCCCCAGGGCCAATGGGTGACTCAGTAATAGATGGGCGGGTACCACAGCAACAGGGTAGCAAGATATAAGAGATGTATACTAGACAGTGAGGGAGATGCAGGAAGGAGATCTGTTGATGCTCCAGCAGCAGACACCACAAGAGTGGCATGTGGGGGTGAGTGTGAATTTTCTGGAGAGTGTGCCAGAGTCTTGGACCCGTTTTAAGAATTGGGAAAACAGCTGAAGAGAAAGCCTAAGGGGCAGAAGAGGGCTCACGGGTCGAAAGCAGATAGTAGCTCAAGTGACTCGTTGGACTCATCTGACTCCAATCGATCACATGACATAAGTGAAATGAAACAAGATACCCAAGTCAAAGAGGAAGTAGCAAGAGGTCCCTGGCCTTACAAATCTCATCCAGCTATAGAAATGGATCCCAAGGTCCCTCAAGAAGAAAACAAGAAAGAGGAAGCTGCTGGAAGGGAGATAGGGGAGGAGCTGACAGTAGAAAGGAAAAATATGAGATAGCAAACAAGAAAAAAATGTTATCACAGAAACATAATCAATTAGACCAGGGTGTTCTTTAGGATTTGGTAGTTCAGGAGGACCCAGTGCACTATGGAGCTATTCTCAGTTATGCCAATGCCACCTTGGAGGCCTACAAGGATTTTGAGGGACGGGTGTAGTAGCTGAAGTAAAATGAATGATTCAGAGACAAGATGGAGAAAAATAGACGCGTGTCCTGGGAGTTGTCAGCATAAAATTTAAGCAAATGACAAATACGGCCCTTTTTTTCAGACCAGCATGACCTACAGCAGCAGCACAGGACATCTGTTAGCATTTTAAGTAGTTCATCTGTAATTTATAATACTGTAAATTTAAATATGCCTGTCCTCAATGTTACTAGGACACCCTGCGACTTAGGTGACCTGAGTAGAGTACTATAAAGGCTCCCATGCAATCAAAGTAACACGATAACATTTTAAAGGTCCCATTTGCATTGCAGTTTGAGACTTGATCTCATGGTTGTTCAGGTACTATAGGACACTGACCATGAAGATGCTCTGGGAGGATTTCATGCACGGTTTCAAGATCTCTCACCAGGGTACCATGTGGGATAGTGAGGTGAGAAATGCTCCTTCTGGACTCAGCTTGCAGGGATGATGTGGAAGAAATTGGACACCAAACTTGATACAAGATGAGTAGCAGGCCCATTCCATAAATGGCCTTTCCAAGATATATTATCATCATTGCTGGCTATAGTCCCAAAACAAGAGCCCAGCAGGTATAGATGAATTCATAACCTATCTTATCCAGAGGGAAGTTCACAGGCAACAACTTCCAATCCCACCAGAAGAATGCTCAATACAATATGCCTCTTATCATAATGCAATCATTCTGGTAAGGAAATGTGGGCATAAAATCCGATACAGAATCCACCCTCAGCCTACTCTTGGTGCATCTGGGCAGTTTTCTGCTGCTGGATTTCCAGTTCCTGGGGCAATTCTACTTGGCAATGGTCTGTTCCATCTATAATGCATACTTCGACATTTCCAACTCTTGTACTGTTGTTTATGGCCAAGGTTACAGGAAGCAGGAAGATACTGAACTATCTGAATGACTTCTTTCTTATCAGCCCTAGGACATCACAGCCCTGCACATCCTTCTTGCAAAGTTTCCAGGCAAATGACATGGAACCTATGCATTCAGCTAGTGCCCACGAAGACAGTGGGTCCAGCCAGGATGATAATTTTCCTGGGTATTGAACTAGACTCAGGGAAAATGCTATCCAAACTGATGAAGCTGAAAGAGCTTATTCAGCAATCCCATTCACTAATATACTTGAGGCACTTTGGGGTTCCCTCTCTTGATCAGGCCCTTTTTGGCACATAATCTCCCAAAATATGGGCTGCCACCAGTGCATCAGCATCCAGTTTGCCCCCATTTGCGATACAAAGGATTGGACATTGGAAATCAAAGGTATTTCTCATTTATGTGTAGAGGACCTGGTGGGGATGGGGGAGCACATGCCCATCACTTGATCCCTCTTCAGACCCAGCTTTGTGTAGACCACAGAGGGCTAAAGGAAGTGAACAAGCAAAAAGGCTGTTGGGCCACATGTCTATTTGCAACAAATATGCTATGAATGGGCAATGGGACAATACAGAGCTTTACAGACTAGATGGAATGTATCTTTTTAACATTGATCAGGACTTGTTTAATGATGTGTTGCAGGATGTACTAAGAGCAATGCTGGGGTGTTTTTGAGTTTTGCAATATCATAATTTTTATTTAGGGGGACCTTGGAGCAAGTCAGGGGACTGCCTCAGGCCAATGACAGGGTACATAAGTCAGGGGTGGTATATTTGGGCAGATGTTAGTGACTAGCAGGATCTCCTCCCATTCATGGAAGAGGTTACCCAGGGGGAGGGAGACCTGCTCCCCTTGATGGACAGTCACAAGCACAAGGCACCATTGTTACTGCCCAACTTTGACTGGCACAGCACAGGGGACTCTGGGAGACCACTTGGCACAAGTTGAGTTCAGCCATATTGGAAGAGTGCAAAGTAGCCAACATGGCGGCAGGTCCTGGAGAACGGAGGAGACAGCAACGGTCTATCTGGTCCTATAATAGGTGACAAGAGAGAGATTACAGATGGCTCAGCTGGTCCTAAGGCAAGCAGATCTGCAGCATCAATAAAGGGACTCTGAAGAGATATGACCTGCATACATTTATTGGGTTGTTAATGTTACTCAGATAAAAGCTGCAGTTTTACTATTCCATGAAAGTGAGTATGCCTATCTTGTGTGCAATGGTTGGCAATGAGACACAGGGCTGCTGAGGTGGTCACAGTTACCTGTGTTCAACAGTTATTACACAGGTTTCTCAATTGCCTTCTCAGGGGAGTCTCTCTTTAGGAAGCTACAGTGCAGCAGGCATGTAACTGATTTGTAGGAAATCCACTTGTTATTAATAATCTGAGTGATACGGGCTGCCTCCCATTTCCATCATATAAAAGGGCAATCCTACCAATTACATTGACTGGATTAGCTTTTTCTGGTGTTGATATAACTTCTTTGATGAAAACTTACACCATTCTGGCAAGTTTGAAGTGACTCCTCAATTTTATCTCTGTTAGCCAGTATTCCTCTCACCTTAGTAGTGAGCTGTTTCTAGCAATCGGTGGATATATCTTCAAATGAGATGTGAGGATGCGGGCAAGGCATATCTGCCTCAAAGGCATACATGCCTCAAAAATCGTTTTTGTCAGTTGTGCTTGTGTCCACAGTCTTCAACTAGAAATCTCTGCACAGATGCATCTAATCCCCCAGCACACACCTTGTACACAGGGAGTACACTCCCACACTGCTTCAGAGAAATGACCCCCAAATGCCTAGACTAGTCCCCTTACGGACTTACTGGATTTTGAAACAGTTGTAAAAAAGTTCAGATGAAAAACTTCAGCAGGTAAAAGGGACACAAAATATAATTTAAAAACAAACCAGGCAACTTGGAAGAGAAGAAAAAAAGTATGTGCTTAGTTTTACATAGTAAATAAAACATTTCTTAGTTGTGGTCGTACCTAGGCAGAAAAGCAATCATTTATGTTAAGTCTGAAGGAAGAAAGGGATTTTATTCTGAACTTACTCAGGTCAGCCCAGGGGATATTTTTGCCTTGTATGACTCTTACAGAGAGTAGGTAGAAAGCAGCTTCCTCCTATAGGACAAATGAGCACATATGAAATATTGAGTAAAATTCATTTATAGTACATACTGCTTAGATCACCCAAGACCTGTTACTTATTTAAGCAAACCCTGCCTTTCAGGCTTTCTTCAGCTAATAGAAAGCAGTGTTGCTAATATCACCTCTTGTGTAATGTTGGATTTTTCTGTCTGCATTGTGTAACTATGGTGCTTACACTCCGTACTTATTGTCAAGTTCTGTAATTGCTAAACACTACATTAAAAATGTGCCTATTGTGGTTAAATAGGGGGTCTAAGCATGTCAAAAAAAATTTTTTAATCTGTAGAGGTATTTTTGATAAAGCTGACCATTAACAGCTACAAAGTAAATTCCTGTTATCACTGTTTTCTGTTCATGTTTTGGTAAAGCAACTTAACGTTTCCTTTCCTTCAACCACATTGCTCTACTTGTTTCATAACAATTCTTCAAAATAATTTAAAAAAATACGTATACACACAAGGACCTAGGATATCCAGAGCCCTCAGTGTGGCTGTTTTATACCAGATAATGTCTTAAAGAGAACAGAACCAAATAAAGCTAATAATGTAATTTTAAGGTTAGCAAGATGGAGACGCATACGCTTTCAGCATATATAAAGTAAGCGTGTTTAATAGTCTTCTTGAGTTTCAACATTTTCACAGATCTTTCAGGAAGCTCAAACAGTGTGGGCAGGATTCCTGTTTGCCTGAGAGGGGCTAGCATGATGACATCAGCAGGGAGTAAGCTCAAATAGTGCAACCTATGTTGACGTGGAGCCCCTGGCTGAGTGGGAGGGTTAACATTGTGAAATCAGCCAGTTGTAAGCTCAAACAGTACAGCATACAGGGTGCCAACTGGCTGGTATTCAACTAACCTGAACAGTTTCTATCTGGCCAGACCGGATGCTGTTGCAAGTTCAAAACTGGCACTAGAATGACAGCTTTGAACAGTGTCTCTTGCTGCTGTTCGGCCGTGTTAAAGAACACAAAACTGGTGGGTAGCAGGACCCCAGCAGCTCCCATGGGAGGCAGGAGGAAACGAAAGCACTGTGCAACTCCTTCTCCCTTCTATCCTTTGCAGGGTTCCCTGTTTTTTAAGGACAGAATGGGGCAGGGCAGCAGTCACAGAGCAGCTCTTTCTGCTTTCCCACAGATTCTACATTTGCTGGCCTTTGTAACATACCAGTGCATAACCACTACTTTCTCACGCTTCTGGTTTTCCCCTTCCCTGTCCCACTGCTGGCCCTCCACCACCACCACCACACCATAGGATGCTGCTCTTCCAGCCACCCTCCCTGCAAGCCTTCCTCCCCCATTTTGTTTATGCTTTTTGTTCTTCGAGTTCTAACATTTTGCCAGGCATTCCAACTCTGCCTTACGACTCTGTAAAATGGCCATGTCTCAGAGGAGATAAAGAGAGCCACCAGGCAAGTGAAGGGGTAAGTGATGGAGAAGGGAGAGCAGGGAGTAAATGCATGGGGAAGGAAGAGATTCAAAAAGGATGAATCCTAGGGGAGTGAGGAAGAGAGAGTGAATACTGGAGGCTAGAGAGGGGGTGGGCAAGACAAAAGAATGGGGATAGGGTGAGGATAAGAGACCACATGCATGTGATGGATTTTTTGCCTTCAGAGTTGACAATCATTACAGTATAAGACATGGGTAGGGTTCCTGGATGAGTGGGAGAGGCTAGCATTACAGTATCAGCAGGGTATAATCAGCCTTGCACAACAGCAAAACTTACAAAGACCAGTGTATGTACTGCTAGGGACCGATAGCAAACGTTCATCCTCCAGACCAGATAGCAAGGGGTTAACCTGTGTTACTTGACCCTGTATAGGAAGGGACTGTAAGGGTTATCTAGATATGATGTAACCTGTACTAGTGAATTTGAGTCTACATCCTTTCTCCCTGTCTATTGTGGTGGTCACACCAGACCAATCCCGATGTACAGGACCAAGTAACTGCATATATAATGTTTATTGCACTTCTATCCCAGTTCTCCAAGTATTCTTGCATGCTGCCACAGAAGAGTGCTGCGTCATTTCTACTTAATTGTAAGTGTTTCCCCTGGAAGCATGTGTTGCACACACCGATTCTGACCCTGAACAAGATTGAGCCAGATTGGTATCAGAATGAAATCCCACAGGTTTTGGCCCCAGAGAAAACTGCAGACTGAGAGAAGAGATTCTGAATTCAAGCAGCGCTAATCTTCAGAAACACTGAAAGAAGCAAGCTGCAGTTAAGCAGGCACCTAGCCAGTATGAGCTGAGCAAACAAACTGTGAATATAATAGTAATAGAAAGTAACTGACTCAGAGCATGGCTTTCACTATAGGTCTCAGAGCAACTGTAACTAAGCTGAATGCAAGCAATTATCAGATATGGAATTTTAAGAAGGAAATGCTGTTGAAAAAGGATAAATTATGGGATATAATATGCCAGAATAGACCTGCTGAAAATACTAAGCATTGGTCTCAGAAAGATATGCAGTCAAAAATTATGATCATCTCGTTGAAGAAGATCAATTAATACACATCCATCAGTACACTTCCACTAGAAAGATGTGGGAAAAGCCTGAAAAGACCGCATAAAAGGTGTATTGTAATTGTTTCTACTTCATAAATTATACAATCTAAGGCCAAAAGAGCCTCAATACATATTGAAACATATTAATAATGCTATGTTTGAAATCACAGACAGACTCAGATGCATGGGAGATCTGAAAAATAATCAGTCCCTACTAGAACTTCGGTATATAAAAATTAAAAATAAATAAAAAATAAATGTATCTACAATATTACGATGCAGTCTGCCTGATTCCTTTGATGCTCTGGTGAATACAGTAGAGACTAGACCAGAATGTGAATTAACGTTGGACTACATGAAAGGACGGTGCATAAATTAATTTGTATGCAGGAGTGAGGGACTAAATAACACAAAGAGAGGCATCACAAGGCAGCTCTCCATGGGAGAGACAGAGAAACAGACAAAGGATTTTCAAAATGCCCTTGCTGCAAGGGAATATTCTGGAGGGCCAACAGAACCCAGAAGAGAAAAAAATCCTCACACAGCAGGGAATGAGACCAGGAAAGGCAAATATGCCTTTCCAGAAGGGGCTTTAGCTCATAGAAGGTCACAATCCAAGGCTATATTATCCCTGCAGAAAGGTAGAACATTTAAATAGAAACTGCCCAGGCCTGAAATGTGAGAGACAACAGTCATCAGCTGAAATGATAGAAGCAGCCAAATATACAAGCAGCCAAAGAAACACTGAATTACAAATGTATTCGATTTTTGTTGAAAGTGTAAATAAACATGTGGATAAAGGTAAGACATTGGATATAGTGTATTTGGATTTTCAGAAAGCATTTGAAAAAGTCCCTCATGAGAGACTTCTCAGGAAATTAAAAAGTCATGAGATAGGAGGCAGTGTCATATTTGTGTATTCTTCTTGACATCCTGTTATTCTATATACATCAAAAAGTGTCACAATAAATTTTGAATACCATAAAATACAATCAACAACCCATTCTCCCCCATGTTCCCCCACATCATCCTTTACTCACTCCATTTTAGCATAAACTTAAAAACAGATAGAACCCACCCCGAAACAGCTCCAGCTGCTAACTCAGTCCATAACTAACCAGAAGCAAAAGCACAAGTAAACAACCAAGACTTCGCCATTTTTCTAAACTTCAGGTAATTAGTTTCATCACAAATTTCAACTGGGAGCTCATTCCAAATTCTTGGGGCATAACAGTTAAATGCCATCTTGCATGTCACTGAAGCCTAGCCAAATTCGTTGCAGGCTTAGACAGTAACAATTGGGAAGATGATCTCAAAGTTTGGGGCTTATGCCAGTTTACAGTGTTCTGCAAGTGCTAAGGCCCCAATCCATGCAAACATTTATACATTATTGTCAGAAACCTAAATTTCAGCCTATACTGGATCAACAACAATGCAGTCCATCCAAGACCAGTGTAATATGGTCCAGTTAGTAAACAGGCTACTGTATTTTGAATGAGTTGTAAATATTTGGGATTAACCACAGATGTGGATTGGTAAATGGTTAAGAGACAGGAAACAAAGAGTAGGACTAATTGGTCAGTTTTCCAAATGGAGAAGGTCAATAGTGGAGTGCACCAGGGATCTGTACTGGGACCTATGTTATTTAATATATTCATAATTAATTTGGAAAAGAGAGTAATGAGTGAGGTGATCAAATTTGCAGACGACACAAAATTATTCAAAGTTGTTAAAACAGCAGCAGATTGTGAGAAATTGCAGGAGGACCTTGCGAGAATGGGCATTTAAATGTAGATGAAATTTAATATGGACAAGTGCAAAGTGATGCATATATGAAAACATAATCCAAACTATAGGTGCACAATGCTGTTTTCCATATTAGGAAAAGGATCTTGGAGTCCTTGTGGACATATTTTGAAATCCTCAGCTTGGTGAGTGACTGTGGTCAAAAAAGCAAATAGAATGTTAGGAATTACTGTATTTGAAGAGGAATGGAGAATAAAACAGACAATATCATAATGTCTCTATATTGATTGATGGTGCAACTGCAGCTTGATTACTACATGCAGTTTTGGACACTCCCACTCCAAAAAAGACATAGAAGCTCTAGAAGAGGTACAGGGAAGGGCAAAAAACTTAATAAAGGGGATGGAACTGCATTGTTCCAGCTGAAAAGATTAGGGCTCTTCAGCTTAGAAAAGAAACAACTAAGAGGGGATAAGATAAAAGTTTTAAAAATCCTGAGTGAGGCAGAACAGGTAAAAAGAGGATGGTTATTTACCTTGAAAATAATAGTAAAACCAGGGGACACTCCATGAAATTAACAGCAATAAATTTAAAATAAATGAGATAAAGCATTTTTTTTCACTTAGTGCAAAATCAAGCTGTGGAATGTGTTGCCAGAAGATTTGGTCAAGGCATTAGCACAGTGGGGCTTAACAATAGGTTGTATACCAATGGTGTAGAGGAATAAAGTGTTGGATCTGATTTATCAAAGGTTTTGACATGGGGAAAATCTTTCATAAATGGAATCCACTGGGGACTTCATGGGAAAGAAATTAAACTGTGGAAGGGGTGAAAGCCTTCACAAAACAAAGGAAGTATTAGAGCTAGCTCACAGATACTTTGCATATATATATCATTCTACGGTGAGCACACATCTACCGTACTTTATCTTTCTATTTGCTTGTATAGTTAGAAGACTGGCAAACATTTTAGGTTCTGTTTAGAGAAAGATTGTGCAATCGCAGCTAGAAATATCAAATTTATTACCAGCAGATTGGCCTAGCCTGGTGTCTCAGTGATAAGTGCTGTACACTGCATGTAGATAACCTGGCTTCATGTCCCAGGCCAGGATTCTGCTCTGAAGGTGACACCTAGTGGCTGATTTTAGGTTGCATAAGAGCCAGGCTCCAGAGGCAGCCATGGTTTGTGACCCCTGGCCAATAATGACTTGTGGTAATGACTAGACACTAGGGAGGGGAATATAAAAACCCCAGATAGTCACACATAATGGCTCATTGGGTTATAATCCAATAAAGTCCAGTTTCAAATGAACTGGAAACCCAAGCAAAGCAGGATGAAATGGATGAGCAAAATATATCTATATCTATACAATTATTCTTAAGAATTAAAGCCAGTCTTTTAGGTACACCAGGCATTATTTCTTTTACCTTTTTGATCAAGAAGCTTTACAGCTTGAAAGGGTGTACCACATGTACCAATCATCAGTCCATACATTGCTATTAATCACATTGACTTAGGGAATAGCCACTACTTATTACTGGCTTTAGTAGCAATGGATCTATTTAATATTTGAGTATTTGCCAGTCCTTGCATCCTGAATTGGCCACTGCTGGAAACAGGATGCTCTTGATGGACTCTCAGTCTGACCCAGTATGGCAACTTCTTATGTACTTATCTATCAAGATGTTTTTTGTGATCTTTAGGCCCCATTTTCAAACATTTCATACATTTTCAAAAATAATTTTCCATAGCCTCAGATATTATAATCACATTACAAGGTGACATCCTTCAACATCATCAGTGATATCATACAAAAATAAATCTTAAGGAAAAGGCGTACCATACATCCAAGTACACTAGTGATGGTGTTGAGAAAGGAGGGCACTTGCATTGCTTCCTTGAACATCTGTATGAATGATGGAGTTCTTTTTTTTAGATATGCTCCATGGACTTTGCTTCCCAGGTGCAACACAGAAAAATGCGAAATACATTTTAATAATCAAATGCACAAAAACAAAGTGCCATCATGGAGTCCCTGTTTCAAAAGAGGGTAACTTTCATGTGTGGAAAAGAAAGGAAAAAGTATTCATGGAGAAAGAAGATGGTGCCGCGAAAAAAGAAAACAGCAAAAGGAAACAAATACAATTTGACTTTTATTTGTCATGTTTATCACTCATCTTTCCAAGAACCAACCTGCCCAAGAAGAGGTACAAACAGGATAGAACATGACCAATAAATACATACATATTTATAGAAGAAAATAAACCTTCCATTCCCAAAATCGATGGTGGAGTTGCTGAATTAGGTAGAGTCAGGTTGTTTTATAAACATATTTTAAAAATGATGTATGAACTTTAGAAGTAGGAAGTCTGGGCATTTTTCTAGAGATTGCCTGTGGGTGGAGATGGGAATTCACTAATTAACTATATTATCTAATCTTACTGTGTCTTGCATAGGCTCAACTTCCTTATGTCATTCCTAGTCTTGAAATGTCCCAGACCCAAGCCAGCTTCCACCCTTGACTTTGATTGCTCCATGCACCTCTCTACTTCCTTTTATTGAACCCGTGTCAGTTACACAAACTAGAATACAGTGTACCCCATATGCTTTAAAAAATGTCTTATTTGAATTGAATTATTACTTATTATTAGGCAGGTCTGGTTTTCAAGATATCCATAATGAATATGTATAAGATATATTTGCATGCACTGCCTCCACTGTATGCAAATATATCTCATGCCTATTCATTGTGGATATTAGAGATGTGAATCGGAACCGGAATCGGTTCGGTTCCGGTTCCGATTCAAATCGTGCATTTTTTTTCGTCTAGCCCGATCGTTTTTTTTTTATCAGCTACGCCCGATCCGATAAACAAAAAACCCACCCGACCCTTTAAAACCGCTCCCTTAGCCTCCACCACCCTCCCAAACCCCCCCAAAACGTTTTAAAATCACCTGGTGGTCCAGTGGGAGCCCTGGGAGCGATCTCCCGCTCTCAGGCCGTCAGCTGCCACTAATAAAAATGGCGCCGATGGCCCTTTGCCCTTACCATGTGACAGGGTATCCGTGCCATTGGCCGGCCCCTGTCACATGGTAGGAGCACTGGACGCCGGCACCATCTTTAAAAATGGCGCGGGCCATCCAGTGGAACACCTGCCTCCACAGCATCTCCAGCCCCTGCTGGCCCAGAAAGCAGAGGCTAGACCCAGAACTAGAACCCGCATCTTCCGCATGGCAACATTTGCAACTGAGCCACTGGGCTGGCCCTAAAGACACCAATTTCCTTCTTAGGATGTCTTCCGATGTCTATTTCCCAACTATGGAAATGAGAAAGTTTTAGTCAATACTATTCAGCTGCCGCTAAGAAATTTTGGAGCTTTCCATCTTACTGTATTAATTACTCATTCAGACAGGTGTGCCTTGATAAGTATTTATTTTCCTAAGCTTTCCAGATATCATATAATTATTACAGCAATAATTATATATCATTATAGATCAAACTACTTTTAGTAAGAGATTACTGTGCATGCTTCATGTACTCTGTCAATTCAAGTCATGCTAAGATTATCTCCATTTCCTTGCTTTATGACTTTTCATATCTCATGTCCCCTTCCTTAGGATTATTTTCATTTTGTGATCACTGCCCTATTTCTGGGTGCTGGATTTGCTCTCGCCGAGTGAAGATCCATGTTTTGACGTGTGACTGCAGTAGCAGATCCATATATGCAGGACAGGTCTGCATATCTTTTGAAAAGCAAGGAGGCCAACATACTAAAATGCATTAACATCGGCCATTAATGCATATTAATCAGTTTGAGTTAAAAGATATGTAAATGATTTACTAGCATTAGTTTATTAACGTCATTATCGTAAACATTTACCTCCACCTCTCAGAAGTGTAGTTATGTTTTTTGCATTAATGGCTCCGTATTCGTGTTTGCATATTTTGGAATACATCATTTTTCTATAAGTGAATAGATAATGAGAAGTTTTGCCTCTCATTACCTCATTGGCATAGGTTTTTGCATCAAAACTCTCGTGAGCTAATTACTGCACATTAAAAAAAACTATTAAATTGCATAAACTAGATTGTGTACACTAATAGTAAACACCTATTAACACTTGTGAAAGTGTTAGTGTACTTTACAGTACACTGGCATCACTGACTTTTATCTGATTCTTTGGTGTGGTTTTATGTGCTGGTGGCACAGCTAGGTCCCCTGAATCCCGAGCAATTGGTTATGTCTTCTGAATTTGATAATCTTTATATACTGGCTCTCATAATATTGTGCCCTATCTTGCTAAAAAAAGAAATCTTGAGTAGATTTCTTTGATATATTTACATTGTTTGGCATCATATTTAAAAAAAATAGCTCTACTTATCATAGACTGTCAGACAAGAAGAAAAAAGTAAATCAGGACAGAAAAAAAACGAGAGACTTGGCATGTGAAAGACCAGGTGAATGAGATGGGTTCTTTTTAATCCATCTACAATCTCACTAGTATCGTGACTTTATAATCTATTGTTTTCTTGATTTAGTCTTTTTTTTCTTTTTGTGGCTAGTGGAGTAGTAGCCTAGTGGTCAGAGCAATAGGCCCTGAACCAGGCAAAGCTCAGGGTTCTATTCCCACTCAATGATTACAACAGACAAATTACCTCTCCCTCAGGCAAAAATAAATGCAGTAAATAACCTTTTTCAGATAAGTTTGGGAAAATAAGTGTAGGAGCTTGCTGGGCAGACTGGATGGGCCGATTGGCCTTTTTCTGCCGTCATTTCTATGTTTCTATGTTTATTCTTGGAGGATGACAAATAGAAAGGTAACAGACTGGGAGTGCTAAATAATGGTGAAATGTTATTATGGTGATGATACAAAAGACTCAAACCATGGAATGATTTTCATAAGTCACTGAACAAAGAAATTAATAGCCTGTAATATCAACAAACTAGCACTGTTTCTTATATTGGGCCTTATTCCCAAACGACTTTTCTCATTGTATGCCTATGGTTGACTTTAACCATAACTTGTGTTTTTTTAAAGGGGCAGCCAATGAAACAGAATTGAATAGCATTGTCTCTTAAGTTTAAGGACAGAGGTGCTCAAACCAGTTCTCAGGGACCTCTAGTCAGTCTGATGTTCAATATTTCCCTAGTGAATATTCATGAGCTAGATTTAAGAATCAGATTGATATATGTAAATATATGTCTTGCATATTCATTAGGGATAGCCAGACCAGTTTGCGCACCACCATCACACAAACTCCAAGTAAACAAAAGTCAGTCAGCAGTTCTCATTACAATACCATAATATTGTATCACATATGTTTGGCTGAATCTACGTGGCTGCTCTTAAGGCATGCTGATTGTCTCTTAACCTAGGACTAGTTCTGTTCAAGGGTACCCTGTGAGAAAGAATAAGATAACATTAGCTCTAAAGGAAATACCTGCTGTACCTGAATGTAACTTGCCTTGAAAAGGCATGAGTTAAATCTACAACAAAATAAATAAAGATTAGTAAGAGCCAGATTTAAATGATCTCAGTTAAGAAGTGGATAAGCAGGATAGACGGTTTATTTTCTGAATAAAAGTGCTAAGCAAGGGATTTCAGTGCATTACTGCATTTCCTGTTGATAATTTGCAACGCAAACATACACAGCATAGCACTGAAGGTCCGAACCACAGTCAAAACTATGATGTTACTAATACTTTATGTAAACCATTAAAATCGCCTCTGGCTAGAAATCTCTCCACCTTGACAGCCAGAGTCAGCAGGCATCAGGTGACAGTGCTGAATCTTGCCACTGCTGTGACAGAGCACATAAAAATTTAAAGCCATTTCATGCTAATGGTTTTTCATACTTTTCTAATAAAAAAAACAAAAACGCTTATGTATTCACTTTGTCTGCCTGTGTACACATGATATCTAGAACCATTTAATCTATAGCAGTCAAATTTTCAAGTAGGTACATCAATATGAAAGCAAAAAACTGAAATAACGTTCCCAGAAAACTCATGGATCTAGTGCAAAACTGAAAAAAAAAAAGTTTTCTCATGAAATAGAAGGGAAAAAAGCACTCATACAAATTGCTCTGCAATTCTTTTATTACCTGTTAGTTAAATTTGGGATGAAGGGAGGTAGGAGTAATTCATTTTCTAAAATTCCTTTTCCCATTGCAGAAGACTTTATTGGATAATCACCACGTCTCCTTGTGAGATCCTTTAGTTCTGGACTGCTAACTTCAGTTACAAGCAGTTATAACTAGGGATGTGAATCGGGTGCCCTATGGTTCCCACTTTCGGGTTCGTCTGGCTGCAGGAAAATCTCGTTTTCCCATGGATTGTCTCTTTTTTTTCATGAAAAATCGGTTTTCGGCTTAGCGCGCGCTAACAGGAGTTAGCGGCACTAACAAAAAATAGCAAAAAGTAAAAAAAATAACAAAAATAGACTTTTTTTGTTAGCGCGCGCTAACCCGAAAAACGATTTTCACAAAAATTCAGGGGAAAAGTGTTCATTTCTAGTTTTTAAACCGATATATAATGAATTAAGGAATATCGTACGATATTTCAATTCGTTATAAAAACGATTCACATCCCTAGTATAACAACAATGAAGTCCACTACTGTGGGAGTTAAAAAATAAGACTTGTCATGCTGGGCCAGACTAAGGTCCATCAATCCTAGCATCCTGTCTCCAACAGTGGCCAATTCAGGTCTCAAGTACTTGGCAGATCCCATAAAGAAAATCTAATTTCTCTTACTCACTCCCAGGGATAGCAATAAATATCTTGGGGTCAGTATCCAAAACTGGCCGGGTAAGTAACTTAGGCCTGGATTCATCATTCTTTCGCAGAATGATGAATCCTGCGAAAACAGGGGGCGAAGGGGGGTGGGGCCTGCAAAAGCCCACAGCTTTCGCACCATGGCAGTGCCAAAGATTAGATTTGTGCAATGTTCTCTTATCTTTGGGTGAGTTTCCTCACTCCGAAGGTCATCAAATCTTCACAAGAGACCACTGTTCTGTTTGTACATCTCACTTTGAATGTCCAAGTGGCCCCTAACCCCTACACTAATACCTAAACCTCACCTCGAGTTAATAGGTGGGCTTCCCATAGGGATACAAATACCTATCTAGTGTTAAGGTATTATGGCTAGGATCTCTCTCTCTCTCTCTCTTCCCCCCATATAATTGCAATAAACTGCCTATTACTATAAAACACACCCCTTTTCCTATCGCATGCAATATTTAGTGCATTTTGATAAATCCAGGCCTTAGGTTGAAAAGTGTAGTAGCAGAAATATTTTGACAGTAAGACAAATATCACAAAGCCATAGGAATTTAAACAGAATAAAAAGCATCGAGAGACTACATAGACTAAGAAATGCATAAAAAAAACAAAAATCTAGTCAGAAGCAATTAACACTATAACTTTGATCAAGACAGACATAGATATAAACCCTCCCACAGACCCACAGTACCACCACGGAAAGAGAATATTCCCTAAGCACAATGACAGCGATACCAATATTATCTGAATTCCCTTTTCTGGCTAGAAAGTACTGCCATGGGAAGCATAAGGCCAGCAAGGGAGCCTATGAATGCTCTATAACAGTTTCCTTGACCCCCTTTCTGCACATGGCATGACTTGAAGACTCTGCCTTGTATCAGCGGTAATACTTCTGCCTTTCCATCTGAAATCCATTCCTTTGCTCCTCGATCTATTGCTCTACATCAGTGAAAAACGAAAGGTTCAAAGAGCAAACCTTCCAACATCTCAAGTTCCAGCTGATATGGAAGGACATGGAGTATTTTCACTTTTTCCAGCACATTAACAAAGATCCCTGAAATCTTAACAGCTTCATCTGCTCATTTGGTACCTGATAATTGTCAGCAGACATTCCTCCAGGCATCGTAGACCAATTTAATGCAGAGTTATGGCAAAGCCGTCAGTTGATACTTCAGCAATCAATCTACATCCATCAGTGACTTCAAAGTCTGTTATTACTTTCCATCTGAGCTATGCATAGGAACAGGTGTAGTATAAATTGACTCTCGGTCACTCCCCTTCTCTGACTATTGTCATTAAAGAACAGTTCCCTCCCCTTTCTAACCTGGCTCCAGGTCATTAGAATTAAGTGGAATTTATGAGCTTGGCATTCTGTATCCTAGCGCAATGAATTCCATACCATTATGCCATAAACAACTGGAATCTTAAAATAAAGACAGACCCTTGAAGCACTGTACTAGCTAGACACTTCAAAAGACTAGTTTGTCTGTTTCTTTGGTCTATTGCTTATTTCTTTGGTCTTCTATACGTTTCCTTGATTTTTTTCATACAGTATTTAATTTTGTTTATTGTTATACCTTTTACTTAGAATTAAAGATATACACTATGTATTAGACTGTCCCCTAGTCTTTGACAGGTTCCTCTTGGCTAAGGGTTCCCAGTTGGTTCCCAGTTTTGCTCTGTTGCAGATATGGATCTCTAATTCTGACTTTCTTAGAGAAATTGGTATGGCAATTTGATAGATGGAATGGGGGCAAAGCAAAGCCTGATTCAGCCTGTCCCTGTGGTGCTAAGCCTCATAGGGAATTACTTTTGAATAAATGCCTGTAATAGCAGGGAATTTTGCTTGAACAAAAACAATGCTTGATTCTTATTAATATTTTATTTCAGCAAATAGTGTTTTAAAATTAAACCATTATATGTGCATACTGTATAAACTTATACAATAAGTTGTGTATTCTATTAAAATTCTATTCTGATTATATTATTGGAGAGTGAAGTCCAACTGTTTGGAGATATTCTGAAGTCAATATTCAAAGTCATTAAGATGGATAACTCAAAGTTATCCATCTAAATGGCAAGTTATCCATCTAATTCATAAGTTATCCATCTAACTCCAAGTTAGCCATTTAAGTGTTTAGTTTTGAAATCAGACCTATGTATAGCATATACTTTTTTGGGTATTTGTTTCAAACCTGCTTTCAACATCATTTTGACTCATCAAATGCAAATTTGTTATCTATTCATTATTTACAGTCTATTTTTTCTGTTATCTTCTAGACAGTTCACAACCCAAACTGTATCTTCCCAAGATACACCCAAAAGCCCAGCCTGTATCTCTGCACCATGACACCTGTATCCCTGGCCTTTCACGTTACATATGGAGGCACGTCAGTATGAAAGCTGAAATCATTTCAGAGATGATAAAGTAAAAATATATGCAAACTGGCATAGTAACATGAGTAATCAACAGCGCATAACAAGGCAGATGCTAATTAGGAATTAGAATTATGAGGCACGAGGCAATTCCAAGTGCATTCAGCACTGGCTCACTGCGCTAAAGTAGATAATTGCTCTTGTGAAACGTTCTGAAAGGCAGGCGACAACCACACAGTTTTAGCTATTTGCAATGTAACATCATGCTGCTGATTTATTTTTTATCTTTATTTTTTGGTCTGGTAGTTCCTCCTTTCTCCTTCTCCCAGCTTAATCAGAACCAGTGCTGGGATCCTGGCACCATGAGCCTTCCTTCCCAAGTACATGAAGATTCTCCCCCCCCCCCCCCCTTGTTTAATAAATCTCCTCCTCCACCACAGACACTGTTCCTAGTATGGACATTGCAGAGATGGTCCTGAAGCTACGAGCCCTGCACCTGGAGTCCCTGCATCATGTGTTCTAAACATGGCCACCAGATGTCACCCTTAACAATGACCACCTCAGAGCTTTGATCGTTGCCTATGCAGCACCTCAGGGGTCCTACAGCACATGCAGTTGTTGCAGAATGAGTAGACTTTAGTACCAGGAGCTCAGCTTATCAAATTGACAAACTGCCTTCAGTTTCTTTCTTCTGGCTGCCACATTTTTTCACAAAAACCTGGTCTGTAAGAAAAGGAACATTTTGCACAACTTGGTTTTGGAGTAAACCTGCAGTTCTCATCCAGGCACTCACTAGGAACTACGTGTAAGAAGCAGAAACAAGAATGTGTCTCACACATGCTCTATAAGCCCTGGTAACCAGTTTAAACTTCTACACTAGAAAATCTTCTAGGACGACGATGTAGAACTAGGTTTTGGCCAAGCACCTACTGTCCACGGATACACATGCAAGAATCACATCCATTGTAGACAAGAACTAATGCAGTAAGGGATTTTCCTGTTTCCAGCATTTTATTTATATACAAAATATTGAGCAGGTTATTGCAGTGTCCATCCAGCGCTAATATGCAATAAAAAAAAATGTAAAAAGAACCCCAATTGCAGAAGTTGTGTGTTCTTGTTCTGGAAGAGGGCAGAAAGCACTGCTTCCAAAATAAAGGTGAAGAGTATGGCGGCAGTAGAAAAAGTATTTTGCAAGTAGAGGGAGGTGACCAAAGTGTGAACTCTTCTCGTATTTCTGTTCCAAAGATATCAACTCTAACCTAAGGGACCATGAGCTCTAGAAAAGTTATATGTAGCCTAAGATTTGAGGGTCACATACAACTCTTCAGGGTCATTAGTGTGCCTCTTTAATACCTGAGAAAACTCTAACGCATCAGATAAGTGCAAAGTGATGCATATAGGGAAAAATAACCCTTGCTGTAGTTACATGATGTTAGGTTCCATAATAGGTGCTACCACCCAGGAAAGAGATCTAGGCGACATAGTGGTAACACACTGAAATCGTCAGCTTAGCGTTCTGTGGCAGTCAAAAAGGCAAACAGAATGTTAGGAATTGTTGGGAAGGGAATGATGAATAAAATGGAAAATGTCATAATGTCTCTGTATCGCTCCATGGTGAGACTGCGCCTTGAGTACTGTGTATAATTCTTGTCGACGCATCTCAGAAAAGATATAGTTGCAATGGAGAAGATACAGAGAAGGGCAAACAAAATGATAAAAGGGGATAGAACAGCTACCCTATTTTTATTTATTTATTTTTATTTATTTAAAGCTTTTTTATACCGGCATTCATGATAGGATCACATCATGCCGGTTTACAGGAAACAAGGGGGTGATAACCTAGAACATTTAACAGGTGACAAGAAGCAAAAAAAGTTACAATAAAACAGGGGAGGAGGAACTGGGAGAAGATAAGAGGCTTGAAAGGTTTTTAGGAATGAGAACAAAAAACAACAAGGATAACTATTTACATAGTACTGGAATGTAACTTAGTGGTTGTAGCAGTCAATCCGTTGGGTCTATTGGAGGAGTCCGTGAGGTTTGGGAAATGCTTGTCTAAATAACCCTATGAGGAAAGGCTAAAGAGGTTAGGGCTATTCAGCTTGGAGAAGAGACGGCTGGGGTGGGGGGATATGATAGAGGTCTTTAAAATCATGAGAGGTCTAGAATGGGTAAATATGAATCGGTTATTTACTCTTTCAGATAACAGAAGGACTAGGGGGCACTCCATGAAGTTAGCAAGTAGCTCATTTAAAAATAATCGGAGAAAATTTTTTTTCACTCAATACACAATTAAGCTCTGGAATTTGTTGCCAGAGCTAGGTTTAAAAAAGGTTTGTATAAGTTCTTGGAAGAGAAGTCCATTAACTGCTATTAATCAAGTTGTCTTAGAGAATAGCCACTATTACAGTAACTTGGGATCTACTTAGTGTTTGGGTACTTGCCAGATACTTGTAGCCTGGATTGGCCACTGTTGGAAACAGGATGCTGGGCTTGATGGACCCTTGATCTGATCCAGTATGGCAATTTCTTATGTTCTTATGTTCCCATTGTGTGCAAATAGAAAAATATCATTATTGAATATGTTCCAGCGAATGCTTTACCCATTAAACAAACACGCAAACACATTCACTATCTACTGAGTATATTTTAGAGCATCTCACTAACTCCAATCAGATGAGTAACAGGAAATAGATCTACTTTATGGGATCTGCCAGGTACTTGTGACCTGGACTGGCTACTGTTAGAGACAGGATGCTGGACTCAATGGACCTTGGTCTGATCCAGCATGGCAAGTCTTACGTTCTTATCCTAGATGACCACAAAGTGAAAGTTAAATTTAAAATTTTTCCATTAAAACACTTTTAGAAAAATGAACTTTTATGTTAAAAATGTGTTAAAGGAATATTATAAGAATTGGTCCCATAGCAGGGGAAGATCTGTTGATCCATGCAAGCATATATGGACACTTAGCCATTATTGATGCATATATGCCTTTCTAGATCTTATTATAGTAGTTCATTGTGCCAAATATTTACAGCAATCTATCCAGGCTAACCCAGTGGCTAGTACTGGGCACTTCCATGCAGGTGGGCTCTGATTTGATTCCAGGATCAGGTCTTCCACACCCCTGGTCAACTGGAGCTGGGAGGCTGCAGAGGCAGCATTCACATCTCCTGGAGGGAGTAGGTGATGTGGTTCAGGCCGCGACCAGACCCTTACCTCCGTGTTCCTGGACCTGTTCCCGCTTTCATTGGCCTAGTTCCTGGCCTGATCGGCGGCGTCCCTGCGAGGGCCGTGCCACCGGGAAGCCTTCTGTGGACGCCCTGTCTCTAGGCACGCGCGCTACTTGGGCGCCTTTCTAGGCCATTTCCCGCCACTGGTGACTCCGCCCAATCCCTGACATCAGACGCCGCGGCCTTGCAGTCTTTGCCTTGCAACGGGCTTACCTACCGGATCCCTGTTGCGCTGTGCCCCGGAGCGACCTGTCTTGCTCATCGCTCCGTTCCTGCTTGCCGGCTACAGTACCTGCGTGGTTCCTGCTTGCCTGCTACAGTACCTGCTTGGTTCCTGCTTGCCTGCTACAGTACCTGCGTGGTTCCTGCTTGCCTGCTACAGTACCTGTTTGGTTCCAGCCTGCCTGCTACAGTATCTGCGTGGTTCCTGCTTGCCTGCTACAGTACCTGCTTGGTTCCAGGCCTGCCTGCTACAGTACCTGCCTGGTTCCTGTTTACCTGCTACAGTTTTTATTTATTTATTTATTTATTTAGAATTTTTTTTTTTTATATACCGACATCCGTTTGCACATCGTATCGGTTTACAAGTAACTTGGAACATTTAGGCATAGCCTTTACATGGAACAGTAACTATAACTATATTAAAAAAGGAACAGAAACTATTAATAAGTAAGGTACGGCATAGCAAAATTACAGGAACAATGGCATAGAGAAAAATAAAGATAAAGATCTGAGTACTCATGTTATTTACATAAAATTCGAAGGTTAAGCGAGAGATGCATGGCTTGAAGGGTGTCAGATAATGTGGAAGGAAAGTGGCAAATAGTACAAAGTTCTTCAGAGAGGATACATGACTCAAAAGTATTAGATCATGAGGAAATAACAGCAAATAATACAAAAATTATTCTGTGAGTATATTGCACGAGTTTCAGGGATTCGTCATAGGGTGGGAGGAGTTGGACGGCAAATATAAATAATGTATTGACAAGTGATACAAATTTATTCAGTGGGGGTGCATGACTTGAAGGGTGTCAGATCATGGGCTCCTCCCGGGGGGGCTTCGGCTTCCAAGGGTGAAGCAACCTAAGTCCCAGCGGTTGGGCTTCTATGGGCTCCTCCCGGGGGAGTACCAGCTTCCAGGGTGAAGAGCACCTCTACGTCCAGCCTGAACATCTGCCTCCCGGCCTGCCATATACAGAAACATTGACCATCTATTCCCAGTCTCCTGCAGGTTGGCCTAAGGGTCCACTAAACAGAGACTCTCGTAACAGTGGGAGTGCGTCATGGTCATCAATAAGGGTGATGCCTGATGGCAGGATTTAGAAACCATGATACAGTAAGAGTGCAGTGGTTCCCATCCTTTTTTTTTGTCATGGTGCATCTGGCATAGGGCTCACTTCATCATGACACACCATCACCTTCCCTATCCCCCCACCCTCCGGGCATCATCACCTTCCTTTCACCTTTTCCATCCCCACCCCACACATTATCACTTTATTTTCCCTTCCATTGTCCCTGTCCCCCAATCTCCCACCTTCTAACATCATCACCATTTCTTCTCCTCTTCCCTTTCCCTCCACTCCTCTGCAATCATCACCTTTTCTTTCCTCTCCCCTAGCAACATCACCTTCACCTCCCTTTCCTCTCCCCCCTCCAGCATCATCATCTTCACCTTCCCTTCCCTTTCCCCAGGTTATCATCACCTTCCCTCCATTTTATCTCCCTCATCACCCTTAGCATCATCATCATCATCATCATCACCATCATCACATTCTCGTGCCTTTCTTCTTCCCATCCCTTGACATTACAACTTTCCCTTTCCCTCCCCCTCTAACCCCAGGCATCATCACCTTTCCTTCTTTCTCCCTTCCACCCTCTTTCATCATCACCTTCTCCTCCCTTCTCTCTACCCCCCCCCCCCCAAACATTATTACCATCATCTTCCCTTTTCTACCCTCTCTGTTCTCCTTGGCATCACCTTCCCTCCCCTCTTCCCCAGCACCCCCAACTTCCTAGCGTATTCAGCTTTCCTTTTCTCCCATGCCCTAGAACCAATAGGTTATTACACGTGCCGCCTGTGGCAGCCTCACAACACAGCCCTCTCACCTTCTCAGATGGATTCCAGCTCCTGGCTCCTCTTCGCTGGCGGCGGTGGGCTGCCAGTTCCGATCTTGGGTTCCCTCCGGTGCCTCTGGCCCTGCCACGCCACCCAGTGTTGCCAGTCAAGATGTCCCTGTTTGTCGGGCCTCTCCGCATGGCCCGCGGAGAGATGCTGCCATCAGTGCTGCGCCCCTTCCTAGCGCGCGCGCATCATTGATTCTTTTAAAGGGACTGCAGCGGGAACCTGGCCGCAGACCCGGATGCTGACGTCAGACTCTTCAACGTATAAAAGCCCAGGCCTCTCTCCATAGCGTTGCCTTTGCAACAGGTCTCTTCATACTCCTCATACTCGTTGCTGATCCTAGATTCATCTCATCGTGTGTTCCTGTTTTCCTGTGGTTCCTGGTTCCTGTTCTCCTAGTTCCTGTTTCATCTATGTGTTGGACTGACTCATTGGATTTGATCTTCACTACGCCTGACTACTCTTCAGCTTCTCTCCAGCCCCCGGACCTCCGCTACACCTGACTACTCTCCAGCTTCATACCTCTGCTATGCCTGACTACTCTCCAGCTTCTCTCCCGCCCCGGACCTCCATTATGCCTGACTACTCTTCAGCTTCTCTCCGTGCCCTGACCACTGCCTTGATTGACTACGCCTGCCTTCTCAGTGCCCTGACCACTGCCTTGAACGACTACGCTACAGATTATCCAGTGTCCAGAGTTCTACGTTGCTTGCTACAACTTCTACTCATTGCCGGCTCTAACTGTAGCCTGACAGTGATGCCTCTCCTTGCCTATCCTCTGAACGAGACTTTCAAGGCTTTGGCCTTCCTTTGCTTAAGCTCCTTCAGTTTCTCCTTGTTCCTTTGGCGCCTGAGTTCCAGTACCGAATCTAGTCCAGGATAGGACTGCGCCATCTACCGACTGCTGTCTTTGGGCTGAATCACATTTCTTCTCTAGCTAACCTCGAGGCCCACCTATGTCCTGCTGGCCCCAGCACCCAAAGGCTCAACCCGAGGGGAACGAGGGCTGGTATAGGTGAAGCTCCAGTGGCTTCTAGCTTCAGCCCACTCCACCTGCTGTCGGTGGGGACCCATAGGTCCTCGCCTACGAGTTGCATCAACCCCACCTCAGCCCAAGGGTCCATCTCTGACATAACATAGGTGTTGGCAACAGCACTTACCTGGTGCTACTTCTTCCTCCTCTGCCTGTTTCCATTTGCAATCAGAACTACATGGAGCTCGCAAGACTCATGAGACTACAGCGCCATTGCAGTTTCAATTGTAGAGGAGATCCAGCAGAGGGGAAATCAGAAGCAGCAGCAGCAGGTAAGTGCTACTCTATGACTGCCCCTGCTAATGAGAGGATATCCTGCAGGTCAGCTTTTGTAGGCGAAAGATAACATGGAGACTGCTGTGGTGCTGGCTATCAATTGGAAAAAAAAGTATGCAGTACACTAGAGCTACAGGCACATCTGAACATTGCCCTAGTGGATGGCTTCCAGCAGTAAGAGCAGTAGACAATAAAGGAAAAATCCATGTATCATTGTGAATGAAGGCTGATGACAACAGCATCCTAACACTGGTTCCAAGTGAACTGGAAGAGAAAGGAGGAACTACTGGGTCAAAGAAACATAGAAAAACCACAGCCAATGTCTTAAGCAAAAATAAATCCAAGCTGCTGTGAAGTACAACTGAGGGTTGTACTTCGCAGCAGATGGACTGGAAGGCTCATCTGCATACTGCTCCCAGCATCCCCCAGGAAAGGACTCCAGAGGTCATGGCGAGCAATCCTAGTTTCGAACTCCACAGCCCCAGATTTCAGAAGCCCTGTGCCCTTTGCAGTAAAAAAGGACCGGAACGTTCATCTGCATGCTGCTCCCAGCATCCCCCAGAAGAGGACTCCAGAGGTCACAGCAAGTGATCCAGGTTTTGAACTACACAGCCCCAGCTTCCAGAGGCCCCACACCCTTTGCATTAATAGCTGGGTGGCTGGTGGACATGAGGACTGCCTGGTAACTTGCCTGCCAGGTACAAAGGTGGCGGACTTCACGTGTCACCTAGATAGGATTATAGACAGTGCTGGGGAGGAGCCAGCTATTGTGGTACATATGGGCACCAACGACATAGGAAAATGTGGGAGGGAGACTCTGGAAGCCAAATTTAGGATTTTAAGTAAAATGCTGAAATCCAGAACCTCCAGGGTGGCATTTTCTGAAATGCTCCCTGTTCCATGTGCAGGTCCCCAGAGGCAGGCAGAGAACAGATGGCTGAGGGGAGATATGATAAAGGTCTTAAAATCATGAGAAGTCTAGAATAGGTAAATGTGAATTGGTTATTTACTCTTTCGGATAATAGAAGGACTAGGGGCGCACTCCATGAAGTTAGCAAGAAGCACATTATCGTAGAAAATTCTTTTTCACTCAATGCACAATTAAGCTCTGGAATTTGTTGCCAGAGGATGTGATTAGTGCAGTTAGTGTAGCTGGGTTTAAAAAAGGTTTGGATAAGTTCTTAGAGGAGAAGTCCATTAACTGCTATTAATCAAGTTGTCTTAGAGAATAGCCACTGCTATTACTGGCATCAATAGCATGGGATCTACTTAGTTTTGGTACTTGCTAGGTACTTGTAGCCTGGATTGGCCCCTGTTGGAAACAGGATACTGGGCTTGATGACCCTTGCTCTGACCCAGTATGGCAATTTCTTATGTTATGTGGGTTAATAAATAATGTGGCTTGTCCTTCAGTGGATATTGTTATGGCAGGATTTCAAAAATTCCCAAGAAGGAAATTAAATGCACAAGGAAGCCAGATTATTTTCCCTAATAAAACTGAATTAATATGTGATCTTGCAGGAACTTGCCAAATACTGTGGATAATAAACAATTTTTTTTTTCAAATATTGGCCATGTTAGTTGTATGACAGCCCTTAGTGCCTCACAGCAACTGGATATCAGATGTTCCTCAAGTCACATCCTCTAAGCCACAGCCTGTTTTAGTGTGGCTTGTAAGACACTAGTAATTTATAGAGAATTTTGAATGTACATAGCAATGTAAAAGAAAAGTCACATAATTCCAAGGTCCCCACAATCACACTTACTTATTTACACTCTAAAGTCAGGGGACTTAGTCAACCGTTTACAGTGAGTGAACCAGAACTCAAACCTGGGTCTCTTTGCTTCATATATCAGGTCTTTAACTGCTAAGCTCTGCCACCAGTCCCATCATTACAGGTTATATACCAATATCAGATTGATCCTATCACAAAATATTTGGGTATTCTCTCTTTGTTCAACATGACCCTTAGGATGTTCTGGGACGGGAGTTACACAAACAAAACGAGATTGGCCTAAACTTATGGGACCATCAATGGAGCCTGGAAGCTGTGTGCATGCACCCAAGTCATGAAACAAGTGCACACAGGAAACCAGTGCGCACAAGAAAAGGAAAATAGAATGGTGTTTCAAAGAATACTGCGCATCAATGGGAATACTACATTGTACATGAGAACGTGTGCCCTGGCCTACAAAAGGTTAGAGAGGGAACACTGGCGACCATCCGACCCTGGATATTTATCTATTCACATTTGATATCCCACAGTAACCTTGGACCTCAAATAAAACTACCAAGGACAGAAGACTAAAGTGGACGTACGATGAAAAGTTTAAGGTTGACACTGTGCTTGGACTGATTCTCCACTTCTCTTTTCAGTCACGAGTACTGAAGAGGTCAGAGTCCTTTTTTTCATGTTTTCACTCACTCCAATCAAAAAAACAATCCGAGTTCCAGCACATAGACTAAATACTCCATCCAAAATAAAGAGGAAGATTGCAGTTGTTAAAAAAAATATATAGATACTGTATATATAAAATGTGATGTGAGAACATTTCAAAGACAGGCATCACCAAATATTAAAGTGCACACAGGCCAGTAGTACAACTGATTGGGGCGCTGTATTCTGTCCTGTTCTTTCTTTGATTCAACCGTATATTTGAAATAGTCATCTGAACGTGTTTATCACAGAAGATTTTAAGGTCAGTACAATGGCCACTAAGGTAACATGGCAGCAGGCATCATTTTCCTCCTTGCACCTCAGCTTTCTTCCTGGAGTCTGACAAATTACGTTCACTGCATGTTGGGTTTGCGGGCCAATGTGAGAAGAATCCTTAGCTTGGAGCTGCACTCTCTACAATCATCTCTGACCTCCTTGCCCCATTCAATGGCCCAGTTGCTTGCAAACACAACTCATTTTCATAGCCAAATTCAAAACCAAAGCTAACTGTGCATTCTCAGCTATGGCTATGCATGACAGCGGAGAGAAGCCCAACCATGACCCCAGAAGCAGACAATGTTAGCCCCTCATGATGTCAAGGAGCAAGAGTCTAAGGCTGTGAGAAATATACATTGTGTGCCATTGGTCTCAGATCCATACGTTATTTTGAAATTGAAGTGCAGATGTGCAGCTGTTTTTACAACGGGTGGACATCAATAAGCAAAGCGCATCCTGTTTAATGTTCCCTGCAGTGTTCAACAATATGTTACAATCAGATGACAGGAGATAATTCTACACTAATACAGGCATATTCAGAAAAGTGGAAGGAATGAGAAGGAACAGTAATAGTTTTGTCACTTCCCATTTATCATTAAGTTAATTTACCAGGGAAACTAAATAGCAATCTAAAGTATGATGAAAATTAATGGATCATTCTAATAGCCTCATTGCAGCTCAGGCAAGAGCATTACAGTGTTTAGTAAGGAGATAGGAATCTTGTCCTCAGGATAATTACAAAGTGTTGACGTGTCTTTCTGGTTTCCTGGATGTTTCCAGCACAGCAGGTGTACAAGGAACACTTGCCATTCTGCATTAGACATGTATGGCTTTTCATTTACAGGGTCCTAATCCTCAAATTTGGATACAACCAGTTTTAAATGTATTTATTTATTTATTTATTTTATTTATAAGCCACCTATTCCAAAAAGACGATATGGCATACAACATGTTCACTACTTATAAGGAAAGAGCCCATAAATGGATTAACATGCAAGAGTCTTTATACTAAGAGTCAGTACAACAAATTCAAACACCATTAAATTATAATATTTTGATAGCAATACTAATCTGAAAATGATCAATACAGTATCATGGAGACAATACATAAACATAGCATAGAAATCATCATTCAAAAGTCAATGGACCAATAAGGGCACTTATACAATAAAATAAACAATCACCTTAGTAAAATTTGCCAGTCTCAACTGGTATTCCACTGGCCAAATACAAAAACCATGAACTCCATCCAGAGATGTTGGTTATCAATGAGATTATCTAATGAAGTGGCTCAGTGCTAGAGGGTAGGAGATGGGTTTCATTGGCAGAGTAAATCAGGGTGCAGTGCTGAAAGAGCCAGTTAATGGTGAACTGGCACAAGGAATTAAAATGCATAGCCACTTGCTGGCTCCTTCAGCTAGCAGCTATATGCTATGCTCCAACAGCAGCTGCCCAGAAGAAAATAAAATTAAAGAGGAAATTAGGTGTCCACGGGAGGGAGGGGCAGGAGGAAGAGACAAGGCAGATCACTTGCCTTTCCCCTCCGAATTTTAATGACTAATTGGTTTTGTAACTATTTCTATTATTTGTTTTTATGCATCCTTGTTTCTTTGTTCTGCACCCATACTACCCCCACCCTAAAATTTTTTCTGTGGGCATCTCTGCATGAACCAGTAAAGATGGCATGTAAAGGCCCAGTGCCTCCTACTCCCAGTAGGATTCATCTTTGCCATGACTACGACAACCTTAGTCAGGGATATATACTCCCAGGTCCTTATTTTTCTAATTACAATTCCATTCTAGGAAAAACAAAGGTGGCTTCAGTTAAATCGTCCAGGAACTAACAAAGTAGCCAGCAGAGTCCTAGTCTCCATCTTCAAGCTCCACTTCTGTGGTCAAACCCTGATCAATGAGGAGACACTTCTAAAGGACCCAACTGGTTTCCAGGGCATGATCAATGAGGACGATAGCAATGGAGGCCAAAGGCATGTTGACCATATTCATAATATAAATGGCAAACGTATGCTTTGCTGTAAATAAGAGGTCTTGCTGCTTTAATATTTCAGTCTTGTAGCATTGCTCTCTGGAGTGGACACCTTCTGCCATTAGTGACTTGTCAGTAATTGTTCATGAGGTGTCTGCTTATTATGAAATACTCTTTAAATATTTAGATGCATTGCTGGAGAGGTGTGAGTACAAATATTAACAGACAGGTTGCACTTGATAGTTGCCAGTCCATGTAATGAAGCAACAGCGAAAGCCAACAGGAGTCACCATTAGGAGAAAGCCCAGTTTCAACACCTTGGAGGACTAAAGTTAGAGCTGTTGTGGAGGCAGTGATCATAGCTTATGGGGTGGGAAGGAGTCCTAGTCGGCATTCAACAGCGAAATCAACTGGCCAGACTCAGGGTACATATATCAGATCCTGGAAAAAGCAATAATTGGTGGTCACTGGTTGAGGATTGAGTAAGACTGTGAAGGGTATAAAATGGGTGAGAGACCCTGGGTAGCTATGAATAGATGTTGCCTCAGGTACAAACTTAAATTATATGCCCTTTGGGGATAGGGAAGTACCTACATATAATCTGCTTTGAATTTCCAAAACGTACAATATAAATAATAGCCAGTTAACAGGTTTTCAGAAATCAACTCAGTTCAAGGGGCAGAAGTCTTTGTACTTCCTAAAATCTTAGGGGCAATACCTGGTTAGCATTGCCCTAGCAAAAGCAATTATTATGGGTTGAATTAAAATGTTGTCCTCACAGATGTGTAATGTAGACCAGAGCATCTGATTTGCCCTTTTCTATGGGAAGAGGGTCCTCTGGAAATTTTGAATCAACCCATATCTGTACAGTGCACAGTGACCCTGGACAGAGAACTCTTCTTAAGGAGCAGAGCAAAAGGGTTCAATTAGGTTCTTACCTGCTATTTGGTTTTCCTGTAATCCTGCCAGACCAGTCTGTACAAGTGGGATTATCCTCCGGCCAGCACAGGGGCAGACTGGCCTATTGGGGGATCGGGCTTGCCCTGGTGGGCCGGTCTAGCTGGTCACGTGGTCTCGACTCCGCGGTGGTGCCGCGTGGTTGTTAATGGTCTCTTGCAGCCTGCGGGGGCCAAAGAAAAGAAGATTGAGGCCGGCGGGGCCAAAGCAATGAAGATCAGAGCCGAAGAAATGAAGACCGAGGCCGGCGGGGCCAAAGAAAAGAAGATGGGCGCAGCCAGCCACTGCAGACCAGGCCGGCGGAGCTGAAGAAAAGAAAATTGGCGCAGCCAGCCGGCGGGGGCCGAAGAAATGAAGATGGAGGCCGGCGGGCAAAGAAAAGAAGATGGGCGCCGTGCAGCCAACCACCGCCAGAGACCAGGCCGGCGGGGGCCGAAGAAATGAAGATGGGCGCCGTGCAGTCAGCCACCACCGGAGACCAGGCCGGCAGGGGGGAAGAAATGAAGATGGAGGCCGGCGCGGCCGAAGAAAAGAAGACCAGCACTGCTAACCGTTGCCAGAGATGAGCTGTTCAGCTGGGGGCCTTTGTGTGTATATGTATTTGAGATTGGAAGGGTGCTTCTGTGTGTGACAGGGAAGGTGCTTGTGTGTGTCAATGTGTGTGCGAGAGAGAGATGGAGCATGTTTTTGGCTGGCTTGTGGCTGTGAGAGAGAGGGCATGTGTGTGATTGAGCCTGTTTGTGAGACAGAACATATGTGTGATTGAGAGCTTGTGTGTAAGTGAAATAGAGAGAGCATGTGTGTGATTGAAATCCTATGTGTAAGTAAGAGAGAGCGAGAGCATTGTGTGATTGAGAGAGACTGGCCAGAGAGGTGACATCTTTGTGTGAGAAAGACTGATCAGGGAGATGACAGGTATGTGTATGCGTATGTGTGTGTGTGAGAGAGAGAGAGAGACTGGTTGGGGAGATGATTGGTGTGTGAGAGACAGAAACTGGTCTTGAGGGTGTGACTGGTGTGTGTATGTGAGAGAGAGAAGAGACTGGTTGTGGTCCCTAAGGAAGAGGACCATGAGGACAGCTACTGCTGCTTCTGGTGTGGCCTGCAAGGGAAAGGAGTAGAACTGCTGGAGAGGGTAAGTAAAGGTGGCTTTTTAAGTTCGTTTTTCTTGATTTACTACCATTTTAATTATTGGGTAGTACCGTATGTGATGTGTCTGCTGTTTGAAATACTTTATTGGTGTTTGGTAAAGGTTTCAAAATTTGCATGAGTCTTTAATTATTGGATATTCTATTCATCAGCTGTTTTGAAATTATTTTATTATTATGATTTAATAATTATGATTTATTTATTTATTTAAAGACTTTTATATACCGATTGCCATTTGCACATCGTATCGGTTTACAAAGAATACAGCGCTTATAGAATGGAGCAATACAATTACAAGCATCGTATTGGTTTATGAAGAACCTAGCGCTTATAGTATGAAGCATAACAGTTACAAGGAGCAAATTGGTATCATATAGGTATAGTATAAATAAAAAGTATTTAAATCAATCAAATTATAAACTATATACAACTCATCGGTTTACAAAGAACATTGAGCATAATATAATGAGGCATAACAATTCCATGGAGCGGTTGGAAGCATATAGAGATAGCATCAAAAGAGGTAAATAAATCAAACAGAATGGAAACTAGGTTCAGGAGTATAGAAAGGACATGATAGGGGGGCCAGAAATGTAAACTAGTTAAAAGCTAATTTTATGAAAGTGGGGAGGTGGAAGAGTAAGATTAACATGTAAGAGAACTACAATATGGCGGAAAATCAAAGGGAGGAGGTGGTATGTAGATTTGAAATGAATTCACAGGGGGGATTAAGGAGGGTGGTGATAGTCGAAGGCTTGTTGATTTTATTGATTGTTTCATGAGGAATGGTGACATTTTTGTTTTTCCATTGTTGCACTGTATAGAGTCTGGCGTGATGCGTTTTACAGTTCAGTTTTTGTCTGCACATTTCTGTTTATACTTTATGTGGCTTTATTCTGTATTATTTGGTGAGAGTTTGTGTTCTGCATGCAAAGACTGAGATGAAGCATTCTTTTAACATGTGGTTTCTCTGTAGGGATCTGTAGTCGCTTGGCCTGTCTGTTTTCCTGATAGGAGGTGTATTGATATTTTAGATTCTGGTGTAATATTTGTGGTATTCTTTTTCATAGGTAGGGTTGTTATTCGTTGAGTGTTGGCAGATAGTACTGTGTTGATACAGGAGGACCATGCCAAAATATATCACAATAGGTATGATGCCATATGAATTCCAAGATGCAAAGTTTTCTTGTTGGCATCACAACAGTGGATGAAATTATCACAACAACGTGTATATTAATTTTACCTCAGAATGTCACTTGTTCTAACTCTGGGATTAAGCCCGTCAACTCAAGCTGCTGGTGACTGTGGAACAGTGTATTGTTATACTGCCACCTGCTCTTCTACTGAAAATAGTAAATGTTCTCAAACTAATAGGTTTCTTGTTGAATGAAAGTACTTACTGAAATATTTTATAAATGATATATGTGGGCGTGGCCGATGGATGTTATAACATAGGCATGCCGGGTAGCTTTTTTTATGTTTTAAGGGGTGTGTGCATATATATGTAAATTATATTGTATGTGAAATTGGGTACCCAAGGGCCAGTATGGAGAAAAATCCCCCGGGCCACTATTTTCCCACAATCTGCCCCTGGGCCAGCAGATAGAGGCAGCGACCAAAAGCTCATCATTGAGTCCCTTCTCCATATAAGCTTCGGTGCTGCCTCAGTTCCTCAGTACCCTATGCCACAGCTAAAAACATCCAAAGACAATTTTTAGTTTTGGTTTCCAAATCCCCATCATAAACAAAACCTGATACTATCACCAATGTTTACTCCCTGATTACTGGCCCAGGAGCAAGAATTCCTACTGCATGCTCCCGATTAGGATTGCTGCTTTCTGTATGGCCAACAACTTACTCACCATTCTTTTTCCGAAAATAATGATCCCCTAGAACTCAAAGGAAGGTATTAGACACAAACATCCTTTCAGTCATTTCTATGTGTACATCAACCTTTATACTTTATACTTACCTGGACCACATACCTGCACACAGTTTTTTTTAAAACCTTCATTCTTTTCCTGGACTGGGGCTATAGACTAGTATGTCAAGACTACAGGAAAGCCATTTAGCAGGTAAGAACTTCTTGATCATCCTGCCAGACCAGTCTATACAAGTGGGATATACCATAGCTGTATCTATCCCGGGTGGGAGTAATTTAGACCTGCTTCCAAGACTCCCGAGGTAATTTTGTGCCCTTCTCCTGAAGGTTCAGCATCAAATGTTTAGTAAAAGCATGCAGAAATGCCACCATATCCACCCTGCAGATTTCTGCTGGGTCCACTGGTTTATACTATGCCCAGAGAATGCTTTAGGCCAGGACTTCCCAAACCTGTCCTGGGGACCCCACAGCCTGTCGGGTTTTCAGGATATCCACAATAAATATGCATGAGATACATTTGCATGAGATACATTTGCATATATTGAGGAGACTCAATATATGCAAATGTATCTCATGCATATTCATTGTGGATATCCTGAAAACCCAACTGGCACAGGTTTGGGAAGCCCTTCTTTAGGCCCTCTGGGCATCGACTTTGCCTTCAATATACCTGTTCCCGCAATTGCTTACTTAATCTGGTGTGCAATTGCTTTATTGAAGGCCCCCTTGCCCTCAGTGGGCTCCTGTGATTGTCACCCAAGTCTGTGGCTTTCTTGTACACCTTGTGACTTCTCACTATCGCCTCAGAGCCTTGTGCACCTCTAGTGCTCTGAGCTCCCACTTCTGACTTTGACCTTCTGTTTCCTAAAGCCCAGTAATGAAATCTCTTGATTTATGAGAAACCACTATTGAAACAAAGGGCTCACAATGGTCACCCTGATACCTTTTCCTTTAAAATTTTCTAAGACACCATGGAGGGGAATTTCTACCAACGTCTCCTAGATGCTACCCTACAACATCTGAAAAAGAGGGTGATCATTAATCCCCTCCTAAGTGAGTCCACCTCCAAGTTGACAAGGCCTGCCCTCAGAAGAAAGTAATCTGAGGGGAAGTGAGGAAGCATTCATTTCTATGTCTTTTTTGGCAAGCCAGGCTGAGCCAGCCCTTGCAATCTTTGAGCGTCATGCCTTCCTCCCAATCTCCTTTGGTGGAAGGCCAGCATCAAGAGCCTAGACTCCTCAACAGGAAATATTATACTTTTTGCAGCTTGAATTCACAGAGGCTCCAGATTCTACGCTTTGCTATGTGGTCCGCCTTTGCACCACCAGTGCCCATAACACCTTTCCTTGACTATCCTCCTTATGTATTCTGCTTTTCTTAACTCAGAAGCCATGGATCTTCTGGGGGAAGAAATATTTGGCTACATAGAAAAAAAGCACCCTTTTATGTACCTCCTGGGCTATGTCTAGGGACTATATAGGTTTCTAGCTGCTCCATTCTCCGAAGGCTGGATGCCAATTATAGTCTTTTCAGGACATTTGAAACCCCTGGTTCCCATTGTCCTTTTTTGGCCTAAGAACTTGCTTTTCTAAGTCTTAAAGAGGTTAACCCAAAACCCTTATGACAGTGCATTACCTGAGCCTTAGTATTGCCAGACCTTACCCATCCGGGTCTGCAGATTGTCAGCTCCAGGCACTTCCTACATAAGATGATTATGTTGGCCCTATGAGTACTACAGGGAACTTCCTCATAGCCTGAATCTGACTAACTTCCCAGAGTAAGTGAGAGCTAAGGGTTCTTTCAGTTTGCTTCCAGCCACTAAGGGTACACTATTGACTACTACCTCCTAGGCTGCCTACTTTGCACTAGCAGGCAATACTTTGGAATTCTAGATCATCAGGGAAATTCTAGATGGTTGGCTCTTGTGCTCTGCCTGGACCCAGCTGCCTTGGTTCTCTGCTAGGATTGCCATCCAAACAGGGCTGGTGCTAGGTGTTTTGCTGCCCTGTGCGAACAATTACTGTGCTGCCCCCGCCCCCCCCCCCCCCCCCCCCCCCCCCCCCCCCCCAAGTTCATTCATTCTCTGTCCCGGGCCCCACAAAAAAAAAGTCCAGCTTCCTTCAGTGATACAAACCTTAAAAACTGACACCCTCCATACCAATTCTATTTATTTATTTATTTATTTATTTTTATTTAAAAGTATTTTTATTCCATTTATAACAAATGTGCTAAAAGGGCTACAATGTAAAACATCTTTAGAAATACAAAATAATTAAAGCAAATGTATTAAGTGCCCCAGGCAAACCGTATAGCCTTGAACAACACACACACACACCCCTGCCCCATTCCACACACACAGTTAAGAGTTATGCATTTATATTTTACATGAAAAATATCAAAGTACAGTATTCTGAGGTAAGAATATCGCTTATATTATATTTACATGCACTGTTGTAATGCCAACCAGAAATCCCTGCAAAAAAGACATTTGGAACCCATATGGACTTAGGCCTATTGTGATGTGTGTTGGGTGTGGGCTTGACCCTCTGAAAGCCCAAATACACTTCCTATTAGGAAAATGCCTCACCTCAGTCACACATGCAGAACATAAACAGACCCTCACTAAATACAGAATAGAGCAACCATAAAGTAGAAATACAAACGCGCAGACAAAAACTGAACTGGAAACCACAAGAAGCCAGACTCTATGCAGTGCAATAATGAAAAAACAGAACCATCACCATTCCTCAAACATTAAACAATAAAATCAAGAAATAAAATAAATACATAATCACAATACTAAAAACATACTAATAATAATAATTAAAAAAAACTGATGAATAAAAGATCAAATAATTAGAAACTCATATGCAAGTTTCTTTTAAATGTCCCAAACACCAATAAAATATTTCGAAACAACAGACACACCTGAAAAATAAAACTTAAAAGGATTTTAAAAACTCATGCTCTCCATACTTGGGAACTTTTGATTTCCAGTCACCCTGGGATTGTCGTGGAGTAGTGAGAGTGGGATGCACAAACTTTCTCCTCTCTTTCTTATATATACACATACACATATACACTCACTCTCAGACAAACCAGCAAGCGTCTCCAGCTCTTCTTTGGTTGGTGATCTTCCAGCAGCCCCAGGCCCTCATCTTCATTTCAGCTGCTGGTAGGTTGGAATCTACTGCACCCCCCATTTTTTCTCTCTCTCTCACACCACACACCCAGATAAGCTCCCGTTTACACACACACACCCCAGGCAGGCTCCCATTCACATCCACCCAAATCCCAGACAGGCTCCCATTCTCACAAACACACCTCCTGCTCATCCCAGGAAAGCTCCCATGCATGATGTGCACATACACACATACCCACCCACCCCAAGCAGGCTCCCATTCACACACACACACCCATTCCAGGCAGGCTCCCATTCACACACACACACACACACCCATTCCAGGCAGGCTCCCATTCACACACACACACATACACACACCCCAGGCAGCTTCCCATACACACACACACCCATCCCAGTCAGCTTCCCATTCACACACACACACATTCCAGGCAGCCTCCCATACACACACACACACACACACACCCATCACAGGCAATCATACAGACCAGGCAGTCAGGGTTCATGGGTCATTCCTCCTCCACTGCTGCTGCCAGCCTGTTCCTTTATGGAGAAAAGCCATTTTGCAGCTCCTCTTCCCATGCTAGCACCACAGTAATTCAACATTCGTGATGCTAGCACTTCCTGTATTCTCATCTCACGAGACAACAGGAAGTTCTAGCACGCAAGTGTTCAATACTGTAAGGCCAGCACCGGAGGAGGAGCTGAATGACAGGCTTCCTCTGCTGGGGCCTCCTGCTTCCAACGCTGGTGGGATCAGGTCCACCGGCAGCAACACTGCCTCTTTCTTCCACCACTGGTGGGATCGGGTCCACTGGTGCCAGCACGGGCTTCTCCCTGCTCCCGACGTCACACCACCGGGTATGCCACTCTGTGCAGTTGCACAGTTTGCACACACAGTTGTGCCCAGCCTGCATCCAAGCTTCTGCTAGTTCTGATCATATCCTCCTTCAACCTATATGGCAAATGCCAAGGGTGCAATTTGCAGGAGGGGCAGCTGTGAGGACTGCTCTGTACTGAAGCTCGGGAAGACTAGTTAGTATTTCAGATCCTGATCTGTGAGCATAGGGCTTCACCTCGGTCCTATACTAATATCTGCTTAAAAGGAGGAACTAGTTTCCTTCCCTGTCTAATTAGGCTTTACTCCTCCTTGTCTCTCAGGTATCTGAGTCCCAGCTAACCCTTCTTGCTGTCCTTGAGGGCTCCAGAAGGCATTTGAGCACTAATTTGTTTATAGGCCTACTCTAGGGGACAAGGAATTCCACTTATTGGTGTTCTGCCACCCAGATAAAAGACTCCCTGCATTTCTGTAACTTAAGTACACCAGTACTTGGGAGTCCATAATGGCAATGGCAACTAATGCCTGATGAAACTCATGACATGGCTTTCTTCCAAGGAAGATTCCCCACCCCCTCAAACAGGACTGGCTCAGGTTGGGGGAGGAGGGGTGCTGATGTGCAGAAGGAGCTTCTGATAATCGTTCCCCTACTAGGATCAGTCAATAAAAGGTTCTTTTACCATGGAAAAATACTGTGCAGCAAGTTTGAATTTATTGCATAACTGCAAACATTCTGTATTTTAAAGCCCTAACACATTCTAGTAAATGACCCCCAACCCCCCAAGTTTATACCTAAAGCAATGAAGGGCATAAACTAAGAGGTGGAGTTCTCTTCCCAAAGTAGAGGCTGGGGCCCAATTCGGAAGCCCAGAAGTTCCACCACTTGATTGATATGAAAACCTGAAACTACCTTGGGTAGGAAGAACGGTACCGTGTGCAAGGACACGCCATCCGCCGAGATACGTAAAAAGGGATCCCGTCAGGAGAGAGCCTGTAATTCCGAAACTCGCCTAGCCGAACAAATGGCCACCAGCAAAGTCGTTATCAGGGTCAGGTCCTTGAGAAAGGCTGGACCCACAGGCTCAAAGGGCAGCGCGCCTAGGGCGTGCAGGACCAGATTCAGGTACCACTCTGGACACAGTTTCCTTACAGGCAGCCTTAAATGCTTCACCCTTTTCCAGAAGCATGTCAGGCTAGGGACAGGCTAGGGATCTGCTGCCTATTCATTCCCTGAAACATCCGAGAGCGACCACCTGACTCGAAGGGAATTGTACGCTAAGCCCTTGGAAAGGCCCTGTTTTAGAAGGCTAGTATATGGGGCATGGGCACCGTAGTAGGACCAATCCCCTGCTGTGTACACCAGGACCCAAAAACCTTCCAAATCCAGACATAGGCCATAGAGATGGACGGCTGCCAAGCCCATAGCAGGGTAGACAACACCAGCTCCAAATAATCCTTTTGTAGTCAACGTCGCCTCTCAAAGGCCAGGTCGCGAGAGAGAGGTGATCCTCCCTATCCGAAAATATGGGCCCTGTCGTAGCAAGTCCGGAAGAAGTGCCAGATGCAGTGGTCCATCCGTGGCCATCTGTACCAGGTCTGCGCTGCCAAGGCGCCAAGGCCACCCTGGTGCCACTAGAACTAACGGCCCCCGATGCTGTTCCACACGTCTCAGGACCCGCCCAAATAGTGGCCAGGGAGGGAAGACATACAGGAGAATTCCTGCTGGCCATAAGGATACCAGGGCGTCCAGGTGGACCGACCCGACTTCCTTCCGTCGACTGAAATATCTTGCCGTTTTAGCAATGCTTCGGGTCGCCCTGAGGTCCAGCTGGGGCATTCCCCACCTGGCCCAAATGAAATTCCAGGCCTCCCGGGACAGCTTCCACTCTCCTGGATCCAGTTGTTGCCTGCTCAGGAAGTCTGCCTGAATGTTGTCCGCGCCCGCCATGTGAGAGATGGCTAGACCCTCCAGATTGCGTTCGGTCCAGGCAAAGAGGAGATGAACTTCCAGGGCAACCGCTGGGCTCTTGGTTCCTCTCTGACAGTTGAGGTACATCACAGTGTGGCGTTGCCCGAAAACACATGAACCATCCGAACCCTGACTAGAGTCCAGAAGACCTCCAACTTTCTGAGTTCTGCTCTTGATTCTAAATGGTTGATGGACCAGGCATATTCCGCCTCCGACCATATGCCGTGTGCCGTTCTGTCCGAGCACACCGCACCCCATCCGCAAAGGCTGTCGTCGGTAGTTACTACTACCCAGTCTGAGTGTTGAGAGACATCCCTTTCGGAAGATTGGAGTCGATCAACCACCACTTCAGGCTGGATGTGATCTGAGGAGTCAGGGGCAGCCGCACCTGATCTTGTTCCGATACCGGACTCTATCGCGACAGAAGGGCCCTCTGCAGAGGTCTAATATGTGCGAAAGTCCACGGGACCTGTTCCCGCATCGAGACCATGGACCCCAGGATCTGAAGACATTCCCAGGCCGAGGGACACTGTGCACTCAGGAAGCCAACAACTCGTTGTTGCAGCCTTCTCATCCTGTCTATGGTCAAGAACACCCTGCCCCTCCGGGTGTCTAATCTCGTCCCTAGGTATTCCAAGGACTTCCTTCAGTTCTCTACCTGAATGGAAATTTCCCAGGTTAGTAACTCCAGCATGTTGCTTTTCATCTCACTCCACTATAAATAAATACATTGCTGACATGAACATTCTTCCCACATGCAGAAATTCTAACATGGACATTTCTCAGACACCATCTCCATCCAGGAAGCATGCAGAGGTTACAAGGAATGAATCATTTAGTTACAGATAAAGATAATATAGAACATTACATAGCAGCAGATTAAGACCATACAGCCCATAGCAATTCTTCAAAATTGTCCCATACCATGTTTATGTAACCCCTTTTTTTGAGGAAGGAGCCTCCCTTAGGGCACACAACTAATTTATTTCTTCTGGGGCTGCTACGGCTAATGGGGGATTCGTTTTACAGGAGGAAGCTCTCGCTTATGGCTCAGACACTGAGAAAAGGTCACCAGTGTGTAGTCATTTGGTGCACCCCATGAGGTGAGAGACTGTAATAACTCAGACAGGACCAAGTCTGGGTGTTAAATAAAAGTTTACTGACTGGTAATAATAAATTAAAGTCCATTTTCCAGAAGTGTGAGTTTTACATCTGATTGATGGTACATTATGGTTTTTTTCCTATGTAGGTAAGGTGTCCTTAATTCAGACCTCTGGGTAGAGCCCATGGTGATTCCAGTGCTACATGGGAATCCTAGTGGAAATATCCTCAGATTTAATGCAAAAATTGTACCTTTAGACATCTTCTCCTTGGACGTCCAGTCTGTCCTGGTCCCTCAGGTGGAAATCTGGATGGGATCTCGTGATCTTGTCTTTCCTTCCTTTAGTTTAACTTTTCTTGCATCATTGATTCTCTGATCTTTCTTGAGGACTTCTCTTAGGGAAATGTCAGTGGGATCAGGCTATTCCCCTGCACTGAAATCCCAGTGGAGAGGGGGGGGGGGATCCAAAAACTTCCCCACTGTTTAAGTTCAAACATACTTTAAAAGTCAAACTGGATATCTTTTCTGCCCTCACAGTCTTTTGCAGCAGGATCCATCACTGGTGCTTGCCTACCTAGGGTTTAGAGTAGGCGCACAGGTCTTTGGTTCCCTGGTGAGAGCCCCTTTGTCCCAAAGGGGTATGAGACTTAAAATCTCTCGCTCTCTGTGAATTATAAGAAGGACCCTCAGGCAGGAAGTGTACTGAGAGGTGTTACTTCTAAAATAAACTCCTCTGGGTGAGACTGGGAGGCCTCACAAGAAATGGAAAAAATATTTTTTACTGTTTGGCTTTTACTATTTGGCTTCTCATTAACTGAATCCCCACTGGGCTAAATAGTACTGAGGCATCCAATCCACAACCTCCAGGTGAGAGGGACTGAGGGTATGGATGGCTCCTTAATAGAGGGTTATACCACAGGGATAGTGGCATCTGGTGTCTTCCCCCCAAAAATAGTCTGAGGACGGACTCTTACTCAGGAACACTGCATAAAAATAACTGACAAAAATACAATTATAAGCAGATGTTACACATCTCACTCCTAGGGGGAGCTCCTGACCAGTATAGCTTGGAGAACCCATCTCTGACATGAAACCAACATGCATATAAAATACTTCACAGAACATGCACATGATATGGTCATTTACGCTTGTAGAATGGAAAGTGGTTAGTTGAACTGGAAGCCAGCACTGCCACTTCTGGAAGAAAAGGGGTGCTGCTGCCACCACCCAAGAATGAGGCAGAATGCTCTCACCATCCTTTGGAATGGAAACAGGATACATCAATACAGAAACATCTCCAAACACCATCCCTGTGGTAAAAGCCATTAGATGATTCTCTTTCAGTCTTTGCCCAGTAATATTATAGTATCCGGAGGAGGGGATGCTAATTAAATTTAAACGCAGTAGAATACTGTATTCTCAAATAGAAATCTCTTCCTCTTAAAACTTCTCCACTTTAAACGCCTTCCCATCACGAACAGAGTGACAGGTCCTAATTAACAACTTGGACACAGGATTATTATTTAATTTGCAAAGTCATGCTCCTGTAAATATACAATGCATTAATGTGAGAGGTGTCGAATCTTATTAGGAGACTCCACCTAAAAGGGAAAATAATAGTCAATCACAGAATTGACATAAATAAATCAAACCCCTATTTAATGAAGTATTCTATTTAACTTTGTTAAAGAGAAAAAACATGTAAAAGTGGTATATCAAAGCTTTTTGAGGCAAATGCAAATCAATTTGGCATGAACTTCCCCCTCTGAGAATAAATTTTAAATATCGATGTCCCTTCCCTAAATGTAAAACGTGTTATTCTTCTTGATTGAAGTATAGCCTCAGATGACAAGACAATTCACCCACTCCAGCGGGGGTAATTACTTCATCCTCCCATGGAGGACAAGCTAACAGTCTTTGTAGAAGAAGAGGAGTCTTCACCCTCCCATTGAGGGTCAGCAAAACTCTCTTGAAACAGGAACAGCCACAGAAATCTCTGTAACAGGAAAGGAGGCGGATCACCTTGCTGGTGGCTGAAAAGAATTGATAATTACTGCTTGGGGAAATTTTTAGAACTTTTGAGGAGAAGTAGACTATTGGGGGTATCTTATTTAGTGTGTTTGTGTGTCTGTATTAAGTAGCTAGTCAGAAGGCAGGCAAAAACCAGGAGTTTGTGTGTTAGGCTTAAAATCTATTTCTCTGTAAATTATAAGAAGGACTCTCAGGCAGGGAGTGCATTGGGATCGGTCACTTCTAAAATAAACTCCTTTTGGGTGAGACTGGGAGACCTCACCAGAGTTTGGAAAAAAATACATCTTACTCTCTGCCTTCTCTCTAACTGTATCCCCACTGTGTAATAAAATGGCTGAGCTAAACAGTACTGAGATATCCAAATCTAGAACCTCCAGGTTTGAGGGACTGAGGATGCTCCTTAATAGAGGGCTATACTACAGGGATAGTGACATCTGGTGGCCAAACCTAGTAGGGGTGCCACATTTATTTATCAAGAGCTAGTCATAAGTCCAAGCCATGTTTTGTTTTGTTTTTATCAAGAGCTAGACATATAGATAGAAAATTTTAGGAAAATATTTTGATATCTTTAACAAATCATAATTTCTATTTAAAGATGCCATGGCCATAGAACCTGTGTGGAAATATGCATCTTGCAAAATGTACCATTTTTCAAATACATTTGAGATCTTATCACCTTTTCTCACTTGGATTGTAGATTCTGAGGACAGAAACTGCGAAACCTATAGAGTATTGTATCATCATTTTATCTTATATGTTCACTGTTATGGCATTCTACGGAGCCAAGTATTTCTTACGGTATAATAATCTCTATTGACAAATATTCCATCTTCTGGAGGAGAGTAGCTTTGGCAAAGAGGAAGAGAAAAGCTGGGCTAGATGTGCCTCACTTCAATCCATACAAGCTCTAACAATTAGCAGCTACTAAGAGATGTACCTGTTCCGTGGGAGCGGGGCAGTTTACCCCAGCCCAGGCCTATTGCAGCACAGCGTCTTTTTTTTGCCCAGGTTTGCCACAGGCACCTGCTGGTTTTTTCCAGCCTATAGCAGCATAGTGGTTTCTCGCAGACAAGGTACAGGCGCCAGGGCAACCTGATGCCCAGGAATTTTCCACTTTCAGAGGTAAGGTTAAAAAGATTAGCATTCAAAGATACAAGAGAATCTCAGATAGGAGGACGGCAAAGGCACAAGCAGAAAAAAATATAGCTAAGGCAGTAAAGTAAGGTGAAAAGACTGTCCCATGTATCAGTGAAAGGATAAGGTGCAAAGATGGGATTGTAAGACACAGGTGAAACAGAAGAATTTCAAGGAAAAAGCAGAAACACTAAATACTTTGTTCAATGTTCACCAACGAGGGGACTGGAGAAGGACCTCCAATAGTTATTTATTTTATTTATTTATTTATTAGCTTTTATATAATCGACATTCGTGGGTACATCACGCCGGTTTACAATATAACTGAAAGGAGGAAATAACAAAAAACCAGGGTGGGGGCAAGAGGGAGCAGATAGGAAGAGAGAAGGGGCGAGAGAAGAGAGGGAAAAACAGGAAGAGGAGAAAAGGAACAGTACCTGATGAAAAACAACCGAGGAAACATAATAAATAGCATTGCAGATTATATACTCAATAAGGGACAGTGTGTAAAACTTATCCACTGTGGATAACCTTATATAACTTATACACTCCAAAAAGCATTATATAAAATAACAAAAAAGTATTATATACAATAATATACATTATGGTAGAAAGGTAGATATCATACCATTTACAGATGAGAGCATTTGCATGGGACTAGTAAAACGGGAAGTACACATAGCAATGGAGCCATATGTGAATATACTAGAATATTAAGGGAGTTCATAGAAATTCTGGCAGCTCCACTGGAAATTCTGTGGATGCAGAACTGGTTCCTGAGGACTGGGGAAAAAAAAAGGCAGGTGTGATCCTTCTTCATAAAAGTAAAAATACTGGGGAGGTTAGTAACCATAGGCCGGTTGGCCTGACCTCAGTGGTGGGTAAGTTAATGGAATTATTTTGAATCCAGCAGACTAGGATATTCAAGGTGGCATGGCTTTCCCAAAAGGAGATCATGTAAAAAATATCCGATCAATTTCTTTCAATGGATGAGCAAAGAATTAGATCAAAATGAGCACTGGCGTGGTATACTTTTGTTTCAATAAAACCTATGCCACTTTCCTGCACAAGAGGCTCATAAATAAACTGAGCAGACTAGCAGGGGGCTCTGAGACAAAGGGTAGTGGCAGACAAAGGATAGTGGCTAGTAGGAAAGGTTTGTCTTTTTGCAGATGACATATCTATGCCTGAAGGAGTAGACAAAATAAGAAGCAAGCCAAGGGTCCTATTTACTAAATATATTTCCCATAGTCCCAAAATGGGAGAAAACCTTTAGTAAATAAACCCATAAGAAAGTGTGAGATGTGATCAAGTGCTTGGCAGCTAAAACTAAAGGCAAAAGAAGTCCAGATTAAGAATTTGGGATGTAGTACATGATGGGGGCTAAGAAACAAATGTACAACAATCAGGAGAAAGCCTTAGGGCAGTGCAGTGGTATTCACTCTCAGCCCTCGAAGGCTGCCAACATATCACATTTTCAGGCTATCCCTAATGAATATGGATGAGAAATGTGCATACTATTAAGGCAGTATGCATGCAATTCAACCTCATGCATAGCCTGAAAACCTGCCCTGCTGGTGGTACTTGAGGGCCGGGAGTCAATACCACTGCCTTAAAGTCATCAGATCTGATCACCCTAAGGTTGCAAAAACAATGCAACAAGATGGTGGCCAGAGCCAGACGAATGCTAGGATGAATAGGAAGAAGCATAATTATTTGGGGGAAAAAAGGGGAGGTGACAATGTCTCTCTACAAGTTGTCCATTTCAGGAAAATGTACGTCCAGAAGGATTTGGACACAGTAGATGCAGACCAGTAAACGGCTAATAAACTGGAGCACAGCCTGCACCAAAAGACCAATGCAATAAGACTTAAAGAGGATTATTTATTTATTATTATTATTTATTTATGAACATTTGATAGTCTGCCTTTTCCCAAAATTAATCTCAAGGTGGATTACAATAAATTTAAATGAACAGACATTAAAGCAGCTTACAGTCAAATCAGAATTTGCAATTAATGTAGTATTGGGATTCAGCATAAGAAAACCCATTCGTGCATAGTTTCAAGACCCAGTTGTGTTTCTGTTGTGTATAACGCAGTCCCTCGTCAGGGGTTCAGGAAGATGAGTCTGAAGAGTGGTCTATGGTGAAACAGCCTCTAGTTTCCAGTGGAGAAGGAAGGATGTAAGGTTAAAAAAAAAAGTAGACAATCAACCCCAGTATGCAAGCCTCAGGTACAACACTTTAGAGAAATAAACAGTGAAATAGAGAAAAAGGGTGTACGCCAGAGGACGGAGGAACCAATGGAGTGGGTCCCACCCTCTAGAACCACTGATCCAGAGTGGAAAGTCCAATGGGGAGTGGAGGGTGGAACTAGACAGGTGAGAGAAGGCAGGTCTTCAGTTATCCAGGAGCAGACTGGAGTGACAGATAAAAAAAGGGGAGGGAACTAGAGAAAGAGAAAGAGGAAATTGAATTCCTGCCCATGGAGCCTAAAGTGAAGGAGCTGTCAGATGCTAGTCCACAAGAAGAGATGGGAGAAGAGCCTAAGGAGATGGAGGATGCAGTTTGAAGGTAGAGAAACACTGTCAGTATAAGAAAGATCAGACAGCTTTAGTCTAACAATTAAGGTGTACTGTTGTTGGCTATGGGACGTGGTGGCTGGGATCTGGCTATTACATTGTGCAGATGTGTTGCCCAGGTAAGATTAATAAGTGCCAGATAGGATTACAGGATTACCAGCCACCAAAAGGGAGGTGGCCAACAAGCAACCTATTAGAAGTTGCCAATGTTAAAAGACTGCTTTTGTTTCTACAAGATCAGACTGCAAATTTTCTTTGCTTAAGCTAAACTTATTGACCCACTTGTAGTGCAAACTCAGGCAGTATAAAAACACAGGTGCTGAGGAAGAGTGTTTTTGTCACGCCAAGCTATCCTAGAGAGATTGTTGATTTTCTTTGGGTAGTCCAAGCCTTGCAGAACTCACAATTATTAGATTCTCCAGCCACCAGAGTGGAACTACCTGCTGAAGAATCATCTCTGTTCAGGACTACAAGTAAACCATTTTCGCACTGGCCCCTAGAGTTGACCAGTATCCACTTGACAGAGTCTGGGCTGAAAACCCTTGTCTTAGCTGTTTTCCTGAACTTAAGGTAGCATAGCTTCAGGCACAGGGTTAGAGTTAATTTATTCCAAACATTTGGTGCATAACAGCTGAAAGCATGGAGGTTCGTGCGGGACAATCTGGCAGCAGTCAGCGGAGGACAGGAAAGAAGAGCTATTTCGGTGGACTGGAGTTCCCTTGAGAGCAGGTAAGGGGAGAGAAGTAGAGAGAGGTATTCAAGGGCCTACTTTTTCAAGCATATGAAGACAAAGCAGAGAATTTAAAATGTTCTCCTGCTTTTGTGATAATAAAATGTATTAGTGCCATCTGTTTAGTGGAAGTTTACCAAAAGGATTCCAGGAGACACTGCTTGGTCTTGAAACTGAATCACACTTAGATAACAGAAAAAACACATGTATCTCTTTGTATTTTTAGGCAACACAATGAAGAGTTATAAAATCAAGGTTAGTTAGTTTCCCAGGACTCTTTGGAATGTCAGATGTAAGCAAATGTTTCTTTTCACCTTGTGACCTTAAATCAAAGGAGTGTTGTTTTAATCACTAGGGCAAAACTGTATTTAAGGCTAACCAATTGAATATCTAATCAAGACAGTCTCTCAGGCTTAGGAGCTGACTTCCTTATGCGCATAAGAAATAAAGGCTTTTGATTATGAGAAATACACTGTCTCTGTTGTCCTTTGGTAAACTTTTTTCATTACAGATGATGCATTGTTCCGGGAATCAAAGAAGGGAGGGCTGGGCTGACCTGAAGCAGGACAGTACAGCCCGAGAAGCCCTTCTCTCAATTCGAACGGAATACAGGACACAGGATCCCTGAAGGTATTTTTTATCTTTTTCTCTTTGATTTTGTGCAGTCCCATTTGTATTGCACTAACATTGAGACCTTTAAGGGAAATGTGCTTACTCAATTGTTTTTGCACTATTATAAAGAGACTTGTGTGTTCCTATGAATAACAAAGCGTTCAGCATTACAAGATACCTGACATAGCGGGCAGCTTAAACACAGGGCGCAAGGCTCCAGGAAAAGCCGGCAGCTTAAAAACAGGGCTCAAGGCTCCAGGGAAAGCCTGCAGCTTAAATACAGGGCGCTAGGCTCCTGGGAAAAATACCAGGCCTGGTGAAATATAGGGAGGTGAAATCCCTGGATATAAGCCTCAGGTAAATAGACTGGGACAGTCTAGGCGGACCAAAATCAGGGAGACGAATTCTCTGGGAAAGTCTAGAACTGGGATACAGGGAGATGAATTCCCTGGGAATATAGCCTAGGAAAAGGCTAGGATAAGTATGGGAAGTGCACCCCTGCTTATGGTATAAAAAAAAACAAAAAACAGTAAGCTATTGAGTTTGTAAACAATAAACTTAAAAGACTTTACAGCAGACATAGGAGATATATTGCATTTTGTATTGAATGCACCTAGTTTGGCTCTTGTTGATTTAAGTTATGAGATTGATTTATGGGTCTGAAGGATGGGCAGCAGCTAGTTCTGCAAACGACCATTCTATCTAAACTGGACTACTGCAATTCCCTTCTTTTAGGCCTCCCATCATCAACTATTAAACCCTTGCAAATACTGCAGAACTCAATGGTGAGAATCATAACCAACACCCGCAAAAGGGACCACTTCACCCCCTTTCTAAAGGATCTGCACTTGCTTCCCATCCCTTTCCGCGTTCAATACAAAACTCTCACCATCCTACACAACACGCTTTACAAAGACAACCCTCCCTGGTTCGAAGAACTGCCACATTTCCGATCCTCTAACCGCCCCACCAGAACCTCCCTTGCAGGCTCCCTTCACACCCCATCCCTCAAAACTGCACACCTTAACCTCACTAGAGAAAGAGCCTTCTCCATTGCTGGCCCCTCCCTCTGGAACTCCCTTCCCACTGATCTCTGTCTAGAACCATCCTTACGCAACTTTAACAAAAGCATCAAGACATGGCTTTTCAAACAGGCCTACCCAGATACTAACCAAACCTAGACAAGGCCCACCCTGCCTCGCAGAACTCACCTTACAATATATTTATCAGGCCGATATATACTGTTAGCCTGTCGTTGGACGCGCGTTTTCCCTTACCCCTTATTCAGTAAGGGGCGGAAAACGCGCGTCCAACCCGCCGAACCTAATAGCGCCCTCAACATGCAAACGCATGTTGATGACCCTATTAGGTATGCGTGCGCGATTCAGAAAGTAAAATGTGCAGCCAAGCCGCACATTTTACTTTCAGAAATTAGCGCCTACCCAAAGGTAGGCGCTAATTTCTTCCAGCACCGGGAAAGTGCACAGAAAAGCAGTAAAAACTACTTTTCTGTGAACCCTCCGACTTAATATCATGGCGATATTAAGTCGGAGGTCCCGAAGAGTAAAAAAATTTGAATTTGGCCCGCGGCTGTCGGGCCGAAAACCGGATGCTCAATTTTGCTGGCGTCCAGTTTCCAGCCCGTGGCTGTCAGCAGGCTCAAGCACAGACGCCGGCAAAATTGAGCGTCTGCTGTCAAACCTGCTGACAGCCGCCGCTCCTGTCAAAAAGGAGGCGCTAGGGACTCCCACATCAGATTATAAAAGAACATATAATGTCATGCTATGGATTAACTTGTGTGCCAGTCTCCTAAAATTTTCAACAGAAAAGACTTTAATTTGGACACCAACATAGTGGCTCCAGTTGTTTTATTGGGCACATCCAGCCTACACTGATTCATGCAAACATGACCCCCCCCGGGACAAGAACAGGAACACGAGGTATCAGCCCTAGCATTCAGGGCCTTGGGAGTAATCTCCCCCTCCACTCATCCAAGGATGCAGGCCTTGGAAATAAGAGTCATTGTTCAAGCTAGCCTGGGAAGGAACCAGCCCCAAAGAGTTATGAAAATAATTTTATGGCCTCGTAAGGTAGCAATCCGCACCCAGGGATGGGATGACAAACAATAGACAGAGACATAAAATGTAAAAAAAAACAAACTTAAATTTGATGGAAACAGTAGCCAGTCAGCTGATTTAAATTGTCATATGTGAATTCAGAGCATCAACATCAATAATAAATGGTACATTTAATAACTGAAGTAGACAATGTCTAAAAATGTGTAGACCAGTGTATTCTTCAATTAGGTCCTGAATGAAGTGAGATTCTCTGTTTACAAAAGGAGAGGAGAGAGGGGGCAATATGGTAACGACATTCAAATATCTCAAAAGGTATAAAATAAGACACATAAAAGGAAACCTTTTTCAGTGGAAAGGAAGTTCTACACCAAGACATCAAGATATGAGAGCTCAAACGGGAGGCTGGACTCGGGAGTAACATTAGAAAATATTTATTCACGGAAAGGATTGTAGATGCCTAGAACCACCTACCAGTAGAAACTATGAAGGCAAACACAGTAACAGAATTTAAGAGGGCATGGGATAAGCCCAGAGGATCCTTAGTTGGAGAGAAGGGAAAGGGAAGCCAGAGAGCAACTGTGGTCAGTGGTATAGCAACAGATATAAATGGGGCCTTGTGTGCCATTATCTATGTTTCTGAGCAGCCTACAATCCTTCAAAACAAACATCTCATTATTTTGAGAAAATAAGTGCAGCACCTCAGAAAGAAGAGACTAAATGTGCCTGGGAGCTACAAGTGACTATAAAGAGCATTTGAGCTGCTTAGGTGTTTGTGGAGGAAGATTTGGATCCTATGCCAGGCATCTTCCTGGGCCTTTGCATGCTCCTTCCACTGCCCACCCCACCCAATAGGCATGCCCAGCATCTTGTGAAAGGAAGCATGGCATAGGGGCAGGTAGGGAGGCTCCAAGAGATGTCCAGCTCCAGGATAACAGTAAAACTCTACAGCTCGTCCATGTTTCTGGAGGCGTTCAACAACTTCCTGACAGCAGGGGCCACTTTTCCAGTTTTGGTCATCCAGTCCCGAGAGGAAGAGAAAAGCAGCTGGTGATTTCTCCACTGGGATCCAACAGTCCCTGTGTGCTGGGTCCAGAGGATCGTCCATGAGTTCAGACACATCAGCCACTCCTGGTTCCATGAATTTCATTCTTTCACTACTGAAGTTAAGGCCAGGGAGAGTGAAACCACCACAGCACAGAGCAGCAAAGGAGTTAGCACCACAGCCTGAGATACTGACAGCTGCCTTGATGTCTGGAAGAAATGTGGCCATAGAGAGGGCCAAATCTGCTCCTTTGGAGATGCCCAGACTGCCAATCCCAGAAAGTCTCACCTGAAAGGAAATGAAGAAGAAGACTGATTTAAATCTAGTAGATTTAGCTCTAACTCAATAAAAATCCATCATATCTAAAACAGGGGTTACAGTAAGTTACCTTCTAGGTCCCTTCCAATTTACTACACAAACCAAAGCCATCTCCCAAGGAATTCCTTCAGGTTCCAGTCAGTCCTTTTCATGGTTACATATACATTTCCAGCCAGCAATCCCCACCACACTATCAGGCTGATGCAATACCGAGCAATCAGGCTAGCGCACAGGTTAACCCGCAGTTGGACATGTGTCCTTAACCCCTTATGCAATAAAGGGGATTAGCGTGTCCAAACCGCGCATAGCTAATAGTGCTCATCACACCCAATGCGCACATTTTTATCTTCAAAAATTAATGACAGCCCTGGAGCTGGCGTTAAGTCTTGAGGAGCCCCAAAAAAGTTTACAGAAAACAACGTGAAAAAAAAAGTTGTTTTTTTTTAAATGTCTTGCTGTAATATTGAGCGTCCATTTTCCTAACCCATGCACAGCCACTTCTTCTGGGCACCTGATGCCGAGAAGGCACCAGGGACGCACAATTTTCTGTAGTGTCTCCCTTTTAACGCAGTGCTCACTGGCCTACTACATCGCGTGCCCGGGAGAGGTAGATGGGCGCTCGTTAGGAAAGTGGGTGCTCAATCATGAGTGCCTGTTTTTCCTGTGCAAATACTGCATCAGCCTGTATGATGGCCATAGCACTGGTACTTCACCAGTAGAACAGATTACAGTCAACATTAATAGAATGACAGATGTTGTATCAGTGTACCGTAGTGACCAATTAACATCCTAAAGCAACATGCAGTAGTCTGTTACTTAGGACATTAAAATGGATTCAGTCATTACTCTCACAGGGAACAATAATGTTTGGCTGTGTTGAATGGCATTGTGTCCCATCAACTGTATCAGAAAGCATTATGCCAATTTTTCAATTAACACATATTGCTACTGTCCGCATGGAAACTGATTCGAGCAGAATCCACAAGCCAAACTCTGAAGAAAGCCAGACACTTCTGAGAATTCTTACAGGTTACTAACAAATACGATCAGGGCCTTTCACAGCAACATCAATATGCTCCAAGTTCATTTACTTCACCATTTGTTTTCCCAAAAATTTCTGATTCTGTGAGATTAAAGCTTCTCAGATACTTGAAGGAAAGAGCCATACAGCTGCCTTTATAATGCAAACAAATCTATGCAAAGCAATAAATATCCTCTGGAAAGAGTCAAATATCACCTAAATATCTTAAGGTCAATATTCAAAGCGCATTCAGCATTATTTTTTCACCTAAGTGTAGCTTACGCAGTTAAGTAGTGGCCACTGAATATGTGCCTATGTTCAGCAGCTGCTGCTTAGCTGCATAGTCACTGATACAGGTAAGAAGTTAGCTGCATAAGTTGCAGACGTGTAGTAGGTGGATTGGGGTGGAGCAAATTAGCTATATAACTTATGTGGATAACTAGCAATATTCAGTCTTAGCTGTACAAGCTAACTGGTTAAGCTAGATATGCCATAGAGCAGGTTTAAACTTAGCTGGTTATAACTTATATGGCTAAGCGCGTTAATTAAACGGCCAATTTTGAATATTGACCTTTTTTTTTCAGCATGAGAAAAATGCAACAGGTTGAATAGTTTCAGGTGTATGACCATCTACTAGACTCAGAAACTTAAACAGAACTATGTTATGTTTAAAATACTTCAGGACAGTGCCCTGGAACTTCCTCTTGGTTTTCCTAATGGGTTGTCAATCTTATGACACTCTGGAAATTCTTTTCTGACCCATATGTTGCAAACCACCGGATTAGTGCTCCCCTGAACTAGATCACTGACAAAAATACATAAATAAATAAATCACTTACACACTAAACATTCCCCTCATAAGATCAATGGCCCCCAAGAAGCCAATGAACATACTTTCACTCCACTCCATCTCCTTTGTTACTCAATAAAACAGAATGTAAAGCTAACCTAGTGAATCCTATTCTCTTTAGTCAGAAACACAACACCTTTGTCTAAAGCTCACAAGCTGCCCAACAGACTTGGATGGCAACAGAAAATAAATTTCAGTCATACCAACTGCTGTGTCTGCAAAAACTCCACAGCTTCCCGGAAATAGTCCAGCTGCAATTCTTCAAGGCCTACTGGGAGATCATCAAAGCCAAAATAAGCCAGAGCCAGCATCACAAATCCTTTGTTAGCCAGAAGGCTTGCTCTGTATTCAAACAGACCCCCAGAAGTCCCATACAAGTCAATAACGCCAGGAAAAGGACCAGGTCCTAAGGGAAGGAAAATGGAAAATAAATATAACGTTAGCATCACCTCACAAATGGATTAAAAACATGAAGAATCCTTCAAATTCCCACCCCAGAATGCTTTTGCACGCACCATTTCCTGTGGGTAATCCTGCTCAGTCTGGGACTTCTGCATAGCCAAAGCTTCTGAACTATTCACTGCAGGGATTTTTACCCAATATGGATGGGATCTCCCCAGCTTCCTTTCACTTTTAAATCCCATACATCATATACTTACAATGGGGGCCGATGTAATAAGCTGCACTCAGCCCACCACAGGTTTTTACTTGTATTTTAGTGTTGGGGGGTTTTTGGCGCTAATTTTGCCCTAGTATGTAAAAAAGCTTTAGTGCTGAAAAAAAAAAACCATTCTAAAAAAACCCACGGCAAGTTTAGTGCGTGCATGTAAATTGCAGAGTAATAGCCCAATTAGGTATTATCCTGCAATGCAAGGAGGCACGCTAGTTGCCTAGCGCGTCTCCTACTACCAAGGGAAATTTAATGCCTGCTCAAAGGCAGGCATTAAACTTCCTGCGGCTGGCCTGGCAATTCTTTCCTCCCTGCTCTCCCTGAGGGGGTTTGGCATGCCCATCCCAGGCCCTTTTTGCTCTCCTTATTTTCCTCAGGGAAGCAAGAAGCGCCTGGAAGGAAGGCGCACCTGGACCTGCCGTCCAACAGGCATTCTAAAGTTAGCACAAGGGAGAGAGGACCCCAGGGTCAGCCCTGGACTGCCTGATCCGCTAGGCCAGACATTAGGGAGGGTATTCAGCATGCTGGAGTGGGAGATTCAAAAAAATAAAAAGTTAAAACACTTATTAGCATGCAAATACAACAGGAGGAAAAAAAAAAGTATGCTTTTTCAGTTTAGTGCACATTTCTACTCCTACTCTATAGGAAAACTGGTTCTTACCTGCTAATTTTCGTTCCTGATGTACCACAGATCAGTCCAAACTCCTGGGTTTTGGCTCCCCACCAGCAGATGGAGACAGAGAAGTTTTGACTGACTCTGCCCTATACCCTCTCTCTCTCTCCCCCCAGTGGCCCTGATAGCTAGGCTGGCTCTCCGGGAACTTCAAAACAACTGAAACCAGCATGGGCAAACAAGCTATCGCACGGCTTAACGCTACTGAAAAAGGTGCGATACAGCTTCGCAAAACAGCAAACCCAGCCCACTCCCGCCCCTAACTCCTCCTTGTTTTCTGATTTGCATCACACCATACGTTATGGTGTTATCGCATGCGTTAATGGCGCTTTTTGCATGCAAAAAGGCCTTAGCACATTTTGATAAATGACCCTATGAGTTTGCCCTTTGGTTCAACGAGTCATAGGAATCTCCAGGAATAACCCAAAATAACAAAAGGGCGACCCAAAAATGAGTGTTGAACAAAAAGGGCAATCTAAGAATGAGAATTGACCAAAAGGGCACGCTAAGGAAAGTAAATCTTTTATATGCATAAGAAATTTAAAAACGTATAACATGGGTCTCGAGGACCTAAGATTACATATGACCCAATATATACGTATGAGAGCAAGCAATCAGTTTCGCACGCACGAATGTTAAGTTGGTCCATGATACTGCATCTTACTGTCTTCTTAATAACCAATATTAGTTCTTTCATGAATGCTTGAACTTTGTATTTGATACTGTCTGCATTCAGATATTTGACTCTATTGGTTTTGGTGATGAACCTTTCTCATACCACAATCTATTACCGCAGAACAGAACTTTACAACCTGTCTGTGGAGAGTGTATTAAAGCACAGACACCCCCCCCACCCCCCCCCCCCCCCCCCCCCCCCCCCCCCCCCCCCCCCCGCAAACAGGTTGCTTGTTGTCAAGCTAAAACAGGAAAATTAGTTTCTTACCTGATAATTTTCGTTCCTGTAGTACCAAGGATCAGTCCAGACTGCTGGGTTATGCCTCCCCTCAGAGAAAAGCTGAAAAGCACCCCCTAGATATACCAGTGTGCCACCTGCGATCCCTCAGTATATTTGATATCAAAGCAGAAAGAAACCAACCCTCTTTAGTCCCACGACTGACTAGATCAAGTAGCAATGGCCAGCAAGAACTGGAACAAACTTGTCAACTTATAAACTGAACTAGAAAGAACTCAGAAACAACTTACCATTTCATCTGCAGCAACAGTAGACTATTGAAAAGAAACTCGAGCGGGCTCTCCGAAGATATAAACGTGGGCGGGCATCTGGACTGATCCTTGGTACTACAGGAACGAAAATTATCAGGTAAGAAACTAATTTTCCTTTCTCTGTACGTACCAGGATCAGTCCAGACTGCTGGGATGTACCCGAGCCGCCTCAAACTGGGTGGGACCCGGAGAGTCCCGCTCGAATCACGCTGCTCCCAAAGGACTCAGCCGATGGACCACGAACATCCAATCGATAATGCCTAGCAAATGTATGCAAGGATTTCCAAGTGGCCGCCCTGCAAATCTCCTGGCAAGACACCAATTGGCTCTCCGCCCATGAAGCAGCCTGAGAACGCAGAGAATGAGCCTTCAGTCCATCGGGCACTGACTTACAACAACCGATGTACGTAGACGTGATAGCGGTTTTTAACCATCGCGCAATAGTCGTCTTGGAGGCCTGAAGGCCCTTCTTTGGACCATTCCACAACACAAACAAGTGATCTGATCTCCGAAACTCATTAGTCACCTCCAAATACCTCAGGAGAATACGACGAACATCCAAACGTCTCAAGTCCTGACCTTGGGAAGACTGTAGCTCCTCATCCGAAAAAGATGGCAATTCCACCGTCTGATTAACATGAAAAGACGAGGACACCTTAGGCAAGAATGATGGAACCATGCACAAGGACACACCCGACTCCGAAATACGCAAAAATAGTTCCCTGCACGAAAGAGCCTGCAGCTCTGAAACACGACGCGCTGAAGAAATGGCCACTAGAAAAATTGTTTTGAGAGTCAAATCCTTCAAGGATGCCCGCCTAACGGGCTCGAAGGGGGCAGCACAAAGACCACGAAGGACCAAATTTAAGCTCCAGGAAGGACAGGGTAACTTTACCGGGGGACGTAAGTTCCGAACACCGCGCAAGAACCGAGCAACATCTGGATGACACGCCAGAGAGACACCATTCACCTGGCCTCTCAGGCACCCCAGAGCCGCCACGTGAACCCGAAGAGAACTGTAGGCCAGACCCTTTTTCAAGCCAGCCTGTAAATAGGTAAGGATATGCCTGATGGACGCCCGTCGCAGCGCCACCTTCAAGTCAACGCACCACGCGTCAAAAACCTTCCACACTCTAGCATACGTAAGAGTAGTTGAGGATCTGCGCGCTCGAAGCAAAGTAGTAATAACCGCCTCGGAATACCCTTTCTTCCTCAACTGCCTCCGCTCATAAGCCAAGCTGCCAGACAAAAGCGATCCGCCCGATCGAAAAATACTGGACCCTGGCGAAAGAGATTCTGAAGGTGACCTAGCCGCAGTGGCCCGTCCACTGCCAGATTTATGAGATCTGTGAACCACGGATGTCTCGGCCACTCCGGAGCCACGAGAATCACCAGACCCCGATGGGACTCTCTGCGCCGTAACACCTTTCCCACCAAGGACCACGGAGGGAACACATAAAGAAGCATGTGAGGAGGCCACGGAAGAACCAGTGCATCTACTCCCTCGGAGCCGTGCTCCTGCCTTCGACTGAAGAATCGCGCTGCCTTGGCGTTCAGCGGAGTTGCCATCAAGTCCACGCATGGCACCCCCCAGCACCGAGCTATAAGAGACATCGCCTCTGTCGACAGCTCCCACTCCCCCGGATCTAGGCACTGTCGACTGAGGTAATCTGCTTGCACATTGTCCACCCCTGCAATATGGGTGGCCGCGATGCGATCCAAATGACGTTCCGCCCAGGCCATCAACACGGACGCTTCGGCCACCAACCGACTCCTTGTTCCTCCTTGACGGTTTATATATGCTACCGCGGTCTAATTGTCTGAGAAGACTCTCATTGCCCGACCGCGTACCATCGGCAGAAGTTGACGCAAGGCCAGACGAACCGCCCTGGTCTCCAGCCGATTGATGGACAATTTGGATTGATGTGGAGACCACGTCCCTTGCACCGCCCGGGTGTGACATACCGCCCCCCAGCCGAAGAGACTGGCATCCGTCGTCAGGACTATCCAAGGCGGAGGTTCTAAGTCCACGCCTTGAAGAAGATGAACCGGGCTCAACCACCAGTGGAGACTGGACTGGGCCGGCTCCAGTAATGGTAACACCATGTCGTAATCCTCGGACCTGTGATCCCAACGAGAGAGAAGGGCTCTTTGCAAAGGCCGCATATGCGCAAAAGCCCACGGTACCATGGCCAGAGTAGAAGCCATATGTCCAATGACCTGCAAATCATTCCAGGCCGTGGGGAACGGGAGATCCAACAGGCTTTGCACCTGTGCCATGAGATTGAGCATCCGCTGGCGAGGCAGGAACACCTTGCCTACCGACGTGTCGAATCGGGCTCCCAAGAACTCCAATTGCTGAGACGGATTCAACTGACTTTTCTTGAAGTTGACTACCCAACCCAGCGCCTGCAGTTGCTGCACCACCAACCGAACTGCTCGCTTGCACGCTGATTCCGACTTCGCCCGGCTGAGCCAATCGTCGAGAAAAGGATGCACCAGTATCCCTTGTCTGCGTAGCGACGCTGCGACAACCACCAGAACCTTGGTGAAGACTCTTGGGGCCGTCGCCAACCCAAACAGAAGGGCACAGAACTGGAAATGGTTCCCTAACACCATGAACCATAGGAATCTCTGGTGACGTTCCTGGATTCCAATATGGAGATATGCCTCGGTTAAGTCCAAAGAAGCCAAAAATTCTCCCTTGTGGACGGCCGCAATAACAGATCGTAGCGTCTCCATCCAAAAACGAGGAACGCGTAAGGCCTTGTTGACCCGCTTCAAATCCAAAATTGGTCTGAACGTGCCTTCCTTCTTGGGCACCACGAAGTAGATGGAATACCGGCCCGTGCAACGTTCGGCTGGCGGAATGGGGATTACCGCCCCCAGCGTCCTCAACCTGTTCAATGTTTGAGCAATCACCCGCTGTTTTTCCAGAGGACCGCACGGTGACACCAGAAAAAGATCCCGGAGGGGACGAGCAAAATCCAACTCGTAACCGTGACTGACCACATCGAGGACCCACTGGTCCGAAGTTATCTTGACCCACTCCTCCCGAAATAGGGCCAATCGACCCCCGATGCACGGAATAGGTCTGCGCACCATCATTGTGTAGTTTTGTTGGAGGCAAAGGTCGGAGAAGATCCTGAACGCTGGGGCCGTCTACCACGAAAGGAAGAATTCCAAGACGCCCTCGATGCTTGCTGCCTCTGCGGAAGGAAGCCACTCCTTCCCATACGGGACCGGCGTTGCCCCCAGAATCGACCTCTGGTATTCCCGAAGGGTCTAGACTGCCGGGGTCTGTCTTCAGGCAACTTATAAACCTTGTTGTCTCCCAAGTCCTTAATAAGCTGATCCAGCTCTTCTCCAAATAACACTTTTCCCTTGAATGGAAAAGAACCCAGGCGCGACTTAGAAGAAGCATCCGCCGCCCAGCGACGGAGCCAAAGCAACCGCCTGGCGGATACTGCCGAAGACATAACGCGAGCCGAAGTCCGCAAAAGATCATATAGGGCATCCGCTGTATAAGCGACTGCAGCCTCAACGCAGTTGGCCTGTTCCGCCTCGCCCGGCGGAAGATCTTGAGATGTCAACAGTTGCTGAATCCAGCGAAGAGTGGCCCGTTGTACCATGCTACTACAGGCCGCGGCCCGGACTCCCAACGCCGCCACCTCAAAAATGCGCTTCAATACGATCTCCAACTTTCTGTCCTGGAGATCCTTCAACGCTACGGGAATGGTGGTATACTTAATTACGGCCGTAACCGCCAAATCCACCGCGGGAGTCCTGAGAAGTTCCAAAGACTTGGACGGCAGAGGGTACAACTTATCCATAGCCCTGCTAACGCGCAAGGAAGCTTCCGGAAGGTCCCACTCCTTAGAGACAATCTGTCGCAGCTTAGGATGAAAAGGAAAGGTCGGCGGGGGGTCTCGAAGCCCCGCCAAAGCCACATCCCCTGTGGAAGAATCCGCTTCCTGGTTTGGAACCGATATCTCCAGTTCCTTTAACACCTGTGGGATCAAGAAACGCAGCTCCTCCATGCCAAACAAACGGCGAATCTGGGGATCATCCCCTTCAACAGTGGTCTGACCTTCCGAGACATCCCCTGCGTCCGCGTCTGGCGATGCCGGAGCAGGATCCAGGAATTCCGGAATGCCCGCGCCCCCCTGAGGCCGTGAGCCGCGAGGTCCCACCTTCCCCTGGTCTGAAGAGGTTCTAAGGACCTTAGGAGGAGAAGGAGCAGCCCCCTCATAGCCCGCTTCTGCTTCCAAGAAAGCTTTGTGCATTAAGAGCACAAATTGTGAAGAAAATGGAACTGGCCTTTTGAGAGCATTCCCTGCGGGTTTGGGAGTGGGGGGGGAGGGGGGTCCAAATCGAGGGAACTTTGCGGGCTTAAGGCAGCCGGGGAGGATGGAGGAGAATCCTCTGCCTCTGACGCTGTTCCCTCTATTGGCTCCGTTTCCAAAATGGCCACCGCCCCCTTTCTCTAAGGGAGGCGGGGCTGCAGAACTCGCCCTGAGCACTCCTCTTCGCCGTGCAGAGGAAACGCTGCGGGCAGCGCTCGGCCCCCAAGAGGGTCCCTCGCCCCCGGGAAGGCAGCGGGAGCAGAGACCCTCTCGGGAGGGTCGCGCCCCCGCCCCCCCGCAGGCCTTACAGGCTGAAGAATGCGGCATCGGGAGCCGATCCGAGGAGCCACGCGGTCAGAGAGCAAAAGCGCGCCAAAAAAAAAAGTAAGTGCTTAACTGCACACACCGCAGCGCGCCGGGTGAGCCATCCAACCCCTCCGGATTCCCTGGGCTGAACCGCGGCAGGCCGGGGCTGTAATGAAAAGCGCACTGCCTGTCCCCAACAGGCCTTAAGTGGCTTCTGCTCGAAACACAATTCTCTGTATTTTTTTTTTTTTTAAACAAGCTCGCGCTGCTAAACAGCCCCCTTCAGAGGAAAAACCTCTGGAAATTTAGTACTGTGGGGGGAGGGTGACCGGCCCACCGGTAATCTCTCCCCCAAGCCCAAAGGGACACTAACACCGGGAAAGTTATAAGAGGGCAAAGCCCTTCCAAGCCTGCCACCTCATGCCTTCTCGCTGCGCATAAAAGCCTAAGAGAAACACCAAACTTTTTTTTTTTTTTCAAAACTGACAAAGGAAAAACAACTAGTTGATCTAGTCAGGTAAGGTATGTGAAACTGAACCTGGAAAACTAATAACCCAAGTAGAGGATCAGGACTGCAGGTTACGCCTCTCAATCTGCTGGAGTCAGAGAAAATACTGAGGGATCGCAGGTGGCACACTGGTATATCTAGGGGGTGCTTTTCAGCTTTTCTCTGACTCCATCTGCTGGAGGGGAGGCATAACCCAGCAGTCTGGACTGATCCTGGTACGTACAGGGAATGTAGGATTTCATTTTTCTGTGTATGTCCATTTTTTTTCTAGTAGTTTTGAAAGGAGAAAAAATAAAGTGTGTCAGGCAGTCTTTTTTCATAGAAAAATCCCAAGAAGTCTCTCAGGCCTTCAGCTATACTCCTTGGATGCCAGGGTTTGTCCCAAGAATAGTGGCATCCGTCTTTGCTCAGGGCCATATATTTTTTAAATAAATTAAAGAATATAAATTAAGATGTCTTGTTATGTTATAAAAAGACAGGTACAATCCAAAGCACTGATAAAATAACACCCAAGTGAAAGCCAAACCATGGAAGCCGTGCCAGTGTTATGATAGGGTATCCTGTTTGCCCATCTTCCTACTTTGCAAACAAAAAGGGATCCTGCTCTTCACTAGAGGACCAGTTTGTTTTAGTTCCCACACGCTGCTGCTCCAATACAAATATAATTATCAATGTCATTTTCATAGGAAGGCTGCATGAAACTTAAAACATTAAAATCTACACCTCACCAGGAGGTAGGAAGAGCGTTGCCCGGATCCTGCCTTCTCGGACCGGGATCCTCCTCGTGCCCTCCCTCAGGAAGCTCCGCTCGTTGGTGGCTTTGGCCAGGAGCCTGTCGGGGGTCCCATGGCCCTCCAACACCTCCAGATCTACCCTGAAGGGGGTCAGCACGTCCCTCTTCACCAGCCGCTTGAAGGGCTGCGTGGGGGCCAGGGCCCAGAGCCAGCCCATAGGCTCCACCCCGGAATAGCTGCCGGCCAGGGCCGGGGAACGACTCAAGTCCAGCTCCCCGCTGCTCTCCGCCCGGTACTGGGCGCTGGACTGGAAGAGGTTCCCGGTCTCATCGGTCAGGGAAGCCCGGAGGGTGACCTCCTGCAGCGGAGCCAGGCCGGAAACCTTCACCCGAACCGGGGCGTCAAACAAGCACTGGGGGGAAGGGGAGATGCAGACGGAGGCCGCTGCCGCCATGGAAGCGCCACGCCGACTCCTGGAAGGGATTAAAACCCCCACCCACAGGTTGTTACCCCGCGTACAAACAGCCTGGCGGTGAAGGTCCCTCACAGATGTCTTAGGACAGAGTCCACTCACTCCAGTGAGCCAACCTGCCCCAGCTGATCCACGCTTCCGCGAGAAAGAGCACCTGGGAGTTGTAGTTCTGCGCCGTACATGGGCTCTGGGAAGAAGTGCACAGGCTGAAAGGATTGGAAACGTTTGCTGTTTTTAGATGAAAACTAGAGGCGGCAGCAGCGGTTAAATACCGGGGAGAGGCTTTGGTTGTCACCCCCTGCTAATATGTTTAAAAATTGCTAAATCGAGCACTGATGGGTGAAGGACATCTGCGTCTGGGGCTAGAGAATCGATGGAATAGGAGAGAGAGCGCTCATACCTAGGCTTGGCCCCATCCCCTTATACATATCACGCCCGACCCTAGCCCTAGACCCCTTCCCTCTCCCCCTTGCCGTAGTTCCACTTCCTTTGTCTACAAATCAAGCCCTGATTAAATATAAGGAGTTCCATGGAGAACTAATGGAACCTACATTGTAGAACGCATAACTGCAGGTGTTTGTGGATCCCAAAATGTAAGCCTGTCACAATTGTCTTGGCCTCCCTGACATATCCTGAAAATCTGATGTGAATAGGCCAGCCAAACACAAAAATTATTAAGGACACACAGAGGAATCTCATAAGTCTTTTTCCCCTTTGAAAGGCAGGATAAAAACAACTTCCTTTGCATTCTGACAGGTCAGTCCCCATCAGTGAATTATGTACCTGTGGCAGCAGATAGAGAGGGAGCAAAAACTGATGTAACAGATATGTAGTCTGGTTTTAATTTTTGAAGGAATTTGTTTGCATTAATTTTTAAACCAATTATCATTGTGTCCAACATATCTGTATTTTGTCCTTTTGATTTTAGAACTCTGGTCTGGGTATGTTATTATTCCATTATTTTATTATGTTTTTATAATGTTTTTTAGCACATCATACGTACGTATGTATAGACAATTTGTATGAAACACCACAAATAGTGAACCACCGTCATCAGATATTGTGCTTTGACAGGGAGAAAGTGTTCTTCACATCGTTTTTAGTAGTGCCTTTTTATTTTATAATCTTTACTTTGTTTCATATTTTTTCATTTTTTCCTGTTTGAATTGGTTTTTTACATTATATACAGGTACCATTTTTTGTTATGAGAGAATAATTCATTAGGGTATACATATTTATTTGCTATTTGTATCAACCAATGGGAGGTTAAGTTTGCTGACACTTATTTTTCATACTAATAGCTCAAGAATAAACATCAAGCTGGTTTCTAAAGTACATGTTCACAACAAGGTGACCACCTTGCATATTACAATCATAGGTAAATTCTGTTTCATATTCCTTTTATCACCTATCTTTTTGTTCAATATTTATGGGTGTTTTCCTTCTGTTAATGATTTATATTATTTAATATGATTTAATTGATTGTTTACAAGATGTGTGTGTGTATATATATATATATATATATATATATATATATTTGTTTATACATGTGTGTATTGTTTTTATTCATATATTGTTTCATATTCATTATATCTGGTTTTATAACAGCCCCTGAAGCAGCTCAGCATAGAGTGAAACTCGGCCTGAGTCGGGCTTTTTATGATGTTTGGTACTAATAAAATATCCTTGGTGTTTACCGATCTTCCTTGATTGGTGGCTACTTGCAATATTGGATCGGTTTCCGGTTTGTTTCTTTGGACCTTCCCTTTTTCGAAAAAAGCACATGACATTACACACCTCATTGGCAAACAACAATCCACAAAGAATAGATCCTGGAAAACAAAACTCAGTAAAGAAAAGCTTTGCAGAGTACAGGCAAGAGTAGAAAAGCAGAATCAATATTTGCTTTTGCCATGAGCGTGCCCTGCCCGGCTTTCTACACCAAGGACACTGCTTCATCAAATATTTATTTATTTATTTTTTATTTTTATATACCGATCTTCTTGCATTGGATACAAATCAAACCGGTTTACAGTGAAACAATAAAACTTGCCTGAGAGCATTACATAGAACAAGAAACATCTAAAAAACTTTAAGTAACATGGTATTAAAGTTAACATCTTATACTAGTTGCCTTGCATAAAACAAATAAAGTTAAAGTTAACAAGCAGTTGAACACATCGCATAAGTTTGGGCTAGAATGCAGAGGGGGGAGGCGGAGGGAGGACAAGAAAAACAAAGGATCAAGACTGTTTGGTGGATTTAAGGGCGAGTTTGAGAGCGAATTAAAAACATTCAAAACAAACCATACTTGCCAAGGGAATTAGACAGGATATGTAGGAACAATAGCGAGAGTGTATTGCTAGCAAGCGGGTTCTGGAAACGCTAGGCTGAATAGCCATGTTTTCAGTTTTTTCTTGAAGGAATGCGGGCAGGGGTCTGGTGGGAGGGTGTTCCATTGAGTAGGACCTGCAGTGGAAAGGGCCCTATTCCTTAGCGAGGTTTTGGCTTGAGGGATGCTTTTCTAATCGGTCTCGTGGAGTTGTTGGTGCGCAGCTGGAAGGTAAGATCAATTGGGGCTAGGCTGTGTAAGATTTTATGCATGATGGTCAGAACTTTGTAGAGAACTCTATATTTGATCGGGAGCCAGTGGAGGTTGTAGAGGATGGGCGTGATGTGGTCTCTCTTTTTTGAGTTCGTCAAGATCCTGGCCGCTGAGTTCTGTAACATCTGTAGAGGCTTAATTGTGGTAGCAGGTAGACCGAGCAGCAAAGAGTTACAGTAATCAACTTTGGTAAGGATGATTGCTTGTAGAACCAGGCGGAAATCGTGTGAGTGCAGAAGGGGTTTTAGCTTTTTAAGAACTTGTAATTTGAAGAAGCACTCTTTAGTTGTATTGCATACTTAGTCGTATGCATACTTTACCAAGCACCTATCTCTAGGTATGAAATCATTTACTGAAGAACCAGGAGACAAGTTCAAAATTAGTCTCAACTTCCCTGCCTCCTTCTTGGGGACCACTGCAAGCGGGACAAATGCATTGCCTCAAAAGCTGGTGCTGAAAATGGTCCCACAATACATCCAAGACTCATTTCTGTTGCTAACTTCTCTTGCACCATCTCTGCAAAACAACATACTGATCTGGCATTCTGTACCTGACCCGCATAGGGATTGCAAAACCGCCGCTGACCCTCACTCTCACCGCTCCATTTTCTGCCACCAAGCGAGGATTCCAACTCTTGCTACCTCCTAATGCGATGTTCCAACCTGCTCCACTTCCCGGACCTCTCCACATCTCCTGCCGCGATGTGCCAGTAGCTCCTCCCTTTCTTTTGCACCTGGAATGACAGAAGCAACACCCTCCTCCTGCCTCCCCATAGCCAACCTTCCACCCTGCCTCACCAAGGTCCTTTAGATCCCGACCCAGACCCAACCTGGATCCTTCTACCCGAACCTAATGGGAATGGCACCCCTTTTCTCCTCCCCCTCCACTTCCTGACACCAATTTCCCGCTCCCCCATCCTTTCCTTCACCTGGCCCCCAGGCCATAAACCTATGCCCTCCCCCCCACCCCATGAATTCAAAACCTCTTCTTCCCCCACATCCAGGCATCCCTGCCCACCTTGCCAAATCCTTGCTCGAATGACACTGCCAACCAGGCAATCCCCGATCCACCCCTGAAAGTTATAACCCATACCGCCATCAACCAGAAAACCCCACACACCAGTGCACAATGTTTGCAGGTGCCCCTTCCTCCCTGCTGGATGCTGCAAACCCACCACCTTTGCTAATTCATGCGAACAAGGCAGTACCACCCTGTGTGGCCACTCCTTTATTTCCCACCGAAGCCTTGACTCCTGACCTCAGTAGAGCCTGAGCATCACTCCCCAGTCGAGCTCCCTTACCTGGTACTTTACCTTTGCCCCCTTCACTACAGCTGTCTCACCCTTCCTGGATCTTCCCCACAACGCTCTTTATGACAACAGGGCCTCCCACACTGCCTGACATGCCCAATGCCGACACCGCCTCACTCCCTTCAGGGCCAGAGGCTGCCTCAACCACTTCAGGACTGCCCACTGCACAGCTGTCACTGCGCTGACCAACATTCGCCAATGAGGATCCCGACTCCAGTGTTGCAGCCCCCACTCCTCTTCACTGCAAACTCTGTGCAAAGCGCCCGTGCCAATAACCACACCTCCCTCCCCATCACTCACAATCTGCTCTGCCAGTTCTCCCGTGACATGCGCCTGCTGAGCTTCCACATCCCCCTGCACCACGGCTGACTCGGACCCGCCCTCCTGACATGCAGCTCCCCTCGCCACCATACATGCCTCAGCCAGCACTAACTGCAGGCGAGGCTTGCTCATGGCCTCCATTGACTCAGGCCCAAGACAACTCGGTACTTTCTGGCCTTTGCATACTACTCCCGCGGGTTCGCACCATGTTATTTATCCCAATTCCTGGAACAGACGGAAAAAGAACAAACCGACCTTGCGGCTGCCATCAGGGGAATGCAGGTAATTGCTCCCAACAGTCCCCATAACCCCTTAGCAACTTTCTGTCTTACCCCACCCTCTACTTGAAATCAGAGCAACCTATTCCAATTTGAACTGGTCACCCTGGTTACTCTCCCCATTCCCACTCCTCTTCTAGTCAGCTGGAGGGTGAATGCCTGCCCTATTCCATTTTAATAGTGGCAGGGTAGGCTTTGCCCTCAAGCCTTACATATACCTGCACATAGGGGACACCTGCAAACACTCCAGTTATGAAGCACCAACAGAAATTAACAATACAGACCTAACACAATCGCACAGAGCTAGCAACCATGTGCTTAACTGAGATATAAGCTCTGTTATATTGTGCTTTTTTTCAGAAAGCAATTTCTATGGTCAGGTATCCTTTCCTGTATCCTCATTTGTTGTCAACTTTAAAATTGTAGATGATGGCACATGACCAATTGGCCAACCAATCTGTTTAGTTTTCTTCTCTGGTGCTGTACCACTTTGGGCAGATGAGCATATAGAGTCCCTACAAAACCCAGATCCCTCCTCTCTGGATTTCTAGCAACAGGTCTGGATACAATCGCTGCTGCTGCTTCCCCTCTTACCGGCTATGCATCCATGAGACTGCCAGACATGATGGAACCAGAGAGAGGGGAGGTAGAGCATCTCGCCAGCCTTCAATGTACACTGCAGTGGCTTGGCATGGGCATAATCTGGATACTGCGTCAAGTCTGGGTTCAAAGGATCAAGAGGGATCCAAGCCACATGTAGGCAGACATAAGATATTGAAAAAGAGCATGGTAAGTAACACTTAGTCTGAGAAGATATGAGGAGAGGGGTGAAGGGGTTAGTCTGGAGCAGGGAGCTGGAGCAACCTTTCCCAGCTGGTGTGCTGCAGGACACCACTGTGCTGTGGCTGAAGTGCAACTATGCAGTGACTGCAGTCTTTATTTTGCCTTTCCCTCTGGGCCTGCAGGATGGTCTCCCACCAGCAGGGACGATAGAGAGCAGCGCATAGTGGCAGCTACTCCTGCTTCCCCGCTGCAGGCTCTCTACAAAGGAAAATACAGGGGGCTCTGTAGGCTTGTGAGAATTGCTGGCCCCATGCAGTTAGGATTGCAGGGGGAAGCCGGCAAGGGAAGAAGAAGGAACACTGAGTAAGCCTGTTCCCTGACTTCTGCTGTTCAAGGATTGGGGGTGAGGTCGGGAAAGGGCGGCTGAAAGTACCACCGGGTTTGGGGGGGGGGGGGGGGGGAGAGAAGGGAAGATGATGAGGCCAGGAGATGGCGGACAGGGAAATTGATGATGCCAGGGTTGATGGGAGAGAGATGAGAATGCTTCAAAGAGGAAAGATGGAGGGATAGGGAAGATGATGATGTCCGGGAGTAAGATTGAGGGAATGTGATGTTAGGGGGTGTAGCGAAAGGGAAGAGATTATGATAGGGGGTGGGGGAATTGGAAGATTATGATGATGTTTGTGGGGGAGAGGAATGGAGAGAGAAGTGCAGGGACCTGAAGAGCCATTTACATTTTTATATGCATAATACACATCTGTGCACAAATGCTATCACTCTCTCTTCCTCTCTTATTGCTGATATGCAAATTATGGCCACATCAAACTCCTTAAAAAATAATTAATTTTCTGTTCCACCTTGTATCCACACATTACCAGGTAGTCAACTCTGGAGTCGAAAATCTGTAAGAGAGTCCTATGCACCAATTACTGCATGAGAAATTCCAAAGGAAAGAAGGAGCATTAATATTGCCAATTTTATAGTTGAGTAAACCAGTAGCAAGAAGAAAAGCAAGGGCCAGAGTTGATGAGGCACAAGAAGAACATCCACAAGTCCACCATCCTTTGTGTTCTAGCATAGGCCATGTCTCTTTTTCCAGCATCCTTCTGGATAAGGGTGAACTGGAGTGAGTGCAGGATTCACTACGTAGTTTAGTACATTTTTATTGCAATCCTAACTCCCTTAGTAACATTTCTTCATTTGAGAGCACAATATAAGTAAGAGGCTCCTGCACTGAACAAGCCAGGCACCTAGTTTTCCGCACAAAGGGTTAGAACATTCTGCAGCATAGGTAGATACATCTGCACATTTATTTATTCAAAAAGGTTTATACACTGCTTTTACAACAAAACTTTGTCAAAACAGTTTACAGGAAATAATATACATAATAAATACACTTTAAAAAATTCCATAAAACAAGGAATACAAATTTGTCAAAAAGGGCAGGGGTAGGAATTGGAGTTGGATAGGTATGGGAGTTATGTAAAAAAGACATGCCCTGGAACAGCCTACCGGGACGCCATTGAAAATAAATGAGTTTTTAGATTGCTTAAATTCCTTGTGTGAAGTTAATTGTCTTGGTGTTCTGGGATAGAGTTCCAGAGGGAGGGGCCCGCTTCTGGAAAAGCGCGTCTTCTGGTGATGTCTAGCCATGCTAAGCGTACCGATGGAACTTCCAGGAGGTTTTTGTGTAGGGACCGTAATTGTCTGCTTAGTTGGTAAATGCGAAGAAAAGAACAAAGCCAAGTTGTTGAGTTGCTATGTATTAAATTGTACAAGACAGATAGGACTTTGAATTGAATTCTGTAATGGACTGGAAGCCAGTGTAGTGAGCAGAGAATTGGGGTAATATGTTCCTTCCAAGAGATACCAGTCAACAAATGTGCAGCAGTGTGTTGAATAAGTTGCAGCGGTCGAAGAGGGTTCTCATGGAGACCAAGATAAAGAGTGTTGCACTAATCTAGACCAGAGAAAATGAGAGACTGTAAGACAGTTTGAAAGTCGTCAGCAAAAAGAAGAGGGCAGAGATTTTTCAACATCTGGAGTTTAAAGAAGGAATTTTTGACAGTGGTGGAGATATGAGGAGGCTTGAGTCAATGATTACTCCAAGATTTCGTGCTTTATATACAATGGGGATCGACATGTCATCTATAGTCAGGTGCATAGGGGGGGCTACAAGCAGAGTAGGGAATAGAGGAGAGATGGAGGATTTCTGTTTTTGATGTATTTAGTTTCAGATAGTTATGGGATAGCTAGGAGTTAATAGATTTGATATAAAGACAGATTATAACAAGAATAGTAGACCATGATGATGAGTATGGGACAAAAAACTGAATGTCGTCAGCATAGATCTTGAATTGGATGTTAAGACTGTTGAGAAGGTGACAGTGATAATAAGTAAATGTTAAACAAGATGGCAGATAGTGATGAACCTTGTGGGACACCTGAGGAGAAATACCAGTCGGATGAGTAAATACCGATATTGATCTGATGAGGGTGGTTTGAAAGGTAGGAACGGAACCATTTCAAAACAGTGTCTACTACACCAATGGTTTCGAGCTGGTGAAGGAGAATTTGATGGTCTAAGGTATCAAAGGTGGCTGAGATATCAAGAAGTACAAGTATATAGTCAGTACTGGCATCAAAGCCTCTTATTAGAGAGTCAAACGAAGACAAAAGTAATGTTTCTGTACTATGGCCTTTGCGAAATCCGTGTTGGTTTGGGTGTAATATGGCATTTTCAGATAGGTAACTTGTGAGTTGATGTAGGACTACAGATTCAAATAGTTTTGCTAGTGATGTAAGAGATGCAATAGGACGTAAACTGGAGAGATTAGCTATATTCTCATTTTTTTTTCTTTGGAATAGGGCAAATGGCGGTCTGTTTAAGCGAGTCAAGAAAGATGCAGGATTCTAGAGATTGTTTACAAGTTGGGATAGGAATGAGCTGGCAAGGTCACCTAAGGCTGGGACAGGGGTTGAATGGTGAGCTAGAGATTTTGGTTTTATGTAAGATATGGGTAATTGATGATGAGTCTACATGAGAGAAAACCTACCTGGAGTAGACAGGTGGTGGAAGAGTGGGTTTAAGTTATTGCAGTTGCATATGAAAACAGCAGAATTTTAAGTAAAATCTATGTTGTTTTAACACTGCTCATTTAAAATAAAATATTTTTCTAATTTGTTTGTGTTGCGTATGTTTCTCCTTTTGAATTTTAGTATTCCCTTTCCTCTCCAGTTACCTCATTATCTCACTACAGACTTTCTCCCATCTAAAGGTGCAGCTTTTCCTCTTAATTGCCTCATTTCTCCATTTCCTCTAATCTTTTATTGCTCGTTTCCCTCACTCTCACTATTCTATTTGTCCCTCTGTTGCAATCTTGCACCACCACTTCCCTTCTCTTCCATCCTTATCCAATTCCTCCTTTTTCTACCTTCCCCTACTCCTCTGTCACTCCACCATTCCCCTCTCCAATCATTCCTCCTCCCCCCTTTTGTTATTGCTCCATTTTGGTTCATTTTGTATTCTGATTCTTGTTTCTGCTATTAATGTTATTTTGTTATATTGTTTTATTGTATTTCCCGCCTGAGTTCTTTGTAAACCGGCATGATGTGTTTCACGAATGTCGGTAAATAAAAGTTAATAAATAAATAAATTCCATCTAGTCTCTTGTAGTCCATTCTTCCTGGTATCTTCTCAGACCCTTCCCTACCTGCTGTACAGACCTACCCGCTCTCTCCTCACAAATTCTGCCTCCTGCACACCCTCCACAGCATGCCGCCTCTGTGATGCTAAAGGGAACTTATGTTCTCGCTGTTGATAGAACAGTTAACATTAGCATTACCCAGTACACAAAGGCTCCATGATGGCAGGGGACAGTTGGTTGAAGAGACTGCAGTGTGACAGCCATGATGGAGATGGAAGAGACAGCTGCAAGGGGTTGGGGGGAGGAAGGCAGCAGTGTGTACCAATGAGTGAAAAAGAGTGGTGGTCCAGAGGGGGAAGAGCAAAGACAGAGACACTGTACGTGGGGCAAGGGGAAAGTGCAGGAGTTCTCACAATTTTTTTGTGGGCTTAATGAGTGCAGGCACCAGCTCTTGCTAGTGACCACATTGACAAATTTTTCCCTAAAATCCACAGTGAACTTTAGCATATTGTAGGCTCTATTTGTGAAATACTGGTCTAGCAGCCCAGTAGTGGCTGGGTGTGTGGGGGGGGGGGGGGGAGTGAAGAGTCTAAATTCCCAGGTTCCCAGGGAGACAATTATTAAGTGCAATAATTAGCATCAGCAAGGTCCTGATTTCCTGCAATTATGTAGGACAGGGCAAATTTTGCAGCAGCTGCTGCACCATCACATGAAACAAAGGGCTTTGCTTAAAAGTAAGGCAATTACCGAAGAGCAAATACAAAAAGTAGGAGCTGTGGCCAGATTTGATGGAAAATTCAGTTATAAGGCGTCACAAGGTATTGGAAGTGCTGCTATAGTTATACAAGAGGAGTCCAAGATGTTCTCTTCTACAGGGATTTCTCTACAACCTCCTTTGGCAGATGTCCAGTCTGAAGTCACTTTCTCAAATCTGCCACATTACAGTTTGCTGGTCACATCAAGTGTTTTCTGAAGAAGTCCTGGATCTTCTGCCAAGAGTTATCCTGTGCCAGGGAATGAGCTTTGGGTTCCCCTCCCCAGAGTGTGGGAAGGCCTACTAGAAAGTGTATGGAGGCAGAGCACAGTGGGAAGAAAGGAGGCTCGATGTAATGCCCTGCCCCTGGGTAACAAATTATCTCTGGTTTAACCTTCCCATGTTCTAGTAAAAGGTCAGAGGCAGTCCTGGCAAAAAACTCACTCTTCCAGTTTCTGTCATCCTCTCCAACAATGAAGAGGAATTGTCCCTCTGCCTTCCCCACCGGGATCAAGCTTTTGCGATTAGGTCCCTCCAAGGGGTTGTTCAAGACGTCCACAATGTCTACAATACCAGACTTGTTTATCTTGGCTCGTTTACTTTCAAAGCCTAATGGTGGAAGAGTCACATCTTTATAGTGAAGAAATGCAGCCACGTTAGCAATAGAGCCATTGATAGTGACAGAAGCTGTTATTCCTTTTAAGAAGGCAGCCATGGAAAGTACAAGATCACCTCCTTTGGAGTGTCCAAGGAGTCCAATTCCAGGACCCTTCACCTGAAGAAGAAATCAGAATAAAAAAAAAAAATACATGCACTGACAGGACATTTTTACTCTGTAACTTTAACCCAAAAAGGACATCTCATAGTCTCACCACTTCCTCTAAAGCATTTACGCCATATTTAAAAATATATCATCAGGGTTCAGCTGCATTTGCCATTGTGCAAAAGCAACCATCAGCATCTCTCAAGCTCTGAAAGATTTTCTGAAGCAGGATGCCCCGGGGCTAACCCAGTATCTCAGTGGCAGTGCTGGCGCTGTTATCAGTTCAGCTCTTTTGCTCTGGATCAGACAGGGATGCTGTGGAATCAGTCCTCACAGCCCTGGTTTGGGGGGGGGGGGGGGGAGGGGGGCAGGAGATCATCACTTTGCAATAGTGACACCTAGTGGCCAAATTAAGATCCCATAATTGCAGGGTTCCAGAAAGTGACCTGCAGCTGAAGACTCACTGCAATGTCTAGGTAGAGTGGGAAGGGATACAATATAGGGAAAATAATTCCAGGAAGCTGCAAATTAAAGCTCATGTGGCCATAGCTCAACTGTGGCCACTTTTGAGTGAAATGGAAGCTCAAAAGTAGCAGAAGGAAAACGGCCAGGCTAATGAAAACAGGAAAGGGATGTCTGCAGTGTGGATATCTCTTTAGTTCTGGTTTTGATCTTGGAGTCTCTTGGTGTCATTTAAATTGTTCGGTATTTATTTCAAAGTTCAAATCAGAATGAAAACCAGTATGAATTATATATACGCCTGAAAAGTTTGATACAGGTTTAAGGGGCACCTTCCCTGCATCAGTGGAAGATCTGCAACTCCTCCATCTATTTACTGGTTGAATGACTCGAGCAAGTCACTGCACAACTGTATTATTGTTACAAAGAGAAAGGATGGATCGGATATTCTTGAACTAGTACCTGGTATTTGTGTAGCGATCTAAAAGGATAAGAAGAGCTTATAATACGGAGCTTGAGAATCTTTGGATTTTATTTTCACCCCTTATAGAGACCCATGAGAAGACCCAAACACACTTGGCAAGTTGATTACACTGAAGGCATCAAGAGCATAAAGTGGGTCTCTCTACCATCCTTAAATGTGTTAGATTGTTAAATAGATGCACCCAGAAAATACATGGCTGGTGTTGTTGCAAATCTTTCTGATCAATGCAGTAAAAGCATGGCCATGTTACAATTATTTCATGTTTGAGCACAATTTTTCTTTGGCATTTGCACCCTTGTTTAAAATGTCTCATGATAAGGAACTTTTTTCCTTCCGCCTAACAGTCTCCTCTTGCTGAGTTCAACCAGAACCAGCCACTATAGGGGCTGCAGTGTCATAAGACTTCATTTGCCACTATCCAGGTACTCCTGTGCCTCCTAGTCTTAACCATCCCTTCTTTCCACCTAGCGTAACCATTAGTAGTGACAATCTATTAGTCAGGGCTAAAGACTGTAACCTACTCAGGAACCTGGTACACACGTGCCCCAAGTCTGAACACTAGGCTTCACCATTTCACAATAAATAGCTGGGACTATGAACACTGCCTCCAAAAAATATAACTACTAGGATGACTTCTGGGGGTGAGCAAACGTCTATGTAATGTTTGATTAAATAAATATTCTACCACAATGTAGGAATTATAAGGAGAAATTTATACTTATCTGCATTTCCTTTCCTTTATTCCTGCTACACCAGTCCACAACGAGTAGGTTTAGTGCCTCATCCAACTGATGAAGGCAGAGTTTTGTTTTGGGTTTTTTTTTAAAATGTGACATCACTTGGAGTACAGAGCATATTATGCCATATTTATCTGACAAAGCCTTCAACATGCACACTACTTTAAAGCATCAAAATCATCAAAAAATAAAAAAAAACATATAACTTTGTAATTTTACTAACATAGTAGCCAACGGAAAAGTTCCTTTTTTAAACTCATTTTAATTTTTTAATTATCTTCCCAGGTGGAGCTCTGGACTGGTGTAGCAGAAATAAAGGAAGTTTCTTCTTCCTTTTCTTTCTGCTACACTAGTCTAAATGATTGGGAAGTACTAAAGCCCAATTATTCTGTGTGGGGGGATATTAATCCCACTCTTAAAACGCTTGCCTCATGAGCAGCTTCTTTTTTGTGAGAACAACCACTCTGTAATGTTTAGTATAACAAAGTTAAGTTGACTATGCTGCTGCTTTACATATATGTTGGATTTATAGCACCTACCTCTGCCCAAGAAGAAAATTGAGCCGTTGTTGAATAGGCTCTGACTATATTAGGAGCCTATTTACACTTCAACAATTATGCTGAAGGTATTGTCTCCTTCAACCACCATGCTAAGGTTGCTTTAGACGTCACTTCACTTTTATATGCTCCTCCAAATAATCAAAAGAATTTTTTGGGACTTTTAAAAATAATTTTTGACTTTTAAATAACTTAAAAGAATGTGTCCAAAATCTAAATACTTTCATGCCTTGTTTTTCTCTTTACATTCCTCTTTCGTGAATGCTGGAAAAATAATGGATTGATTGAGATGAAAGGCTGAGAATCATTTTTTGGAAGGAAACAATTGCCCCAGGCTAATTGTTACTGATGTTTCTGTAAATTTTTTTTTTTTTTAATTTGCACTTTATTATGATTTTCAAAAAGTATACATAAATTATACTCTCAGGAAAAGAAAGGATGCATACAAAACATAAAGATAACATCAGGCGATTACAAACAAACGATATTATATGCTCTCCTAGGAAACATTGAGAGATGGAACCTGTTAAATCACAGGGGAGATTTTAAAGAAACAATTTAAAGCAACTGGCTTTAACGATTGATGGCTACCTCATAGTTATCGATTACCAACTTTATTGTGGGGTTATGGCCACCAATCTTGCATTCAAAAAAGATTTCAGCTGTTCAATAACCGTAAATGCAAAACTTTCACCCTTACCCTTAATTAGACATCTGCAAGGATATCTAAGTAAAAAAGTGTAGCCTAAGGCTACTACCTGAGGTCTCAGTTTTAGGAATTCCTGTCGCCTTAATTGGGTGGGTCTAGCAAAGTCAGGAAAAATCTTGACCAGTTGGCCAAAAAACATTGCTGAGAAATTTTGAAAGTATGCTTTCATTACATTGCTAACATCTTTCTCTATGACAAATGATACAAGTAGCGTACCTCTGCCTAATATCTCTAAAGCAGAACTTTCAATGTATTCAGTTAAATTTTCAAAAATAGCCAACTGTTCTCCCTCATTTTTCCTATCGATTTTAGTAAGGAAATAGGCCTTATTTATGATGGGCAATTTAGATTCTTCAAATTTCAATATTTCTAGGAAAAATCTTTTCAAAGTGCTTTGAACCTCTTCTCCTAAAGCACACGGGAAATTCAAGAATCTTAAGTTCAAATGTCTGTTGTAATTTTCCAGTGCTTCCAATCTCTTGGACTGGTATGCCAGATCTTTTATCATTTTAACATCAACCATTTGGACTTGTAAAGTTTTTTCCTCCACCACTTTCATCCTATTTCCAATATTTCTTATTTGATCCTCCGTTTCAAGCTTCAGGTTTTGCATTTCAATATCCATTTTATTGTATCTCGCGTCAGCTTCCTTAACAAATTGTCCAATACCGGCCATTAATTCCCACAACACATCCAATGTTACCGTGGGTGGTTTGGGAGGGATAATCAACTCGCCCCTTCCCTGTTCCCTCGGTAGTATGGGAGTCCTCCCGGTTGCAATCTCCGACAAACTCCTTGCCTCATCGCTCGGGTATACTGGAGATACTGATATCTCCCAATCTTCTTGACCCGGTTTTGTTGCTGTTCCCAGCAAACTCGATGAGAACCTCGGGCTAGGCGTCTCGGCTCCCTCTCGGCGTTCTCCCCCCGATGAGGGAGTGATGTCATCACGAGGCGCCTGTTGTCGGAGAGCCGCCTGCTGCCCAGGCGCCAGTGGGGGTCGGTAATCCGGGGGACTCAAGCTGACCTCCCCAGGCAGCGCCGAAGCTCCCTCCTCGGCAACCGCAGCGGGGATCTCGTTCCCCGTTCTCACCATCAATGCGGCCGTATATTCAGTGATGCGCTTCTGCAGGTCAGGCTGCGGCGGGTCGGTAGGAAAGACCCGCATTTTGCCTTTTCTTTTTGCAGGCATCTTTTTTGAGGAAACAACTTTTCAGGAGCGTTTTACTGAGCGTCCGCTCTCGCCGCCACCTTGGTTCCGTCTTCGTTTCTGTAAATTTTAAGAATGAATCCTTGCAGGATAAGGCCTGAAATCCAAAAAATATATTTTGCTGAAGAAATTGAGACTAGAAAAAAGCTGTCTTTAATGCAAGATCTTTAACTGAAGACTATTATATTGGTTCAAAAAGTTCTGCAAATAGTGCTGTTAAAACTAAATTTAGATTCCATTGAGGAACCACAGTCCTGTTGGACTTATCCATTTTATTCCTCTCAAAAACCATGCAACATCAGGATGAGATGCCACAGAGATACCTTTTATTCTTCCTCTGTAACAGGAAATTGCTGTCTTAACCTTTAAAGAATTGAATAGTAGACCTCTTATCCCTTTTGTAAAATTATTAATCCATTCGTGCATCAAGATGAATTTCACATTTCTTTATAGTGTACCTCAAAAGTATGACACACTCAAATATAAGCCGACAAGATTATATTCTTTCTTGCTTTTAATAAAATTATCACGGAGGCCTAAAGGCTTAATTAATCTTGACCTATCCAAAGTCATGCTGTAAAGTGTAAGATATTGTGAAAATGACTCTTCCAATAATACTGGACCTTGAAATAGAAATCCTCGGACTCCTAAAAACTTTAAGGCCTAATTTTCAAAGACCTACGTGCGCCAATACAGGGAGATACGCAGGTGGCCAGGACGTGCACATGCCGTGCGGATTTTCAAACACACCCAGCCACGTGCAGAACAACAGGTTTATGAAAAAGGGGCGGACCTGGACAGCGCCATTAGGCACTGTCCTGCTGAAGCATGTGCCGGGAGCCAACCAGCCCGCGCATCCTGCTGCTGTCTCCGAAAACAAGTTGTAAAACAAAAAAATGTAGGGTAGTTAGCAAGGTTTTAGGGGTCGGGGTTAGTAGGGAAAAAGGGAGGCAGGTTAGGTAGGGGGTTTAGGAATTCCCTCCCAGTCTGCTTCTTTATTGGAGCGGACTGGGAGGGAACTGGGGAAAAGGCCTATTCCGTCACCGCGCATATCTACTAAATTCCCTCCACACTTGTGCGCGTAATTTAAAACTGTGCATGCAGGGTAGATTTTATAACATGCGCGCGTCAATGAGCGCATGTCATAAAATCGCCACGTCCATGTGCAAGCTGTGTCCCTGTGGCTGATCTATTGTTAAGGCTAAAAGTAGATCCACTCACCATGGTCTTCTTGGCCAATACGGTGCTAATACTCTCTCTTTTTTCCTTAAAATACATCCTATTGGACAAGAGCTCTGGAAGTGATCGCTAGCGGGAACGACGCCAAGCAAACGCCATCCCCGCAGATCGAGGAAATATCGCTGACCCCTGGGGTGCCTAAAACGCCTTCCCCTCCTGGAAATGAGTCTGCTGACCACCTGCTCATGAAGGAGGGGCACCGAGCTGATGCGATGGCGGGGCCTATGGAGTGCGTAGGCACCGAGGAGCCAGGGTCCATCTTGGGTGCTGCAGGAGGAGTGAGCCCCGATGGAAATGTTGCAGAGGGGGCCATTCTTATTCCTGTAAGTAGATCTTCGTCACCGATAGCACAGCTTGAGGGCGGAATAAGAAGCGGAGGTGGTGCAGATTGGATGGCAACACTCCCCAATATGGGTTTTGTTAAACCCCCAGTAATAACGTTTGAAGTATTCTGGCAGGCTATTAAGTCCCTAGAGTCCTCTATTTCCAACCTCACAAACGTTTTTTTGGATGCAAATACTAAGTTTATGGCCAATGTGAATTCTCTCTCTCAGCTTGGGTCCAAGCTAGAAGTTTTGGAATCATGATTTACCGATGTGGAGCAAGTTCAATCGACTTTGGTTCAATCTGACTTAATTACAACTAAGAGGCTGGAAAATATTGAAGATATCTTAAGGAGCTGTAATCTCCGAGTAGTAAATTTTCCCATTATAAAATCCCTGCTTATTATTGATCTGTTTAAAAGTTATCTATCTCAGGTTTTGAAAATGCCTGAATCTACTATGCCGGTGATTACTAAAATATATTTCCTCCCTAAATCTGAGGGATTAGCACTGAATGACCCTTCAGAAGAGGCCTCATTAAATTTAACTCAAATATTGGAACAGTCGCATGAGATGGCAGTTTCTAGGCGAGGAACTTTACTGGTTTCATTAGCATTTCTCGCTGATCGGAATACTATTCTTTGATTCTTCTTTTGTAACCGAGAATCTATGTTCTACGGACAGAAACTGTGGATTTTCCAGATGTGACAAGGCAAACAACTCCGGAGGAAAATATTTTCTATCAACACGTGAAGAGGTTACTTCTAAAGGGGCTTGTTTTCTATTACAATAACCATGTAAGTGTAATATTAAGTTGGGGAATGTTAAATATCTTTTTTTTGAGCCTTCACAATTACGGGTCTTTCTAGACACGCACACCTAATATGCTCTGAACGTTTAGGCAATATAATGAATATTGGGGTGTTTTCTTACTCTCCTCACCTTTTTCTTTTTACATATTTCAATGTATATTGCTGTTTATAAGGCTCCCCCCCCTGCCTTTTTCCTTATTTGGCACAGATAATAATCGTATATATTTTTTCCTGGATACTTTTTTGTGAGATGTTTATTTGTAAGAAAATTGTAGATGCCTATTTCCTTGATATTATCATTAAGATGTAATTATGGATATCTTATTGTAAATGCATATTGAAAATAAATTGAAAAAAAAAAAATACCCCTCGCAAGTCTGCACATTTTTTCAGTTGCGCCTATTTTGGTGCGGGTTTTTCCTGAGGCTTTCTGCATTGGGGCTTTTATGCAGATATTGGTGCGGGTGTTTGGTCTTATGCACTTTTTTTGTGCATATCTAATTTGCATGCTGTCCACTTATGACATCCAATGGGGGTGGATGCTTTTGACAAGCGTTCTAAAAAAAAAAAAAAGTATGTACAGAAAATCTGCACCAATTTCAGAATGAATATTATTACATCGGCCCCAAAGTCAGGTGCAATAGGCTAAGAAGCTTTTCATAGAGCAATATTTTTTTTTTTTAAGTACAAATCAATGCTAAAGCCTTCCCAAAATGAAGACAGAATACTGGCATAATATGTTCTAGCCTACTGAAGTCACATAAAAAAAAGAATAATCTCTGCCTCTCTCAGCTAGATGAGAGACTAAACCCAATTGTTCTGGACTGTTTAGCAGAAAGAAAAGGAAAAGGTATTATAGTATGGAATTATATCATGATATTTTTCTTTTGTGCACATTTCGTTTTGACTTTTATTTATTTGAATTGGACATTCTGTAGCCATGTGCTCGTGCCACCATTAGACACCTGAGTTATGCAGAGACAGCAAAACTGCATAACTCATTAGACACCTGAGTTATGCAGAGACACCTGAGTTATGCAGAGACAGCAAATGTTGCTCACCCCTAACAGGTATTCTCCGTAGACAGCAGGACAAATCAGCCACTCAAGTGGGGGTTATGTCATCCAACCGCAGCAAGATAGCTAGCTCGCTCAGAAAGACCAAGAAGGTGTTTGTGAACATGCATGAACCTTACTGCACTGCCTCTGTCACACAAGTTTCCTCAGACTCTGAAACAAACTGACCTTCAATTCAAAAGGGGAGGAAGAAGGGATTGTGTAGTTGATTTGTCCTGCCGTCTGTGGAGAACACGTTATAAGTGAACAATTTTGCTTTCTCCAAAGACAAGCAGGACAAGAATCAGTCTCGCAAGGGATGGGGGGACTCCCAAGCTGATGTTTACAGGAAAATAATTTAATGCTTTTACTTAAGAGGGGAACATGCAACCCATGTAATACCAGAGAGAAGAGCAGAAGGAATCAAATAAGCTGTTTAAAACTGCCTGTCTTGACAAGAAGCATTTTCTAGGCAGTAATAAGCAGTAAAGATATGAATGGAGGACCCACTGGCAGCTTTGCATATATTGTCTATAAAAGCAGAGCAAAGATGTGCTAAGGAAGCTATTTTAGCCCCCGACTTGATGGGCTTTTACTTTCCCTTGGAGGATTATAATAGTAGAACATACAATCCTCTATCCAAATTGAAAGTGTTCTCTGTGTAATTGAAGAATCCTGATTAACTGTGCTGAAAACAATGTTCTCTCAACCTAGCTTGATGTTACCCAGGTTGAAAGTCCATCAAGCTAGGTTGAGAGAACATTGTACAAATCTCATCTTTGTTTGAGTTTCCTCATTCCGAAGGTCAACAAATCTTCACAAGAGTAACTGTGCTGTTCGTACTTCTCACTCTGAATGCCAAAGTAGCCCCTAACGCCTACACTACTACCTACACCTCACCTCGAGTTACTAGGTGGGCCTCATATAGAGGTATAAATACCTAACTACCAGAAGGGCCTTATAGCTAGGTTCGTTCTCTCTTTCTCTCTCTCTCTCTCTCTCTCTCTCTCTCTCTCTCTCTCCCTTCCCCCCCACCCCCAAGTGGGTCACCACAAAGTGTAATAAAGTTATCACACTCTGCAGTAATACCTATGTAAAATGCTAAGATAGCATACTTTGCAATAAATAGGCTATTACCATAAAACACACCCCTCTTCATATGCAATAGTTTGATGAATCTAGGCCAAAGATTTAAATATCCTGTTCCTCCCTATTTATTGATACAGAACATGGCTATCCAGTTGTCTGTCTGGATTAAAACCACCTTCTTCTTCTTCTGCCAGGGACTGAATACCTTGATAGCATTAAGTATGGCTTTCAATTTTGCACGGTTGGTTTTAAGTACTTTTTCTTTTGTAAACCAGGTTCCTTGAGAACCTAGATGGTTAAAATGAACTACCAAACTTTGTCTGGAAGCATCTGCAGTTATTGTTTCCTGAAACTTGAGGTAGGTGAAAGAACTGACCTCTAAATACGTTGGAAGGGTTTAACCACCATGTGAAAGAATGGATGAGAGAGATGGATATTTACATACTGTGAGACGGTGGTTGGAGATGCTGATTCCACTGGAATTTTACATGTCTTTGAGCTGGTCTTATGGCAAGGTGTGCAAAAGAAAATGATATGAACTGTTGCTGCCATGTGACCCAACATCTGCATAAAATAGGCCATAACTCTTCTTCGTTTGCAGTTTGTTAGGATTTTGTTCATCCAAATTTGTTCTGTGTAGAGGGCAAAAAAGCTTTCCCATGTGTTGTACCGAGATGGGATCCTATAAAATCTATCACATGACAGAGTTATGTTAAATTTTGGCAAATTGCTGATGAATCCTAGGGACTGATTCTCATCATATGCAGAGTGGAAGAACGAGCTTGTAAAAGGTACTGTTTCTGTCACAAAAAAGCAATAGTTATAAATACCTGCAGGATCTTGTACATCATTGTCGCTTCCTAAAGGAGTTCCCCACCCAATGAAGCAACCATTTACTTTCAAATTCCCAATACCCACCCCAAATAAGAATGCCACAGAGTGTACCCTCCGCCAAAGAGAGGATTTTTTCTCTGTCCAGGAGAGCGCATTTGCCAGGAGATCCTATCCCTCAAAACTGCTGTTGTGAGTGGGTTTCTCCTCCAGGCTCAGAGCTGACAAAACAAAAAAAAATTTAAAAAAGGAAAAAAAAAGAAATTGTACTAAAACGTCTTGTGTGCACTTCATAAGAATCATCAAAAACTGGTATAACAGCTTTAATACAACAGTCTTTTCACCCATTTGTAAGAGGAATAAATTGCATGTCCTAGGAAAGAGACAGGTATTCTGCCAATCAGTAAATGTCAAAGTTCTTGCCTACGATGTGAAAAGAGCAGATACAAGCTGGCCACTTAACCATAGCCAGTTCAAAAATATTGTTCAATCAGATCAGTGAAAGACAAGTCTATCAGCAAGGTTTGCTGCCCAGAATGAAATGACCAGCAAAAGGCACAGATGAAAACAAAAAGTAAATCTAAAAGAAATAAAAATAAAAGCAAAGACCACAAGAGGCCCAGATGCACCAGTAAGCCATCAGCTGTTACTCTGCCCAGCCCTGTATTTATAGTGCTTACTGATCATAAGTTTATTTATTTATTTAAAATTATTTATATATCGTTTAGCAATAAAAAATTGGACAAAACAGTTTACAATAAATTAAAAGACAAAACAAATGAAAAACGAGTAAGAAAATTACATACATAAAATTATATAAAATAAAATAGACAAACATTATAAGATAATGTTAAAAACTAATTAAAATCAAAGGAAGGGAGAAAAGAAATGAGAGTAATAAAGTAAAATAAAATGGTGGAAACGACCGTGTATAATGGAGTTAAGTGAGGTTTGTGTGGGAGATGGCAAAAGCTTTTGAGAATAGGTATGTTTTTAGTGATTTCTTGAATTCTTTGGAATTTGAGATTTGACGAAGAGGAGTCGGTAAGGAGTTCCATAGTAGTGGACCTGCTACTGAAAAAGCTTTTTTCCTGGTGATATCTAAGCGAGCTAGACGTATTGAAGGGATATCTAGTAGATTTTAAATGTCTAGATGGTTTGTAGATCCGGAGAATGGAACAGAGCCAAATTGAGAATGGATTATGTAATAGTGAGTGCACAATAGACAATATTTTATAGAGGATTCTAAATTTGATGGGTAACCAATGTAGAGAGCATAGTGTTGAGGTGATATGACTTTTGACAGGTGAACCTAGTAAGATAAGGGCAGCAGAATTTTTTATAAGCTGTAAAGATTGGATTGCAGAGTCAGGAAGTCCCAAGTAAAGCCCGTTACAGTAGTCCAATCCTGAGAAGATTAAGGATTGGAGGACAGAATGGAAATCACGAAAAAATAAAAGCGGACGTAGGCGTTTGAGTAGATGCAGTTTAAAGAAAGAGGTTTTGACTGTTAAAGAAATGTGCTGTGACATAGACAAATCTGAGTTTAGTAAGACTCCCAGATTTTGAGCTTTAGTGAGAATTGGTATGGAAGTGCCATTTAAGAGAATACCGTATGTGCAGGGGGACCATTTGAAAGGTTAGCGATCGAACTTAGAAATATTATTTCAGTTTTGTTGGGGTTTAGTTTTAGATGGCTGTGAGATAACCATCTGTCAATTGTATTTATATATTGAACTACGGTAGAAGGGGTCTCAGACCAAGACGATTTGTAAGGTACAAAAAACTGTATGTCGTCAGCGTACACTTTAAATTGAACATTCACAGCAGAAAGTATTGACACAATGGGATTCGGTAAATGTTGAAGAGGATTGGAGAGAGCGAAGATCCTTGAGGAACTGAACGGGCTGTGTAAGGAGCTGAGGAATGTGGACCAATGTTATCCTGATTGGTTTAGTACTATTGAATTTATTCCTATGGAAAGAAGACTGGACAAGAGAATTTGGTGATCTAAAGTGTCAAAGGCAGCCGAGATATCTAAGAATACCAGTATGAAATCTGTGTTTGAATCAAAACCACGTAGATAAGTGTCAAATGAAGACAGAAGTTGTGTCTCAGTTGAATGTCCTTTTTGAAAGCCATGTTGACAGGGGTATAAATGTCATGTTCTAAGAGAAATTCGTTTAACTGATGTAAAACGATTGATTCAATGAGTTTGGCTAGAGAGGTGATAGAGGCTACTGGCCGAAAGTTACTGAAGTCCATGAAATTTTGAGACTTGTTTTTTTAGTATAGGAAGAACAGATGTTTGTTTTAAGACATCAGGAAAAATTCCAGACTGTAATGATTGATTAATTAACTTGCAGAGGTGATCACAGGCTACTTCTCAGAATGATTTAAATAGGGATCCTGGACAAGGACAAGTTCATTATTTCACCTGAATATTTTTGTTGCATATTCTTTAATGAATTTACACTCATCATCAGGTGAATTAGACCTTCCCATCGTCCTACACTCTTAATATAAACTGAGTAAACTGAGTACAGTCTTGTTAAACAAGACTGTGTCTCTGCTATTTTTTGCACAAGTTATACAGACCCAATTCTCTATACTTGCTTCACCCATTTTTGTTTATCCAGATTATGTTTTTATCTTCACCCATTTTTTGTTTATCCAGATTATTTTTTGTTTATCCAGATTATGCACAAGTTATACAGACCCAATTCTCTATACTTGCTTCACCCATTTTTTGTTTATCCAGATTATGTTTTTCCAGATTATTTCTACCCTGTTCAGTGTTTTTTATCCAGGTTATCTCCACCCTGTTAATTGTAAAACAAGACTGTGTCTCTGTTATTTTTGCTGGTTGTAATGTAAACCAAAGTGATAATTAATCCTGTTAACTGAACCTCGGTATATAAAAATGTATAAATAAATAAATAAATACACCATAGCATAAGAAAGGCTCGTCTGTTGAAGTTGCCGCTTCACTTCTGCTTAGTTTTGGTGCCGTTGCTGTACCAGCTGGGAAAAATCTTGAAATATGAAGATTTTTTTTCTCTCCTTGTTGACATGTGGCTTATCACAAAAATGATGTAATTGAAGGATGAATGTTCAAGGCCTTCCATTCTTATTGGGCTGCAGGGTCAAGGCCTAATGGATGTGGTCAATTTTTAATCTCTTACTCCCCATCTCAAGGCCCAGCAACTCAGGCAGCCATTTTGATATGAATCCAATGGGAACTTGGCCCACCACCAGATAGGACTACGATGCATAATTTCTTTGGCTGTGATCTTCCAAATCATCTAATTTTTCATCAAATACTTTAGATTTCGTTTCCAAAATTTCTATCTTGCTGCCATAGCTGGTCAATGAATTCTTCAAGTCGTTAACTCTCAGGTCTAAATTATTTATTTTCTCTTCCTGCTCTTTAATGGAAGAGACTACCTGAGCAGCCTTCGAGACAATGATTTCAAGTTTGGAGTCAATACTTTGAGTTATTTTCACTGAAAATTGATCTAAGTACCTTTTTATTAAATCTGTCAATGAGTTAGATGTACTCCTCTTCTCTTTCCAAGGACTCTTTGCTCTGTCCAGGTGTGCCCTTTTCAGAATTATATTTCCTAGGCACTCAGGGTTTTGTTTGGGGTTTTTTTTGCTGCTTTGTCCACCCACATTATAGTTATGGACTGCTTCAGAAGTTCTTCAGCCATTATTATAATAGTCAGCAGGCCAAAAATAGCAAAGAAAAAAAAATATAATTGAATTATGGCCAAGTAAGAACAAGGATACTGTGTTGCTACTCCTTTCAGTGCATCACATGGTCTCCAGGTTATTTCTTGTTGCAGAAGTGCCTATTTTACTGCACCATCTCCAATAATCAGTGTTCACATCAGAAAAAAGTTTAGAGAAAAAGATAGGGGTATGAGATGTTCTGTGCAGCAGCTTGACCATAAGCTCATTCCACCTACTACAAATAGATACATGACAGGCAGATGTCCATACACTCTTCTAAGCCTTGAAGTCCAGGATCATGCCTAGATCTTCATTGCAGACATCTATCAAAGGCTATGTGGTATCTTTCCCATATTTACCAGTAAGACTACCCCAGAAAAGAGCTGCAATACCTACAAAACGCATCCAAGTCTTCCACCTCGTTCAAGGCCCTTAATGGCTTAGACAAGTCAAATCAGCCTCCCAGAGCCCATCGTAATTACAAATAACAAGCACGAGAGCCTAGACTTAATTCATAGTCCTGAGATAGCATTTGAAATGTTTGAAATCCAATGCCCTCCCCCAAAGCTGGGCAATAAAAACAAGACCCCTGTCTCTCCTTTTCTTAAAAGTAGATGAAAAGGTAAATTCCGATATGACAGAGTTCTCATACATAGGAGCAATTGAAGACAAAGCTTCTTGCTCATTACCTATGAACTTAGTGACTTGTCG